>NC_087515.1:36911228-37224494 GCF_963921805.1 Phalacrocorax carbo | reverse complement strand
TTCTTCCCCTTGTTCTCTCTTTGGATGGTCTTTGCATGCTAAAGCATTGGTGAGTTTGGGAGGAAACCAGCACAGGGTCACAACTGTGACCGCTAATGGGACAGCTTAGTGCTACATGACTTCCTGGTCACTTAAATGGGACACAAGTGAGAGGATTGCTGCTGGCCACAGTGAGAGACCACAGTTGGGGCAAAAAGACCAGGCTCTGGGCAGGACTACAAAAGAAGCTAAGCATTTGGCGCCACAGGAGCAGGCAACCTGCAGAAGCACCTCTTGAACAGTCTACAGTGTACACAAACTTAATAAGGGAAGGCAGGACATGAAGGGGTTTTGCCTGCCTGTCCCCCAGTGCTGCTGCCTAGCAAGCTGAGCCTGCCGGCTCATTGTCCAAAGAGCCCTGCCAAATCCCGTGTTGTGCGCTCCCCCTCCCCCTTCCCTGGCAGGGGAGCACAGGTCAGGAGGCAGACCACAGGGAGTTCTCCATTACAACGACTTCCTGGAAAACTTCTTATCTCACCAGGCAGCTCCAGAATACACCTGATAACTGTTAACAGGAAGCAAGCACAGTCCCAACCCCCGTCTCCCCCTTCCTCAGCCTGCAAGACTCTCCCCTCCAGCCCAAGCAGGCCGCATTCCTGGCTGCCAGCACCTCTTCCTATTCCAAACTAATGCTGATGGACTGGCTTGCATTGGGGTTGAGCCTGGATTAAGGAACAAGTTCAGTACTGAAATCATTTGGTGGAGAATACAAGGCACTGCTCCATTGCCTGGCAGAGGTGGACCAACTCCAAAAAGCTGGTGTCAAATTTGTGTGGTTTGCTAGCGTTTCCTGGGAATGCCTAGGTTTAACATCAGAGTTCAACTGCTGCTGTAACACAAATCCACAGCAGCATGTGAGAGCATCCAAAACTGCCATCAAGCCCTACCAAGCCTTCTACCATACAGAGCATGACCCAGTACCTCTTCAGGAAACTGGATAAACTTAACACATCTGCATACCTCATTTGCATGGAGCACTCCCTCACACAGACATGGACATCCTACAAATAAAAACACACCCCCAGCACTCCTGGGGCCTGAAGGCCCTTCACTCCACCACACACTGGTATGGATGGTCAGCCCATCAGCAAAACCTGCCCTGCCTTGTCCTCTGCCCCAAACTGCCTTCAGAGGTATTCCCAAAAAGCCACTGCCAGGGACCCAGAGAAATGCCCAAAGCTTTCCAAACCAGTGGAGAGCTGAAAGCATTTTCAGATGTCTCTGCAAGGTAGATGCCAGCAAACACGTCTGTGCTCCAGAGCTGCAGTTTGTCATTCCAGACAGTGTAGAGTGTGTCCAGGTAATGGGCCACTTCCTTTCTTTTAGCAGCTGTTAAGGCTCTTGGCCACATCCAGCTGCCTTGCACCCTGACAGTATCACTTCCAGTGTTTGACAGCTAAATCCATAATACCAGGTCCCTTTTGTGAATGGAAACTTTGCTAAGGAACACTGGCACAGAAGGGAGTGTTGCCTTGTCGTGTTCATGGGTTCCTCAAATAGCTCCAGTTGAGCCAACATCCCACTACAGCTTGGCAGACACCACACTTGCCAATGAAAGAAAGAAGCTCTGGTGGGAGAAGCAGGGCAGCATGTAGTCAGTCTGAGGTCTGCTACAGCACAGCAGACTAGCCTACTTGTCCTTCTGATGGCAGAATCTCCTCCTCTCTCCCCACCACCTCTTTTACAGAAAGCTTGACTACTGCACAACCCATCCTGAACAGCATGTTACATACTTCTGTCGTTACTTGTACCAGAAGGTTTGTCACCAGGTGCTTTACAAGCTTACATGGCATCTTCAGTCTCCCCCTTGCCTTCTTCTGTGGAGGATCCCTGATCTCCATGATTTCTTACACTTGCAAGGTGGATGGAGAGTTGCCATGTGCCTCTAATGTGCACCTGACTGCAGCATGGAGCAAAGCATGGAGGGACACTGTGCTGAAGGGAATGGCAAAACCTCTCCAGAGCTGCCCCACTTAACTCACCTGGTGCCTCCAAAGAGAATTATTTTGTCCCCCACTCTGCAGCAGCACTGCCGGCGTCGAGGACATGGGCCTTTCCCTTTGGGCTCAATCTTCCTCCAAGAAAGAGAAACTAAGGGGCAGAAAAGAGTGCACCAGCTTGTCACAAAAGCCTGGCCAAGACCCAGGTACAAGCAGGAATTAAACAGATTACAGCAAAACTGAAGGCCCACTGCCCCACAGACACCAACTACCAACATCCACCCTTTCTGTTGACCTCCTCGTTAGCTGCAAAATGAGGCACTTCTATGAGGTTGTTACTGAAGTGTCAACTTAAATGCCAGGCACAGCCCTGGAGCTCTGCCTGCTGAGATGGGAGTGGCGGGTTGAAGCCTTTTGCTTGCAAAGCCTGAGCACCAGGACCCATGGGCTGCCACGGCAGCCCGTCGGACATCACAGGGAGCTGTACAGGCAGAGCTCCAAGCACAGGCAGGAAGCCATCCTCCCTTGGCTAGCACCCTGCTGCGGTCCAGATCTGGAGGAAGACCCAGGAACCAGCTCCATCTGCTGGCAGCCGCTGTGAATGCAGAGCATCATCGCAGAGTGGTGACTGCTGGGACTGCCTGGTTGTTGGGAGCATGGGGAACTGAACCAAGTGGAGAAGACAGCAGCCTTTGTCCTTGTTACTTTCTGTGGCAAGAATGCTGGGGGGTGGTTAATCACTAATGCACAGCACGGAAACCTTCAGGAGCTCTCACACTAGCTCATAGGTCAGCCTGGGGAACAGTAAGTTGGCTGTTCTCAGGTAACTTTACTATGCAAAGCAATTAGCAAACAAAAAATCAGTCTAACGGACTGTGTGTGAAAAGTGCCTGAGGACCCCAAAAAAGCTCACAGTTGATGATATTCAGGGTACCAGCTCAAGAACCACCCCTCTCCTGCAGAGTTTGACCTGATACAAATCGAGTCTGGTAAGGTGATGCTGCAGCTCAAGTTGAGTGGTTTCCCCAGCTACAGTCTCTCATTTCCCCAATCCTATTGCTTCCCCATCTCTTCTTTTCAGCCAACACTTCTGCATATTTAAAAACAAGATAAAGTTTTGCCAACCACCCTTTGGTTAGCTGTGTCTTTCAGCAATACTTCCTTTTACACTTTCTAACTGAGACTTGGAGACAGTCTGAGGAGGAACAGGGGTCCCAAGCACAGTAGCAAGTTTCTGTCAATGCTGCATAAGAGCCATTTCCCCCCAAGCAGGCTCCTAGTGCTTGGAGATTACGCTCATCTCAGCACTCACACACCTGAGGGCCTTAGGCACTATCACTGCAACAAGTTAAAAGCAAAATACCTGGATTGAATTTCCAGAGGTCATGGAAGTGTCTGTTCAGGCGTGCGTTGTAGCCACCAAACACATATAGCTCCCCATTGTAGCTGACTGTGGGGAGTAAGCACAGACATCAGTGTGCCACCCAAGGTGGACCCCAGCAGGTCCCTGTCCCAACACCAAACACAAAGCAAAGTGGCACTGGTTATCCACCTTCCCTTACCTCACCTTCATGTGCAGGGCTACATGCAAGGCTTTTTGGTGGGCCAAGCTCTGTGTACCCCTTGTTAACCCACATCTCCACCCAGCAGACCAGACACCCCTTCCAAGGCAGGCAGGAATTTCCTTCCACTGTCCTCCTCCTGCAGCAGACCCACACTCACATGCTGAATGGCTCCGCCGGCCTTCAGGAAGCACTGGAGTCGGGGGAGAGTCCAGCCAGGAGTTTGTTTCTGTATCAAATACTTTAATGCGGTTACAGTAGATCTCATTGTTGGAGTGAAATGGCCCAAAACGATCAGCTCTGCCACCAAATACATACATCTTTGTTCCAATGATGGTAGCTGAATGGAAGTCTCTCCAGCGAGCTGGCGTACCCTGCAGGGACAGAGTAAAACAGAACAAGAGAAAGAATGCAGATTATCCAGGGAGATGACATATCTTGACTGGGAAGTTGGGGTGGCTGCCTTCTGGAGAACCTCCCCTCCTGCAGATCCCAGCCACACCAGGCAGAAGCTGAGACAAGTGTGGGCAGCTACCCCAGAGAATAGCAGATAAGAGACTACTTCCACAAACCAGAGTGAAAAGCAGACACTGACCTTGGCAGAGATTAAGGTCCATGTCATGTTCGTGGTGTCCAATTTATGGATATCATTTGAAAAGCAGTCAGCCTGGAAGACAGCAGGGCAGCCTGGTCAAAACAGGACTGAGAAGCCTGGTCGCATCTGACCCCAGGAAGGATACTGTCTGTGGAGCATCCCTTTGGAGCCAGCACTTCCTACAAGACACAGTGCTTGCTCCAAAATGTTAGGGCAGGCAGCACACTTATCACTTAACAAGAGGGAAGCAAAGCCCATTTCTCCTCAAAGGTGCCCTGTCTCTCCCTGCAGCTTTCCCATTTATTCAGTGCTCAATTCCTCCCCCCAAGGCTGTCCTGCACACAGTATGTACATTCACAGCACAACCCTGCCTCCACTCCATGCAGCAACAGAAGAAAGGGGCACTCATGGGACAGACAAACTGGCTTTGCTAGTGCCACCTGATGAGAGGTAGAGCTAAGATTATTTCTGGGAAATTAAACATCCAGAAGCAAATACACTCAGGGTACTAAGGATCCCACAAAACTCTTCTGCAGCCTGCTGCCCAGAAGAGCCTGCATTCCACATGAACAGCACAGGCTCCTGCTCCTTCAGGCAGGGGAGATAGCAGCAAGACAGCTACAGGAGTGTTTGGTCTTGTTTAAAAACAAGCCACATTTGAACTGCTCCTGCTCTGTAATCAAGATCATGGATTTGGCATGCTATTGTCCTCAGAAGAGGGGGAATAATCAAGGGACTGCCTTACAGACACCCAGCGTTCTTCCAAATAAACAGAAGTGACTTTGCACAGCTTTTCTGGAGCCTGGTGATAAGAGGAAATGATATTTACCCACTTCTTAAGATCAGAACATAAGGATTTGCTCAAAGGAGCTTAGGCACACTGACAGCTAGTACAGGATGAACTTTGGCTCAAGGTGTTCTTAATGTGAGGGCAAGCGTCTGCTGAAGGAAATCAGCGAGATGTGAGAGCACGTACGGAATACATGGAACATGTACCAGATCAGGACAAAACCTCATGGCAACACTGCAGACATTGGAAAGTAATTCTTCTTGCTCATTCCTCAGCCAAATTAAAATAAATGTAGATCAATATATATTAAGTGTTATGTATTTATCTATCTAAATTTGGCTGAGAAATGAGCCAGAAAAAAATTAGATATAAAAATATTTATATTTTTACCTCTATATATGTATATGTTTTGGGGAAGAAAAAAAAATCCACCATTTTTTTAGGTCTACTTTCCCAACCATCTTCTCCACAAAACAATGAGCATAACCTGAGCCACAACTCTGCTGAGTTATAAAATGAAAGCAACTAAGGATACAAATATGTACCTGTATCCCACCTCTACAAATGTCCTGAGTAGGAGCATCCTCTTTCCTGAGGGATTGCCAAATAAGTTACAGAGACTACTCACCAGCTGTTCATAGCCTCCGAAGATAAACATGCTCTTTGCCAGGACACAAGCTGAGTGCCCATCTCTCGCTCCTGGGACCATTCCAGACACTTTTGGCGTGAACCACTTGTGTGTGTCTGAAACAAAACAGGAGGCAACGCTAAGAAAATACAGTAGATGTTGGGATGCGATAGAAATAAAGAACAGTAGTAAAGAGCTAAGACAGAAAATCTTCTCTCTTTCACACACAGTGCCTGGTTTTCCAGAGAGGCTGCAAGCTTCTTCAGGCAAGGCTACCTGCCTAAGCCTCCACAGAAGGGCACGGTGACAGAGGTGTCAGCTCCTGGGCATGGCCACTGACTGCCTGACCTGACAAACAGCTCACATTTTAAGTGTGAGTAGTACAGTATTGCTTAAGCAATGTTATTTTTGTTGAATCTCTTGCAAAGCCTACTTGTGAGTCACTTATCAACTCTGCATTTACAGTTTCAATTACAATGAAGCAACAATGCTAAGCAGCTCAACTGACCTCATGGCATGGAGATGCCGGCTAACTGACTGCGGAAAACAGCTTGCTTAAATCCAGGCAGAATTCATTTAACCACAAGCTCACCATGTCAATAGAGCTTCTGTGCACATCCTCACCTCTGCAGCACAGCTGTCCCTATCTTATAGGACTCTCTTGTTACATTCTCATCCCCTCTTCAAGGAGAGCCTTTCCTACTCTCCACCCTTCACTGTTCCCTTCACACTGCTCCCCATGAGCCTGTACCAGCCAGATTCAGTCCTTTAACCTGCACACTCCAGGGGCTGACTTGATTTAGCAGAGGACTTTAAATCCAGCCAGAGCTGTTCTCCATGCCAGGGCAACACGGAGTCAAGCCAGCAACTCACTGCCAAGCACAAACAGGCACCTGTCCCAAGAGCCCAGAGAGGCACAGATAAGCCTCGAGGCAGCAAGAGACATTCCCTCCACCCTCCCTAACTGCTGTGAGCTGCCAAGAGCAGTGTTTATTTCAGGAAACAGTAACTTTGGAGCCAAAGCAACATTCTTCACGGGGATAACTTCTCTGAACTTGGCCTGTGGCCACAGATATCCACCTAGCTCCAGCTGAAACCACACAAAGGGTCTTGCAAGGTGAACCAAATCCCTGGGCAGCCTCTACTGAAAAAGCTACAGCGGCTATCAAGTTCCTTTCCTTCATGGAGCTGCTTCCAAGCCCAGTCACATGACAGCAGCAAGAGCTCACCCAAATGCAACACATCAAATTAGAGATGGAAAAGGCCTCAACTTGTGATCTGCTTGGCATCCCAGGGAACAAAATGTCAACTGGGAGTACCACACATCTGGTACAAACAGGTCCAGAAGATTCCTAAACCATCTGGACAATAACTTCTTAGTACAGGTACTAAGGGAAACTCACCAGGAGAGGTGCTTATTAACAGAGAGGGTCTCATGAGTGACATGGTGATTGGTGGCTGCCTTGACCACAGCAACCATGAAGCAGTCAAGTTTAAAATCTATGGTGACAGGAGGAAAACCGCCAGCAAGACCTCAGCTCTGGATACGAGGAGAACAGACTTCAGGTTGCTCAGGGAACTGCTTAGTAAGGTCCCCTGGGAAAAAGCTTTTGAAGGTGCTGGGGTCCATCAGTGCTGGTCTCTTTTTAAGTACCACCTCCTAAGAGCACAGGAGCAGGCAATTCTAAAGTGTAGGAAGTCAAGCAGGTGAGGCAAAAGGCCAGCTTAGCTGACCAGTAATATTCTTCTAGAAATAAGGCCAAAAAACAAAGTATATGGCCAGTGGAAGCAAGGTCAGGTGACATGGGAGGACTACAGAGATGCTGTTCACCACTGTAGGGAAGAAATTTGCGTGGCCAAAGCTCAATTAGCTTTGAAGCTGGCCAGTACTGTGAGGGACAATAAAGAGAGCTTTTAAAAAGACATTAATAGCAAAAGTCGGGCCAGAAATAGCATTGGCCTGTTACTTGATGAGCATGGGCACCTCACAAACAGGGACACAGACAAATCAGAGACATTTAATGCTTTCTTCACCTCGGTCTTCAACACCAATGGTTCTCTCTGGGCTAGAGAACAATGACTGTGGGAGTGAAAAACTCCTAATCAACCTCAGACTTGTGCAGGACTCGCTGCTCTAGCTGGATCCCTACAAGTTGATGGGCTTGACTGGATTCATCTGAGGGTACTTAAAGAGCTGGCTGATGTCATTGCAAGACCTCTTTCAATTACTTTTCAACGCTCTTGGGAATCAGGAGAGGTCCCATCTGACTGGAAGCCGGCAAATGTTGTCCCAGTCTTCAAGAAGGGCAACAGGGATGGTGCTGGTAACTACAGGTCTGTAAGTCTCACTTCTGTGCCTGGCAAAATTATGAAGAAGATTATTCTAGAAGTTATTGAAAAACACCTGAAAGACAATGCAGTCATTCGTCCCAGCCAGCACGGGTTCACAAGGGGAAAGTCCTGCTTAACAAACTTAATTTCTTTCTATGACAAGGTTACCCACCTAGTTGACCAAGGGAAGCCAGTCGATGTGATCTTTTTGGATTTCAGTAAAGCTTCCAATACTGTCTCTCACAGTATCCTCCTGGACAAGATGTCCAGCATACAGCTGGAGAAACACATAATGCAATGGGTGAGCTATTGGCTGATGGGTGGGCTCAAAGGGTCATAGTAAATGGGGTTACATCAGGCTGGCAGTCAGTCACTAGTGGGATTCTGCAGGTATCCATCTTAGCGCCAGTACTCTTTAATGTCTTCATAAATGACTTGGATGCAGGACTGGAAGGAATACTAATTCAGTTTGCTGATGACACAAAATTGGGAAGAGCTGTTGACACTCTTGAGGGCAGAGAGGCCCTGCAGAGAGATCTGGACAGACTGGAATGCTGGGCAATCACCAACCGTATGAAGTTTAACAAGGGCAAGTGCCAGATTTTGCACCTCAGGCACGGCAACCCTGGATGTACATACAGACTGGGAAATGAGAGGCTGGAGAGCCACTCTGCAAAGGGACCTGGGGGTTCTGGTTGACAGCAAGTTGAACATGAGCCAACAGCGTGCCCTGGCAGCCAAGAGGGCCAACCACGTCCTGGGGTGCATCAAGCACTGTATTGCTAGGTGGTCAAGGGAGGTGATTGTCCCACTCTACTATGCGCTGGTGCAGCCTCACCTCAAGTACTGTGTGCAGTTTTGGGTGCCACAGGATACAAAGTTAACAGAGTGTCCAGAGAAGGGCCACGAAGTTGTGAAGGGTTTAGAGGGGAAGCCATATGAGGAGTGGCTAAAGTCACTTGGTTTATTCAGCTGGGAGAAGAGGAGACTGAGGGAAGACCTCATTGTGGTCTGCAGCTTCCTCACAAGGGGAGGAGGAGAGGCAGGTGCTTATCTCTTCCCTCTGACAACCAATGATAGGACCCAAGGGAATGGCAGGAAGATATGCCAGGGGAGGTTTAGGTTGGAGATTAGGAAAAGATTCTTCACCCAGAGGTTGAAGATTCACCAGAAGGTTCACCAGAGGTGAAGGAGCCAGGAGCACTGGAACAGGCTCCCCAGGGAAGCAGTCATGGTGCCAAGCCTGACAATACTCAAGAAGCACTTGGACAATGCCCTCAGACACATGGTGTGAATTTGAGGTTGTCCTGTGCAGGGACAGGAGTTGAACTCGATGATCCTTGCGGGTCCCTTCCAACTCAGGATATTCTATGATTCCATTAAAATTGCACTTAGCCAGGACTTTATCCAGCCTGTTGTGACTCCTACAGTGGAACTTACACCACAGATGCAAACTGTGACTGCCAGCCTCACTTTCCAGGATTGGCAGGGAACAGGCACAGCGTGTACAGACAGCTGCAGAGGGTTTGGACCAGGACTGAAGTCTGGCCTTTCCGTTAATTTTCACTGAATGCTAAAGTGATGGATTTGGCAGGGAGACCAGGCAGCTCCTACTACAAGGCCTCTGCATAGGCAGAGGTTTACTGGTGGCTTCCCAGTGGAACTTGTCAGGGGAAGGGGGAAACCCTGTGTCCAGAGAGCAGCTCCAAGCTGTGAGACATTTCCTAGCAGAGAAGGGAAGCCATGACCAAGCACCAGAGCAAGCAGTTTCCTTGCAAATCCAGCAAGCCAGCTACTGGTCAGTATTTAGATGGACCTGCCTCCAGAATCCAGATATACTCCCTTCCTTTCCTGACACTCCTGTCCACCCTGTTCCTGATGGTGCCTGTTCTCCCCAGGTGATCCAGCAGCACTATGGAGAAGCCAACCAAAAGGCTCAAGGAGTTTATCTTTCAGGTTGATCTAACTTGACTCACATGTTCCCTTATTTTGCCATCCTGTCCCTGACTACTACTGTGTTTTATTCTTCACTCTCCTTCATGCTTTCAGAAAGAAGGACCACCTTGGAGAAGAACCACAATCCTCAAGAGCTCTAAACCCTTCTTGCTGCAAACTTCAGCCACAATTAAGGAATAACACATCACATAGAGAGAATCTTCAGTTGTAGTTGCCATCAGAGAGAGCACACAAAGCTGATAGAAAAATTAAAACCAGTTTGACTATTAGAAAAGCTCAGTGATCTCTGTTCAAAGGCTTTTACAGAGAGTCAAGTGTGCAGACACACTGGCTACCCTGTTCCCCTTCTAAACCTGCTGAAACAGGCAGCAACACCAATTCCCCATTTGTACTATTTCCTCCAGACTGTCACTTTGTAGAGAGACTGAGGGACAGGAAAACGAGTTGGGGAGCAGCGTGCTGGGGCAGAGAGGTCTCATGAAGAGCAGTTGTGACAAGGAAGAGTGAGAAGCTGGAACTTACTGACATCAAAGGCATAGAGCACGTTGCAGGCACCCTCAGTGTCGTTGCGACCACCCCATATGTAGACGGTGTCATCTATGAGCACTGCAGAGTGCCCATACCTCATGTAGGGCACCTCTCTCACATGGTCTCGGCTGTTTGTCCACACTGGCGGCAGCTTGATCCAGCGCAGAGACACTGAAAGCACAAGTTTGAGCCCATGTCAAATGCTAAGCCAGCTACATGTCCTCACAGGTCACAACCCACCCTGCACAGTTCTCTTTTCCCCTTCAACAAGGTGCAGAAGCAGTCTAGTAAGCATGACAAAGCTGTGTCTGACCCTGAGTAGTAGCTAGTTAAGGAATACTGAAGCACAGTTTTCCACAGGCCCCCATCACAAGTGAGACTAGAGGAAGTACTGGAGGACCAGAGCACTCTGGACAGAAATAAGCTCCATTCTGCATCAGTTACACTGAAGAACTTTCCACTCTGGCTCATCCTAGACTGTGAGTGAAGGTACAGCACACACATCCACACATACCAGAAAAAAAAAAAAAGAAGGAAAAATTAAAAGTGCAGAGGTGATAATGAATGCAGGTGCTACTTCAGGCTAGTGACATTTTTGAAGAGACTCCAAGCTGGAAGAATGGGCAGCACAGGAATAACTCACTGCAGCTACATGAAAGGGAACACACCTGAAGGCATCACTTGGACTTGCATTAGTGCATTTTAAGTAATGCAACAGAGCAGCTTTGTAGGAACAGGGTTTGTTTTCTTTTGTTTTGTTTTTTAAGCTTTAGATGAGACAGCTGTCAGCTTCCTTCGTCCCCATCCACACCTGAGTTCTCCCTGCTACCCTTGCATTACTAACAAGAGTTCCTTGTGATTACCAGTTCTCCTTCCTGGCAGCCTGTATGTCACGTTCAGCAGTAGCCAGAGGGGTCAACAGGTATTACAAGGTTTAATGACAGTGCAAGAGTCATAGCGAGTGTTACATGGCCATTACGTAACAGCACCCAGACACCCTCCCTCTACCACACATACAGCATCAGGTTTTGTTTTCAACACAAAGATAACACAAAATACAGCAAAAAACAGTCTGCAGCTCCCCGAAATACTAACATAGGGAAAGGTAGAGGTGTTTTAAAAGAGGAGCATCTACGCCACAGGCAGAAAGGGCACTGAGGAAGCACAGCTAAAGTCAAGCTAGACAGGATGTTTCCTTCCTAAAACACAGTCTTCCGCTTTGCAAGACTAAAAGAGATCATTCAAAATCTGGTATCTTGGCTTTAACACTGGAACCTGGTGACGCTGAGCAAGGGCTTGGGAAGCCACTGTCACCTCCTGTGTGGTGACTGCAGCATCACGACGCTAACATTTGGGAGTGGTAGGAAGGGAAGACAATGCAAGAGCATTCATTTGGGTACAGTCATTATGCTTCCACCATAACAGCGGTGCTCTACTGGCACTTTTTACAAGCTACAACATTCAACTGTCTTGAGCACGACAACCCAGTTTCTCTGGATGAAGATGAATGTTCACAAGATCCCGGGCAACACTCCCCTCTATACTGTGAACAGGTCACCTTGGCAGCCCTGTGTAACCAATGCCTTTATCCAGTACTGCACAAGTCAGTCTTCCCCACAGTCAGATTTAGAGGAGTGAATTCACTGCATCTTACAGACCAACTAGTTTTGTCTACATGCCACATGTGCAGTAGAAGAGCATTCAGCATGCTGTCCAGTCTGCAAAACTGGTCATTGGTTCTCTGCTCTTGTCTCTGTTCAGATGGACCCATCCAAGCATCCGTGTAGTTTTTCAACCACCTCCCTAATTATAGGGAAATACTTCATGGACCAGCTCAGTAACCTCTTCAGTTGAAAAAGCACTGAATCAAGAAATACAGCCTCTCCCAGCATAGTCATGGCTCCAGCTCAGCCTCCTGACAGATACTGGCTACCCGATATAAATGGCTCCAGCTCCAGATGCCATGCTGTGAATCTGCATGATAGCTGTTGCCAAAATAGGAAGGCCTCCATCCTAGCCACATGCCCCTACTAACCCCATGATGGTGGCAGTGGTTGTCAGCCACCCTCACAGGGAAACAGCTCAGGAGTATAAACCTGGAGACTTAACTGAGGGCACTGCCTCCCACCCTACCCGTTCCACGCTAAGGGCTGCTGAGCGTGGTCATGCTGCAGGCTGGATGGGAAACCTGAGCTAAACATCACCTCATTGCACCTAGTTGAGTTAGTGTTCACAGAGGACATGAGGGCAAAACAAGCCATTGGCCATATGGTTACTTCCAGTGAGTCCCTACCCTAGCAGTCTACTGAACTACAGCCCCTCTGTGCCCTGCCCCAAAGCTGAAAATACAGGGCTGTGCAAGGGAAGAGGCTCCCATCTACACTGATAACTTTCTTGTAAAATAGAGTCAGACAGCATGTTACAGAGTGTAATGTGTTAAGCAGCAGTGGGCAAGAAAACTAATAACTGCACCCAGAAAGCCACTCCTTTGTGTACCACAAGGACACATTTACCTGCATTGAAAACATGGACGTCAATCTGCCGCAGAGTCTCATAGTCTTCTCCAGAACAATATCCACCAAAGGAATAGACCTTGTGCCCGACGGCCACGGCTGCGTGGTTCACCCTCCGCGGCCCACCTTCCAAGTGCACTGCCCACCGTAGCATTCCTCCCTGCAAGCCAGACAGTCTTCAGGGCCCCCAGTGCCACAGCCGCATGCTTCCTGGGCCACCACGATGTCACCTGGCTCTGTAACAGAAACAAAATGCTAAAATAACATGATCCATCTTGCAGGTCTTCCTATCTTCCTTGTATGCCAACTACGAAGGTCACATTGCTGTATCCTCACTCATCTGGCTCCCAGCTGGAGACAGTTGTACTCTCCCCTTGGGAAAGAGACACAAGGCAGGTACTGTAACCTGAGCAAGGCTCAGAAGAGCAAGCAGAGATGCCCTCACATACAAAAAAAACTCAGGGTGGTTGTACAGGCAGCCCAAGCCAAGCACCTTTGGTGAAGGCAGCCGAGTGCTGTGCACTCAGCCATGCCCTGGTCATGTACACATCATGTACATGCCAGAACAATTTGTCCGCATGAATGAAAACACAGAGCGAGAGTCAGTTGTGAAGGTGAAAAGAACAGGGCCAGAGGGAAGAGAGCATGCTCTTTGGATCAGCCATGAGAAACAGCAGAGGAAAATATTTTTAAAAACCCACCCACCAAAAAACCCCGAAGAACCACCTCCACATAAAACAACCGACTCTCTGATACGGGGATGGACTACAACACTAGCATTTGGACTCATTGATTCGAGCAGTAGGGTCCAGCTTAATTAAACATGAGAGAAGAGAGACCCCCTAGTCTGAGGGCAAAGGTCTTTGCTAGTGATCAGAATACAGCCTTTTTATCCGGCAGAAAATCCAGGTATAACTGTGAACATTTTGTAACATCAATTCTCAGTTAAGAAACTGATATGTTTCACACTTCTAAACAGATGGCTTAGATCAGCTCTTAAAGAAGTCACTGGAGCTGATTTTTGCAGAGATTCTCCTTTGGATCTAAGGATCTGGAGCACAGTCCTGCTTGGGTGCTTCTGAAAAAGTGGGTAAGTTCAATTCTTTAACAGATTTCCTCTGCTGAAAAACAGCCACTAGAAGAGATGTCAGTGTTTCAAAAAGCCTGAAGAAAAGTCTCTTTTTTATTGCTTGGTTCTAGCTTCTTGGAAGACACAGTCAGCAGGCTCCCACCCCACAGCCAGTTTTAGCACTTGCAGAAGGCAAAGAGATTTGCAGATGCCTTAGAAGGAGGACTAAAATTCCTACACATTTTCTCTGTCCCTTTTCTTTTTGGAAAGTAGCGAGTATTCGCAAGGAGAACTTTCCTCCTGCTTAAAGTTTCTGAAGTAGCTGGAGAGCAGCGAGAAGGGGCAGCACCATGCTGCTCTGCTCTAATCAGCCTCCACTGGCCCTTCAGCCGAGCGGAACCACCGCTCACAACCAGGCACCTGTACAGCCCATCAGCAGCCTGATCACCACAGCATCTGGCCCACCTGCACACTCCCATTTTATCCCCACATGAGGAAAGATTCAGAGATGCCACCCAACAGGGAGCTCCTGGTATGGAGCAGAGCTCAGGCTTCCAGCTCCAGCCATGCATACTACAGATGGTTCAAAAGCATTCAGAAAACAGTCACCTCATTCCAGAACTCCTGTCTCAGCAAAATTGGAGAAATTCCTTTTTAAAGTTATTTCTTTTTCAAGTTGTTCTCAAAATAGAGACTGGCAGCCAGAGCATGCTCTGTACCTGAAAGTTACAGCAACAGTATACACAAAGTCTGAACAGAGAGCGTCCTGCAGTCTTACTTGTAACAGATGAGCGCAGACCAAGGAGTCCCTCCTGCAAAGCCGCTTCTTCCTGTGGCAATCACTGTAACCTAAATTGCAGTCAGCAACCCAGAAAGTCACAAAAAGCTTTTTTCCAGCAGAGCTGGTCCAGAAGGGCCCAGAAACAGGCCCCCTCTGCTACAGGCCATGCTTCGCTGTATGTCTGGGACCACCCCAAATTCAGATCTAGCAGGTTTGGGTTTTGGTTTTTAAATTACTTTTTTTTTTTTTTTTAAGCCAAGCAGCAGCTCTTGTATAAGTCCTCCGCAAAGCTACAGAATAGATGAGTTTCCATGGAGACCACCAAAGTCACCTTTCAGGCTATTTTGAAGGCTTCACGTATCTAAATCTGTTTCCTGCCTCAGTCATGAGTTATCACTGAAAAATCTAACCACTATTTTCCTCAAAATCGCTTCTTGGGTAAGTGTTTCTGTAAGAGACTCCTCAAGGAGCTTAACTGGACTTTATTGCCAGTGTCAATATTTACAACACCCTTCAGATTGAGCCTAATCCTGGAAGATTAAGAATATTAATCTTACTTCCAAGTTCTCCACTTGGTTCCTCCTGGGGTAGAGGAGCACAGCAGCCTGGCATGGCAGGCAGGCATCGTACCAAGCCACTTGCCTTTTTTTGCCAGAAGGGTTGGGAAAACTCTTGCTCACCCTTGGGAGTTCATTCGAGCCGTGTGCCGAGGAGCACGCTGCTGCCAAAGCAGGGTGCTGATCCTTCCACTCCAACAGGAGCCGGCTACCCTGCCTGAACAGCTTCATAATTAAGATTAGTCATAGGAACACAGGAAACCAAGGCTGCACATCCTAAGAAATTAATCTGGCCAACTGGGAGGCAGCAGCTCAAGGCCCATCTGGTTACACTGTAGGAAATTATATTGATGTTGCAGCAACAATGTTGCAATGTTGTTTCCTACACTTAAAATTGCTGGGAAAGGTTTTTCCAGAGATCAGTTCTTCCCCAGAGGCAGGGAGTTGTCCACAGGCCTGGGGCGGTGGTGGTGGTGATGGGTTGAAATTGGCTGCACTTTGACTTGGCTCAGGACAGGGATACCCCTTCAGAGCAAACAAAAAGCTTTGCCAGCACAGCCTCTTGCTGCCACTCGTCAGACCCAGGGCACGCAGAAACACTCATTTGCTTTGTTTTCTTTCCATAATCAGAAGCGCGAAGTGATCCTTACAGGATCACATATTAAAAGGCAAAGGAAAACACAGGATTTAACAAGCTGCCAGAGTTTTTCACCCGAGTGCTCTTCTCTACACTGTAATAGAAACATCCAGCCAGACTCCATCTCCCTCTTCTGCCACTGGACACAGTTGTGACCCTGAAACTGTCACAACATTTTCCTGCCTTCGCCAAGCACTTGTTCTCCCCTTTTTGGCCATACGTAGGTCCACCCCCGTCCCTGCCATGCACCATCCCCACAGCCCTGTCTCCTGAGGACCCCCCCACTCCTCCCCACACTTTCTGCATCCAGCTCCAGCCTCTCTTTGAAATAATTTCATTAGAGCCATCTTCTGTCCCAAAGTAAATTTTCCTCCTACAATTCCCCTCTCTGCACTATCTGCAAATATGAGTTAAACATATTTTTTGAGAAAAAGTTCTTTTCTGTCCTACAGCTATGCATGCTGTTGAGTTCCATATCAGGTTCTGATTTCCAACAACAATTTATATTATATAAATGAGGACATAAATACACCACTTTTGAACCTCATTCCTTTGAGGACTTCTTAATAGAAGGCATTAATACTTGATATTAGGCAGTGTGCCTTAGATTTCTTTAAAAATTACATGGGGCACATCCAGGGGCAGGGGGAGAGGGGAACAACAAAATCGATATGAAAGAATTTACTAACAATTTCTCCCAATGGTACAATATTATTTTATGCAAAATACATTCTGTGATTTCTCACTTAGGAGACCAGCAACAGGGATGTAGGCTATAAAACACAGAAATATAGATAAGGCAGAGGCAAACTGTACCAGAGGGCACTGGCTGCAGAAAGTGGTACATGTCCCAGCTCAGGCAAACCAGGTGCTTTTTCACTCTGCACAGCAAACCAAAGGGACAGTTAGCAACACTAAGATTCATGGAGGATCAGAGGAAGGGCTTTCACACCACAGAAAAATTAAGCTTGAATCATTTAAATCACAGAAGCTATTGCTACTGCCAAAAGCCAGCAGGGGAAGAGAAGGGTTGCCTTCTCCATGAATGTATGCAGACACTGAGCTAGGCGTGTGTCCTTTTTCTGGATCCTGCTGAGCCACCCCTCTCTTCCCCAGAGCTGCACCTTTTTTTGAGCAGCCTCTGCAGTTCATCTGTGCACAGTGCAGAAGCTGGTTGAACATCTGAGGAATCTCCTTTGACTGATTCAGCATGTCCATTTGGAGCTGTGCCCCAAAGGCCCCAGAAGCTATGATCGTATACTTACAGGGAGACCAAAAACTTCATAAAAGCAAGCACAAGTTTCTTATACAGCGAGAGAAGAAATTTTCTAGATGAAACACACCCTAATAAACTGCCTTCCCATATGTTCTGTTAGCTCAGCATATGCTCCTCACCTTAGATCAGGAAGCTCTAGCTGCTCCTCTTCCCCCAACCTCAGCTGGGAAAAGTAACGTGCAGAGCGCCCTGACCACACGCATGCACACACTCGGGGTCTCCTTCACAGAAGTGCTTCTGTTCAAGCCACCGCTCATTTCACTGATGCACATGTCAGTTCCCCACTTCACCTCTCCAAAAACTAATAGATCTTTTAATTTCATTTTGCACTCATACAGGTAGCAATCATGCAATCTTCACAAATCCCCATTTCCATGGTCTGGTATAATCTATCCAGAGTTACAGTCAAGCACAGAGAACACAGAAATTTGGGTGGAAATACTGGTCGGTCCTGTCATTAATTGACAGGAATAAGAACATTTCTAAAAATCAGGTTACACTTTATCTACTGTTGAAGTACCTGACGCTGATGTTGGAAATTAAGTGAGTACAGCGATGACTTGTTCCTGTGCCACTAAGCGCAGGAAGGATAAA
This sequence comes from Phalacrocorax carbo, assembly GCF_963921805.1. NCBI lineage: Eukaryota > Metazoa > Chordata > Aves > Suliformes > Phalacrocoracidae > Phalacrocorax > Phalacrocorax carbo. Next base: position 37,206,698 of record NC_087515.1, on the reverse strand, counting down.
ATTAAAGGGTGCTCAAAATAACCTGCTGTGGCCTCACAGAAGTGCCCAAAGCCCTTCACTGACTGTGCACGGCACCACAAGCCCAGGTACGCATTTCCAGAGTAAGGAGTGTAACGACAGCCAGGGGTGACCACAGACTGGCTCTGCTGCTGCAGGCGGGTGTGACACCTGACCACAAGTGGAAGCTCACAAGTCTGTTAGCAAAAAAATAACTATGGACGCCCTTCAAAACCTCCCTTGTTCTTCATCAGTGTTGACACCCAGCAGAGCATTTTACTGCTAAGCAAGGGAACAATCAGATTTTAAGTCAGCTTTGTGTTCTTCAAATATGGCACCTACAGACAACAGTCCCAAATCTCTGGCTGCACTGTTGTCTGAAAACGCACATAATGCCTGAAGCCATTGCCATAGCTTACACCTAACAAAAGTCTACAGGACAGCAGTCGTCTGAGATCACAAGAAAAATCGCTCAGTAGTTTCTCACTAGTGTACCTTCCAAAACCGCTGTTGACTTGAGCAAAGTGGCATAGATGGAAAAAAAAAAAAAAGAGTAATCGTTATTTTTACAGTCATATTTTTCATGTCTTTGTTCCATTTGCGTTAGACTTTCTGTTTTCAATTCCTACAATTAACTATGAAAACATTTCATTCAAGATAGAAAGCTACTGACCATCTCCAAGTACAGCAGCCAGATGATAATCTTAGAACAAAAATATACATACTTGGATCCACTTCTTTGTGCAAAGAGAGTTCACCGGGCTGCCTCATTCCTCTACATGCACGGAAAGAAACCTAGAGCCATTTCTGAAAGCTGCTCAGGTTAGCCTTGCTGCAGTCAATTCCCACAGCAAGGGGGAGAAACCTAGTGGAAAGCGGCCCGGAGTTTCAAGGGCTCACTCTGTCACCCCCAGAATTACAGCATCACCCCAAGCAGAGCAGCCTACTGTCCACGGCCCCTGCAAAGTTGCTCCAGGGAGCGAATCCTACCGTGTGGCTGCCTCAGTCCAGGCTCCCAAAAGATGACAGCCACAAGATTTAGTAACACTTAAAATAGCCTAGCCAGCTCACAGAAGTCCATATAGAAACTTCTATTTCGAGCACATCCAATTTACTGTTAGAGATAGCACGCGAACAACCCGCTTTCTTCGCTCATGCTTGACATTTATCTGATGCTTTGACTATTTATGCTAAGGCAGTGTGAAATTGCAAGCTTGCACATTCAGCAGCTTGGACACTAGCAACGCAATTCCAGCACCAGTAAACTAGACGGTGCTAGAACAGCCCCTGAGCTTGTTAACTGAGACCGATCTGGAAGCTCATGTTAGACATGGGAATTGCAGATCACACTGTTCAGCCAGAAATTCATTCCAATGTCCCTCCCTGCTGCCAGCAGCACCGCCTCGTTATTTTTGCTCAAATATTTTGCCCACTGCTGACTTACTTTTGCCCAAAGCCCAGCTAAGATTCTGCACTTACTGAGCTGACTTCTCCCCTTCCTCACCTGGCCTCGCAAACCCCAACACTGTTTCTCTACAGAGCACGCCCAAGCTTCAGAGATACTCCTTGACCCCCTCCTCTCCCCTGCCAGGAATTTGTCTCGGCCTCTGGCTCCTGTCAAGCTACCCCTGCCGTGCCAAGGGCAGCCCTTGGAAGGGAGCAGGCTCGGGAAAGCCGAGGTGACAGCTAACAGGACGCCTCACGCGCGTTTTCTTCCCCTGCCCCGCTGTCGCTCCGACACCAGGACCTTCCAGGCAGAGGGATTCGGTGGCTCAGCCGGCGGCCGCGCACGGCCCGGGCGGGCTCCCGGCGCTCCCCGGCTCCAGCCCCTGCCCTGCCGCGGCGCAGGGGACCGAAAGGACCCGGCGCGAAGCCCATCGACGTGGCCAAGCCAAAGCGTGAACGGGCTGAAACGGCACAAGCCCGCGGGGGTGGTGGGAGAGACCCACGGCGGCGGTCAGAGCCGAGCCAGGAGCGGGGGGCAGCCTCCCCGGCGGGAGGGATCTGCCGGCTCCGGGGGAGGCGAGCGGACCCCGCCGGCCGCCCCAACACGGGCCCCTCGGGGCCGCCCCGCCACCGGCGGCCGAAGGCGACCGGGGAGGGCGGCGGCCCCGCGCCCCCGGGCCCGATCCTCGCGGAGGGGTTCGGCTGTAGCTCCAGCCCCGCCACCCCCGCCCGGCTCACCACCGCCGCCGGCCCCGGCCCATCTCCCCAGGAGGTCGGCGCGGGTGCCCCGCTCCGCTCCAACGGCCGGTCCCTGTCAGCCCCGCTCCCCTACCTGGCGGCGGGAAGGCGGCCCGACAGCCCCGCTCCAGCGGCCGCGCCCGCCGCTCCCTGGGACTTGTAGTCTGGCACCGCCCCGCCCGCGCGGCAAGGCTGCGGGCGCCCTCCCCCGCCGGGGCGGCACGGCCTGGCACGGCCCCGCGGGGCCCCTCCGGGGGTGCCGGCCCCCGCCGCGCCGTGGGTGGTGTCCGCCCCGCCCCGGCCCCGATCTTCGTCGCGGTCCCGGTCACCCCCTGCGCTGCCCCGGCCCCGCGGCCGGGCACGATCCGGAGGCGCCCGGAGGGGCGGGGGGCGACGGAGGAGGGCAGCGGCGGCGCGTGCCGGCGGCCCCCCCCGGCCCGGGACTACAACGCCCACAGTGCCCCGCGGCGGCGGCGGCGGCGCTTCCGGGCGGCGGGGGGGGGGCTTCCCCGGCGCCGCGCCCGGTGGATGGCGGTGGCGCGGAGCATGGGGCCGGAGCGGGTGTGTCCCGAGGAGCCGGGGCCGCCGGAGACCCCCGACGGCGCGGCGGGCTGGAGTGGCGACGAGGAAGAAGAGGAGGAGGGAGAAGAGGAGGAGGAGGGAGAAGTGGAAGGCGGAGGCGGGTACTTGTACCAGCCGCTGAGCCAGGAGCCGGAGCAGGGCCCTGGTGAGGCGGTTCCCACCACCGCCCCGTCGGGCTGCGCCGAGCCGGGCCCCGGCCTTCAGGAGCGGCTGCAGGTACCGCCCGGGGCTGGGGCCGGGGCCGGGGCCGGGGCCGGGGCCGGGGCCGGGGGGGCCCAGCGGTCCGTTCCGCGGGCAAGGGAACGAGCCCGACCCCCGCTGCCCGCCGTTCTCTGCAGATGCTGAGGCTGCATCTGCCCGACCCGCCGGCGGACAGCGAGGAGGAGGAAGAGGCGGAGGAAGGCGCCGCGGCTCAGAGCAGCCGCAGCTCCATACCCATGGATGCAGGTAACGGCGTCCCTGGCCGGGCGCCTCCCGCCGCCCCACGCAGGGCTCGGCCGCGGCCTCACGCGCTCTCTGTTCCCAGAGCATGTGGAGCTGGTGAAGAGGACGATGGCTGGCGTGAAGCTCCCCACCCTGGGCATCCCCGCCTGGGCCAGCCAGATCTCGGAGGACCAGTGGAAGGACGTGGTGCAGCGCACACTGCAGGCCCGGCAGAGCCTCGGCAGCCCCAGGCCCGAGTGGAAGTGAGGGCCAAGCTGCAGTGTGGGCGCTGCTAACCCCAGCCCTTCCTCAGCCGCGCAGGCAAGGCAGGCACCCGTGCTCTCAAAGCCAGGTGGTGATGGGACTTGCCGACATTGACCTTCCAGTTTCCCCCACTGATGTCGTCCAACTTCCCTCCCTGCTCCTCTTACCTGGTTCTAGCTGGCATGTAAGTCACTGTGATGTCCTTCTGTTGGCTTCCTCTGCCTCCGAGGAGCCTGACTGGTTTCCATACCTGTGTGCGTCTGCAGGGAGGGGGCTTGGCTGGCTTTGCCTGGATTCCCCTGGGACAAACACTGGATTTGTCCCCATGCTGTCAGTGCTGGAGAAGTCCCTCTCCACACTAGGGCCCCTCTTCTCAGGACAGGGACTGCACGTTGGAATATCAGAGGTGGAGTCCAGAGTGTCTTTCCAAGAGATCAGTTTTATTTAGTTCTGTACATACAGGGACATCTGTACAAAATCCAACACTTTCATACTATGTAATGCTCTACTGAAAATAAAGTACACCATATGTACATATGAACTGTAAGCAGCTTAATACTTGTGTCCAGGGGGTGAATGCAGTAGTTAGTTTTGCTTGTTCCCTCGGGAGGAGGGAGCCAGGTGAAGTGGAAGAGGCAGCTCCAGTTCTGTCCATTTGGCTGATGTGGGGAAAGGCATAGGCAGAAATGAGCAGTACTAATGCTAGAAACCAAGTGTTGAGCGAGGGGCAGCTGTAGCGTGGCAGACACAGGTCTGCGTACGAGCAGTACGTGTGGTGGAAGGGACGAACACACTCCCCCCTTCCTCACATGGTCCCCTTCTTAGATGTCCAGGACACTGGAATGAATAGGCAGCAAACTAATGGCAACATGAAGGTACTAAGTGTAAGTTTCCTGACCCAGAACAAGACACAAAGCTATGAGAACATCAAAGCCATACAGCATGTAGTTGTGATGCGAAACAGTCCTGCCCCAGCACATGGCAGAACTCCAGCAGCGTTCCTCCGGCCACGTGTGGGGACTGCCAGCACGGACCACCTGCAGGACAGGTAACAGCCTCTGCGCACCAGAAGCCTCTGTTCCTTCTGCAGGCAGAACAGCCCACAGCAGGGAAAGGCAGCCACTGCCTAGCAGCAAGCAGGCTTGAGTGAGGGCACACGCAAGCTGTAGCACTCTAAAAATGTGGTGGCACCTTAAAACGCAACGCTAAGCATACGAGTTGGAAAGCCTTTACTGCAACCAGAAGAAACATCCTCCTGAGCCCTGCTGTGGGTGGCGCTCGGCAGCCTTCCTCCCGCTGTGCCCCGAGATGTCTGCCACTCCTGTGCGCCATCCGGCATCACCCAGTGCATGTCTACATGCTGTGCCAGGCGTGAGGTAATTGATTGGCAGCTGACCATGAGCTTGGACTAATGTTCAAAATGAGCAATAACCTCCCTGAGGTGTTCCGTAAGTCTCCTGATGAACTGGCCCATTGCATGAAGCAGAGGGGAGGCGGGGTCCTATGTGACTGTGGGTGATCTTGCGCATACTCACGCTTGCCAGCTGCTCCGAAGAGATGGTGGCATGCCTAATGAGGGCCGAACTGAAAGAGAGCCAAACAGGGCAGGGCATACAGGATACACGGGGGGGTGGGGAAGAAAGCTTAGTTTGGTTTGGAGGAAAGATGTGCTGCACACCAGCAATAAGATTAGAGGGGATGAACCTCTGACCTTGGAATGGTTTACTGGTGAGGGCAAGCAGATACACGAGGACCTGCAACATCCCATGATGCTGCAAAGCAGTGTCAGACTAGCATCGACCCCATAAGCTCCCTGTACTATTGCAAAACCACTTAAGCTTATGTGTCAAGAAAGCAAGTGCAGCAGGTAAGAAGCAAGGAAGACTCCCTTTTCTGTCACAAGCCAGCTGCTCCGAGGTGGTACCCTTGGCCTAGCACTGAATCTGCACCACAGAAGGTAGGGTAGAAGCTGGATCACAGTCAGTAGCACCCAAGTGCTGCACAACCCCCTGGGCTATCAGCAAGTGTGTTCTAAATGCTAAATTAGCACAAGTCCCTGATGCACCGTATGATAACTAACAAGGACCTCAGGCCACAGCGGGTGCCAAACAGGGCGAGGCGAACTTTGCTCAGAGCACCCATGGAAGCAGTTCAGCAGTAGCACCTAGCCGTTGATCATAAAGAGGAGACAACTGAACACTCAGAAACTCAGCCTGGCCCCATAACGTGTATCCATTGCTTCCACTAGTTTGCAAATTACTTTAGCAGCACAAGCTTCCTAGAAACCCTGGCCACTGCAGAGCTAAGGATGGGATACAGTGACAAAGGGAGAGCTGCAGGAGTATTTTAATTGAGCAGGTAACGAAAGCAGAAGTCAGTGGCTGACACCTGCTACAAAGCGGGAAGTTAATTCTGGGCCCACAATTAACCCAAGACACCGGGATGGAGACAAGTCAGCACGGACCAACACAAACAGCTGAAGAAATTCATTTTCCCACAAGAGAGCTTCTAAGGGTGCTCTAAAGGGAGGGCTGCAATAGTATTTAGTGCTTGCACCCAGCTCTACTGGGGGTGGCGAAGCACTGAACCCCCACTCCACTCACAGGGGAACAGAACAAGGGGCTTGAAGCAAAAGAAAGGTGGAAGTGAACATCTCTGCTGTACGTGAGACACTCCAGCTGCGGCGCTGCACCTCAAGGCAGGGTGGAGAGGCAGCAGAGCCTCCACAAACTCTGCCACATGCTCTTGCCCCAAGCTCAGCCTGACCTCAAACCACCGCAGGGCTTGGCTGCACAGGCAGCACAGGGGCAGGCATGGCAGAGATGGGCACTTGGGGCTTGTAGCAGCATGCTGAGCCACGCGCAGTAGTCTCTGGCCACCACAGAGCCTGTACTGCAGGGCAGCAAGGCTCTGGCTCCCAGGCAGAGTAAAAACTAGTGCAGCAGCTGGAAATGAAGTGACTCCTGCCTGGGCTGATAAAATCGCAGGTCAGGCAGGCTCCCTTCACACACACACCCCCCCAAGGAGGAAAAGCAGGAGGAAGGACGAAAAGCAGGACATGACAGTGGTGAGATACAAGTTGTAACATAAAACCAGATCTACCCTGGAGGGATGCGGATGGAGTGGAGGACAGGCACAGCCCACCATGTTCATTCCTTATTTATACATGAGAACTGAGTGCATTTCTGTGACCCCTGGGGGAAAGGGATGGGGCAGAGCTTCCCGGGCCAGCTCCTGAGCCCGTCAGAGAGCCTCCTGGCTTGAGGTGAGAAACTCTTCTGCTCTCTTGTGGGCCTCCAGGGCTTTTATAGTGTAGACATCCTGAGGAAGCTCAGATTTCCGGCGCAGCAAAACTTTCTCCTTCTTAATGTCTTTCAGCATCTACAGACAAACCAAAGGAGTCAGGGATCAGTAGCAAACCCCTTCACCCCTCCAGCCTCCCCATTATCTGGCTCCAGCTGCTCTAGGATATGCCAGGTAACACCGCAGCATGCTGCAGAACAGGCTGAGAGCCAAACACAGACCAAAAGGGCACAGAAAAGTCCCGCTTGCACTTTTTCCAGAGTGGGAAGGTTAAACAAACCCCACTCTTCAGACTACAGGTTGATCCCTAAAGATCAGGGATGAGAGCACGGGCATTTACCCTCAGAACACTTGAAAAGAGGCAGTTCTGGCTGCTGGACCCTGGGCTGACTATGCTGATGTCCTGGCTGGTCCGAGAGCAGTTGTGGAAGAACCCTAGTCACCTACGCACCTGCACAGCCTCTGTCTCCACCGTTTTCTTCAGTAGCTGTATATCCTCTGCAGTTGGGGTCTCTGTTTCCATACAGCAGACAGGAGGCAATGGTGGAGGTGCGTAATACATGGGGTACTGCAGACAACACAGACAGCTGGAGAGTCAGCATGCCATCCAACACTAAGCCTCCTCCCTCTGCATCCTAACATAGCACAGCACACTTCTTCCAGCTGCCTTTGCTGGCATCTGCAAAGGTAGCAGTAGGTACACAGACAGGAAAGGAGGATCTTCTACCCATCCTACCTGTGCCATCAGAGCCACAGCATACCGCATGCGCCGCCACAGCTGAGAGAGGAGTCCATAAACATGTACATGCTCTAAGGCATTACTTAGAAGTCAGTGCTACAGAGGGCCAGGCTGGGAAAACACTGCCAGCATCCCCAAGACACTGGGTTTTGGGAGGGACAGACCACCCATGCAGCTGTGTGCACAGGACTGAGATCAGGTGCTAGAGCCTGCTCTCATGAGCTGAGGAAGCAGGTCAAGACCCTCAGCACATTCCTGTTTCATTCATCCTAGGTCCTGCTGTTACCCACCTGAGGGTTTAGTCGGGCCAGCTCCTCTATTTTCTGCCACATTTCTTCCCGTTCCTTCATCCTGAACCTTCCCCTGCAGAGAGAGACAGCGCGCAAGCATGAACTGCCAGGGAAGGTACAGCTTTTGCTCACAGGAAGACAAAAGAGACAGCAGAAAAGTGCAGGCGAGGGGAAGAACTGCTCCGTCCTTCAAACACCCCTAATTCTATCTACAGGTGAGATGCGGCAAGAAGAGGGGACACAGTGCAGCCAGCAGGAGGTAGGCAGGCATCCTCCTAGCTCACAAGGTGGCAGCAGCGGGCTGTACAGTTTGGTTTTTTCTGGCTTTGTGCTGCAGGAGTGGACCAGAGCGACTGGTTTCTGGAGTAAAGCAATGACACCAGTTTGGACGTCAAATGTTTTCCTGGTGCCCCACAGATGCACAAACAGATGCACAGGGCAAACTGCCATTTCCAACAGAGCTGGGGCTCAACTGCCTGCAGTGTCCTCTCTGGCCATAACAACCCCAGGCATGGCTCTTGAACTTGGCACAGACCTTAAGTGACCGTTCAACTGGGCCACCTGTAAATCCCAGGGCAGTGAATGTTCCCTGCAAACAGGTGAGCATCCACCACTCCTTGTTATTCTCTTCTCCATCTGCACTAAAATCTCTGCTTTGTTTCTGATTATAACTAACTATCTGGCTTTCATCCCAGCTACTGGTCTCTCTACTGCCCTATATATCCATGGTAAGGAAGTTCTTATACTCTGTAATCACCTCACACTCTTGAAATATATGTAAGAAAGAAGGCTAAAAACAAGACTGAAGCTGCCAAGCATTCAAGCAGCAGACTACTCCATCAGAGAACATAGGGTCAAAAAAAAAAAACAACCAACCAACCTCACCCAAACCCAAACCCCAAATGAATAACCCACACCTCATTTTCTGACAGAGCTCTGGATATCTCTGCAGGGGACTGTGACCAGGAGTTTGCACTGATCTTCCCTAGCTCTTTCCTGCCTCATCCCCGATTTCTCTAGAATCCTTTTTAATGTCTGGTAAAGAGAAACATATGTATTGCTCCAATCTTGCCACTGGAAATGCAGACCAATATGTCTTTCCACAAAGACCCTCACATCATGAAGGCCACTGACCATCAAAGCAATGTCTACTTTTCCAGTATTGTGTCTACTGCCATGCCATGTATAGGTGTAATAAACCTTGTTTTGTTCGGCCGGAATACATCACATTACTGGTCTGGTACACAGTGAGCCACGAGGGCACTCATCCAGTCATTCAGCTCCATGCACCTCTAGCATGAGTTCTTTCCTTTCAGATCACCAAAGCAGTCTGAATAGCATCAGGAAAGCCCTCCATTCCTCATTGCACTTCAAGATCCACCAGTTTATCCATCATGTGCTCAGCAGATATTGCAAAAGACCACCTTGCAAAGAGAATACCCAGTGTGACTAAAAGCAGTGCTTCTAAAAGTCTGAAAGCTTTACACCTGTGATTATTCTTTTCAGCCAAACAAGTATTTCCAAAGAATGAAACAAGTTTCATCTTTATTATGATGCCACACTGATTTAACTGTAGTATTACAGCTATCCAGCATAGGAAACTTCCTCCCAGCCTCATCAATCAGCCTGGCTTTACCTCCTACGCTAGGACATGTCCATTGGAGTTCATCTGAAAGTGTCACTCATCCACATTGAGTCTCTGGAGAATCCTACCTTTCTCAACAGCAACACCTCACAGGACAGTGCTGAGTCTACAGGGCCAGCACCCCCAGCCCTGCTTTCCAGGTGATGTGTACCTCATCAGTTCCCTTCATTCCTGATGCCATTACTAGCAGTATTTGGACATTTGGAAAAGAAGAGCTATATTGGGAGGTACCTTCTCCTTCCCACTGCTGTGGCCTACACCGAAGGATGCAAGGTAGCTCCTACCAGAGAGATGTCAGGTGTCAGGGTGGCATGCTGACACCACACTTCTTGAAAGGCAGTGTTCAAGGCCCTCACACTTTTACAGAAGGGCACATTCGGGACCACACACTATCTATCTGCCCCAACCTCCCTGCAGTTTTCTGAAGGGTTCTGATAATTCAAACACTTTCAAGATATCTGGGGAGATTAGTAAGGTGCGGTCAGTCCATCTGCACTGAACAGTAGAGAGCCTCTCCACATGATCCGGGGACAGTCTGGCCCTCCATGACCAGCCTTGGCTGCAGCTGCACAGCCAGGGTGCAGCAGTGATGGGCCTGAGCTGGCATGTCACTGGTAGGCATGGTAACTAATTAATAACATGGCTAAGACTTTTCTAAGCAGGCCTCTCAACATCTGGTTGCAGCCTAATTTTGTACCTAGAAGCTCTCTCCTTTTCTCTGTTTCACATTTACTGGCTTTGTTCGCATGTGCAGTCCTTCCCACACGTTCTGTCTTCTAGTTCACAGGACAAGGTCTCTAGTGGCTCATTGGAAAAACACTTCATAGGTGTCTCTTCCTTTTTCTGTCTACGCTCAAGAAACCTCAGCGTTTCAAACTTGTCAGTCTTACTGAATAAAGCCAAGGTCCTGTGGAAAAAGCAAGGCATTGCACAGTTAAAGGTCAATCCTGCATTACAGTGATCCAGCCAGCATTCCCACAGGCAGCCTTCAGCATGCTGCTTTACACTGGAGGCACTTGACATTACAGCCTTACAGATTTTTATTAGGAAAAAAACCACCAGCACTATTTCTGTTTGTTTTAAGTCTCTGTGGTTGAAAAGAAAATGACAGTTGACTGCAATGTCACATTACTGTCCGCCGACAGGCATGGCCTGCCGTCAGCTCTGCCAGGGAGGCAGCAGAAATGAGCTGCAGGTGCAGCATGTCTTCTCCACTGGAACGGAGGCAATGCAACCTGCTGCTCACCAGAACAGGTTGCAGCACTCTGTGGAAAGAGAGGCAGGTAGGGGAAGCGCAGGAATGGCACCCCAAACTGAGGTAGACTCTTCAGTATGAAATTATCTTATTCCACCAGGGAGACACCACCAAACAACACTTTCTGCTGCCTGTGAAATATGTTTTTCTAACCCTGTTCATTCCAGCAACGACGTATTCTATTAGGCTCCAGCATATGCAGCCACAATGTAAAGTGCACACGGGTTTGCTTATACTTCTTGGATATTTTAAAGACATGGCAGGAAAAGATGACATTTTCACAATGAACTTAAGCAAAGAACTCGGGCATATTGCTCTAGTAAACCCAGGTTTCTAATCCATCTTCCCAAGTGCACGCTCTTCTCCCCCACCATTTTCCTACGTCCTGTCCAGTCCCAGGCCCCTTGCCCAAGAAACCCCAAACTCCTCACTTCTCTAATTTGTTCCCTTCACCTATCCCATTCCTACTATCCATTGACATTAAGAGTAACGCTACCACCACAACCCCTCCACAAACCGGCTCTTCACTGTAGCTCCACCCAAAGCCTCTACCTCCTTTCTACCTCCTTGCCCAGACAAGGTGCTCTTCCCCACCAACCTGCTTGCTGTCCTATCCCATCCCCTTCTGCCACTGATTTCCCTTTCTAGTTGTTTCCCAGCCTGGCCCTACAAACCTTTCATAGCATTCTCTCCCAGCTCTAGCATCCCTTCAAAGGAGGACCTTTTCACACTTCTCAAGCCAGAAACAGCTGCTAAAGCTGTGCTAGCAACAGCAGAGTTGAGCCTTCTTGTTTTCGCCCAGAAAGGCCTCTTTAGCTGGGTCCCTGTGGCAGGGAAATCCCATTTAGCTGAGGAAATGTATCATGCTCATTGTAGGTAAAATCATCTCAGATTCAGCTGCTAAAAGACATTTTTACATTCTGCCCACCAAGCTTTCAAACGGCATTTTAGCAGATTTGGTTAACTGGGAGAGCAAAAGGTATATCCTTGATAAAAACCCAACACAAGGTTTTCTGAAACATAATTAGGCAGAGAGGCACTAGAGGAAAAAAAATAAATCATCTTAACATGAGCAGAAAACAGTGCAGCTCTACCCATCCATTTCTTGGACAGATCTGAGCTGCTTTGTTGACCTTTTCCAGAACAATCCTCCATCATCCACACACCAATACTGGGACCAGTCACCCCCAGCAGGTCAGCACAGGTAGAAGCTAAACAGGCAGAAAAAGCTCCTGATGGAAACACCAGGTAGATGTCATAGTAAATGTGCTGTCACTGTGACTTAAAATACATGTGCAGACATTTGTGGGCTTCAAAAACGCCCTAAAATGGGAAAGAAAAAAAGTCTTGCTTCCTCCCAATTTAGATGTTAACAAAACCTTGATTTCTCCATATGCAGGTTACCCATCCCCACACTCTAATCCATATCGCAACTTTGTTATTTATTACTATTTCACAAAAAAATGAATGTACCCCAGAGCTCCCCACTGCCAGCAAGGGTTAGCCCTGCTCCCCCCACTGCTGCCCGTGTTGCAGCCCTGGCTCATCCAGGAATGAGAAGCATTATTTTATGTCACTAAGTCAGCAGAAAACAGACCCAGAAAAAAAAAAAAAACCAAACAAAAACCAAACCCAAACCAAAAAACTTCCTTCTACCTTACTGAACTGACTCAGCTCACCAGGGCAAGTCATTCATACAAGTACCAAAACGAGTATGAGGAAGCAGAAAAAGTGAGTTTTTTCCTCTTTACGGCATCACGGCACAGAGAGTTGCTGAGCTTAGATTTTATCCCCACCATTTGCTCTTTGAAATTCCAGGTATTATTCCATCTTTATTAATGGAAAATTGAAAGCATCCTGTGGCATGAAATATGCATTATGCCCGCTGCAGCAAAGCTCTTCAAAGAAGTCCTTCTAAAGCAGCAGGATTCCACTGGCATCACTACAACATATACGAACTGGCAAATATTTCCAAGGCAGAGCGTAAGTGTCTCTGCAAAGCTGAGTATCCTCTACATCAGAATTAATTTCCTTATGACCCAGCAAACTCTGTCACTCTTTTCTGAGCTACCTGCTTCAGCAGAACTGAAAGAATTTTTATCAGGGCACACATTTTACCTCTTCTCATCCCTACACATCCCTACACATAGTTATTGCTGAGGAATCCTACTTTTTGACAAAATTATTTGTGCCACTTTTCCATTTTCCCTCTGCCTACTGGCATCTACCATCTGCTGCTGTACCCCAAGGAGAGTCCAGGATGACCTCAAGTTACTTGGCATGAACCTCTTACTCACTTCTGCTTCTCTGCCTTGTATTGCTGTGTGCAGTCATCAAAAAGCTTTTGGTTCATCTCCATGAACAGCTTCAGTGCATTATAAATCAGCCCATGGATCGTCCTGCAAAGAAATGAGGAAAGGAGAACAAGTCATGATGGTATCCTCCAGGTTCTCACCCTGAGTTAGCACCAGCAGCACAGACAGGAGTTAACACCAGCAGCAACTCACATTCTACAGGAACGTGACAAAAGATTTTCACACAGTTGCAGCTCTTACCATGGGAAACCCCCTCCACAAACACAGCAGAGACTATCGCACAGGAAGAAAGAGACGGAGAAGAACGCGAAGACCACTGGGACAGGTCTGCTCTGCTGTGGTCAGACTGAGTGCAAAAATATGCATTCACACATTTATTTCGTGTAGTTGGAAACTGGAAAGGAAGGATGCTAGGGACCTGCTCAGGGCTGTTCTCAAAGGGGCTTTACCTAATCTAGCTTTAGTGCCTCCCACAGTTCACCGCAATGACTTTTTTGTGCTGCCCAGCATTCAGTCATGAGCTTTGTCGCCGAGCTGTCCAAAACACAGACATTCAGCAGCCCTGTAGAGATGGGAAGCAGCACAGAGAATACCACAGAGGAAAAGCCAACTTTGTGTCAGCAATTTATGGATAGCCTGCACTGTGTGTGAGCTCACTCTGGGACAAAGACTCTCCCGGGGAATATAAACAATTACTGAAGCTGTCTCTGAAATACCTGACCCAGAGGCAAAAGACAAGAGACTCTGTAGATTGAGCTCTGTGCCTCACCAGCTCTACAGATAGAATAAGGAAGAGCTACAGCCCTGCTGGATTTAGGCAGGCTGTCTGACGAAGTGTGGAGTAGACAAGCTATGGGAAGGAAGGGGAGAATCTGAGGTACTCAACCTGCCCTGAGAAGATGTGGCTGGTGATAAAACAAGGAGAAATAAGAGGAAAACACCTTCACAACTTCTTCTGCCATACCACTGGGAAGGAGCCAAGACAACAAGACAGAAACAGCAGAATCATGAATATTGACTGATGCAAAAAGGAAACAGAACTGGTGAAGGTTTTCAAACAAGAACATAAAGTCCTTTTCTGAACTCTGATCAGGAAGGCCAGTAACACCGAGTGAGTGTCTGTGCGCACATGGGCCTATGGTCACACGCATCATACATGTGTGTGCATACAGGTATGTGCCTGTTGGTGCACATGCGTGCGTATCTGGGTGTTTGTGTGCATTCAGGTCTGCGTGTCTGAGTCTACCCCAGTCTTTAGAGCACCCTTGACTGGTGGCTCAGGTTTGTGCTTCCTGATACAATGAAGAGAAGGAAGTAGCCAAACAGCAGGCCAGTGGGGAGCTCTCTGCAAACAAGTTCCACCTCACAACCCTGTCTTTGCTACCACAGCATAATCCTAAGCCCTGGACTCACCCAGCCTCCCCAGAATTAATTACTTTGCTTTTTTCCACCCTCTGGAATAGGGGAATATGATTTTTTTTGTCTTCTTGTGGTTTTGCTGGAAGATTTTATGATCTAGGCTACGGACTGAGTATTTTCAGCTGATTTGTTAGAAGGAAGTGAGTTTTACAACTCGAATTAACCAGGTAAGGAATCAACTGAAGAAGCAGTCAGAAGAAAGGAAGTTGATTGGAGAACGATAGAGCAGACTAGTACTGAGGAATCAGACACAGAGGGCAATAATTCGACATAGGACATCTGCGTGAGTAGTTCTGCTTTCTCTGTTCTTCCTGTACTCAAGAAGTCAGGCATTGCATTAGCCAAGGTCTCTGTTCATGGACAGCATATGGGTGATCATTACTTAAGAAGGAGCCAGAAATTGGCTGGAAAACCTACGTACTGCAAACCTCCAAGAGACCAGCAGCATCAGTGATATGCAGGTATCAAACTCTGGGTAGACTCAATGGCCTTGAGGCAGGTCACTGCAGGTGCCTGACCCCTTGCAGAAGCAGGCCACTGTGGTCTGCTGTGACACTTTTCCATGCTGACACTACTAACAACCCCCCTGGCTCAGAACCTGGTGTCACTGAGTGCCACGCATCATTGCACTGTAACGGCATGCCCCAAGATCGCTCGTAGGTCAAGCAATCCTGCATGCACAGCAAGTGCCAGGGCATGCGGAAAGACCTACTTGTTCCAGTGACTCTTGGAGTTCTTGTAGAGCGCTGGAAACATGATCGGGAGAATTTTGGCTGCGTTATCGCTGATCAGGCTCATGATATACTCGTTGTTCCAATAGTACAGTGCTCGCTCTGCCACCTGCAGTGGGATAGAAAGCCATCCTTGGAGAAGCTCCTTCCAGTAACACCTGTGGTGCACAGGGAAACTGCGCAGTGCTGAGACCAGAGCTTGCCGCCACCCAGCTGAGGAGCAAATGGTTCCCCACAATGTGGGCAGTAGGGCTGACCTTCACCACCTTCTACAAGGCCAATCATCACTGCTGCCCAGCCTTCTTTCCCTTAGCCTCTTCCAGACACTTCTCACTTTCCTGGGTTACATTCTTGACTAGGCAAGCCTATCGATATACTGACGACTCCAACATCCTTTACACAACACTTGAGGACACTAATGTCATCCATTCCAGGTCCCAGTTCAGACTAGCTCCAAGCCTCCTTTGTTTCCTAAGACTGTCCTCTGCAAAGCTCTTTTCCTCCCATTCTTACCTGGCCTTCCCCACAAGAGTCCCTCTGGCCTTCGGAGCATGCTTCAGTCACCAGGCCCACAGTTCAGCCCCTGATTTAGTAAGGGTGAAAATATGGAAAATCTTGGGGCAGCCATCCTGCTCTAACAAGACAAACAAGTCTAACAAGTTTCCACATAGTGATAGATTCAACCACAGTTCTTCATATTTAACCACAAATCTGGGCAATGCAGATTACCAGGTTAATTTCTGCATTTAATGCTAGCTTGAAAATGGCTTGAAAACCTAGAGAGACATCCAGGCTCAGTTTCATATTTCAGATGATGGAGAACTCACTATATCCCCTTAAATGTATTGTTCCACACGAGTAAATGAAGTGAAACTTGCCTTGTGTTCACTTACCTAGCTTTGGTTTCCAGCTATTAGATCCTGTTAAGCCTTTGTCTGCTAGATTAACCACAATCCACTCAGAGAACACTCTCCGGCACCAAGGTGTTCAGACTTACCAAGAAGTCAATTCCTATTTTTGCTCTCAGACAAGCTGCAGACACAGAGACTGTTCAGCCTGACTGTATGGGACACCTTTGGTGTTAATTTTCTTAGGCTGTAAAGTGTTAGTACCGTCTTCAGGTTTTCTAGTCTTGTTTTTCAAAGAGTTGGCAACAGATGAGAGCTGCTATCAAGTACAGGATGCCTCTCCTCCAGCCTTTACCCTACTTTATTCAAGCTCCTTAATTTCCTACGGTAGGTCCTTCCACACCCAAAGGTCATGTTAGTCCTTTGGTTCCCATCCCCACACCAATGATCCACGTCCAGCTGGTTTCCATCAGGCTCCCCCAGTCCTTTCCAGGAAACAGTGATCTTTTACATACACATGACCTAGAGTGACCTCATTTTTGGCTTGTAAACCATGACTTTGTACCGCTCTGTACAAAAAGACAGACTGAAGCCATTCTGCCTCACTGTGCAGTTATGTTCGCTCTGGGGAAGGGCTATTTCACTATTTAACACCCCACCCATATCTGGGTCAGCCATGCGTTTCACCAGCGAGCTATCTTCTTCCCAGGTGCTCTTCAGAGCAACCTAAAGCAATGAGCCAAAAACACCTGCTAGGAGCTACTAACAGGTCCTACCACCATTAAACATTTTAAACCTTAAGACTACCAGCCACAGATATTGGCTGTAGTACCAGGCTAAAACAACTTTCCTTCAGTGGGAACATGGAAGAAGCAGACTCTAGCACTTTTTCAGTGTACCTCACTCTTTACCACCTACACCAGAATAATACAAAGTACCTTCTCTGCGCACTGTCTCTTTGGTTGGCCTCCCTCCAATACTGCAGCCAGCTTGGTTTTACTGCAACAGGGTGACACTGGATGGATCTCCTGTATGTTTGGTCTGCTCCAGTTCCAGCCTGCTGCAATACGTGGTGCTGACTAGCACAGTGCAGCAGGAGGGCATCCATCGATCTGCTTTGTTTTCTCTTTGGGTGAGCTTGCTCTGTGGTTGTGGTGAGGATTCTCACCACCTCCCACCATGTGTCAACCCAATACTTACCCTGGTCACACCTCCATGTGCCACTGATCCACAAAGACGAGCCCAAAAGCTGCGGTGTCACCCTCATATGCCAAGCGGATTACAAGCCAGTGCCCTATCCCCTCCCTGAGCTGCAACCCACCTGAAAGTGTGGGCTGGAGACACACTTGGCCAACTGCCTGAACAAGGGCTCCATAACTTTCACAAACTCAGATGGCTCAATCACATCCAGGATCTCCTCCAGCTCATTTAAAAACATCACCTCCTTGGGACTGTGAGTTTTCGGCCAGAACTTCAGCAAGCCCACAATCACCTGAGTGGGGAGGGTGCAGAGATAGTGTTAGAGGCTGAAAGTTAACACCAGCTGTGAAATAAATTTTTAACGTTCTAGTCACAACAGCAGAGTGGAGGAAGTTACAGACGAGACTTTCTCAGAAAGCCAAGGTGGATTATTGGGGAAGAAAGAGGAGAAAAGCCCAAACTCTGCCAAGTTCCATGCAAGACAGCAGCACTACCCAGGCTGCTACAATTCTGTAATACAAGCACAAAGCTCAGAACCACTTTTTTCCCCAAACACAGCTTACCACGTAAGGCTCAAACCAGAGTGGGCAGCAGCTGTCAGATAGTGCAGAGCAACCATGGAAGATCAACTAATAAAACTGGAAATGCTATGGAGGTCACTGAGGAATCATTATTCACAAAGCTTGAACACTGGGGAGCACCCAATAAATAATGCAATGCATGGGTTTGGGACAAGGAAGCACTATTTCACACAAAAGTAATTGGATTATGGAGCTCATTCTTGCACGACTTTGTGGAGACTCAAAGTCCAAACAGACCTCAGAAGGGAGTAGACAAGTTTGTGGAAGTTACACCTAATGGTGATAATTAAATATGACAAGGCAGATGCAACTTCTGGTTTAGTAAACTATTGCTTACAAGATACTGGAAGAATATACTAGGGAAAGGGCTATATCCCACTTGGTTTTATTTATTTATTTTTAATATTGCTTCCTTCCCTACCCATCTGCTTCTAGACGTGGTCAAAGGCAGGATCCAAGATCCTGCAGACCTTCACTCTGTTGGAGCCATTGATATGGCATTTACAGAAATGCTAACTCTGTGGACACTCGATTCACACACAACTGGTGATAAGAGCTGCTCTTTCAAACTGTGTGTACTTCAGCAACCTGATCCTGAAGCCAGCACTTGAGAGGAAGTTCACAGCAGTGGAGGGACGGTAGTGGGCAATGGAACAGTAAGATCAGAAACATCTGAGCATTGTTTCTACCAACTTAAGGCTTGAGAAACCAACACTTTGGTATCCTCAGTGTTTGTCATTACTCAGGTCTGCCACTCAGGCAAAAGTTAGCTTCAGTGACTCAGATGTAATTTCTCCTACAGCTAAGGTGGTGCGAGGTGTGTCAAGTCTGTCTTTGCTATTACTGAGCACATCTGAGGCCTTGCTCACCTGGCAGTCATTCAGACTACTGTTAATGCAAGAGCTACCATGTCAAGCTTTGCTGAGCAAGCTTCTGGGAGGCCCACTCTAAGCAAGTATAGACCTAGTGAGTGATCTGGCCTACTTCCAGCGCTGGTGGCAACATCTCCTAGTACATTCAAGAGCCTTGCTGATGTACAAGCCCTGTGATCCATCAAGGCTTCAATAACCCCAGTCATCTCAGGAGTCTATTCAAAACCTTCAAAAGGAGGATGCTTCAACAGGACACAACCTGTGGCAATACAGCCTTGGTATGTCCGGTTGAGACCCAACGCAACACCCACTGAAGGTAATGAAATCGGGTCATCCCACTGCTTTCCACAAGCACCAAACCAGACATAGATCTCTAACCCATTACCCAAGAAGCAGTGATGAACCGTGGAGCTTTACTATTTGAATAAGCTGCAAAATGAATCCTGGAATTATTGACAGATTTCTATTTCTCTCTTCTCCCTCACCCTACAGTTAAGTGCTTTGGCAAGAGGCTGTTGGGCTGGATGTCAGCCACAGGAAGCACTCAGCATGATCAGGAAGCTACTTTACGCAGTTTGTTTCAGAGCAGGCTTTTGGGAACACAGGAAATGGAGGACCCACATTTAAAGGAAAAGCTGGAAGGTCTGCTTCAGCACTGCTGGTGTCAGAGCTGAGGAGCCAGAAAGCTGACAACAGCTGACCAGCTTCCACCGAGCACAGTCAGGCTCACCATGAACACACACATTTAAGCCAGAGAACAGAACGACCCCAGCTAGCATTACTTATTAAAATGCTCACACTTTCTGGTGCTCCCTGCTACCGTGTCACAAGCATGTGTTCTTTGGCCATCTGCTGTTTTGAGGCTGTGAAGCTCAGCTCTGTAGAAGACATTTCCTGGCCTACAGTGGGTGGAGAAACACTTGTCTCCTGCTTGCACCCTCTGCTAAGCCAGCATATAGCCTGGTTAACAGTAACTGGAATATGTGAGGTCCCCATCCCTGCTGCTCACACATTTCAGAATCTGCTGCTTCCCAGCACTACATCCTGAAGGCAAATGCGTCTACAATGTCGCTTAACACTTTGGACATAGGAGACTGATGCTACAGTAGCAAGGAGAATACTTTCATCAAGAACAGTGGCTCGCCTAAGCAGACCTTTGTGTCCCAGGTTCCTAACCTCATCCCCACAGTTCTTTAGACAACTCCAGCAGTCTGGAGTGAACTCTTAGGATTTCAGGGCCCCCATGAGCTCGCATTGGTTCCATCAGATATCAGATAGTCATGTGTTTTGCCTCTGCAGCATGTCATTAGCTGAAAGCTCTGCCCTGAAAGGACAGCTTGGTATAGTGTTCCTTTTGCTACACCAAGATCCAAAGCACAAAGGAAGACTATAGCCTACCCTCCCGAAGCTTGCAGGAGAGAATGCTAAAGGCCTGCACATGAGCAGCACAGTTCCTTCTGCCCACAGGGTATCAGACAAACCCAGTAAACAATCCACTTGACTCCCAGCCTCTTTAGCCTTTTTTCACCAATGAAGCCATGCAGCTCTTCAGGACTTGACTGACACACAGAGGTTAAGCAAGGTTACTCACTGGTTCTGTCAAGCTGCTGTCTTTCTCCAAGAACTGTACAACACAGTACGCCAACTGTAGGAAAAAAACCATGGCAAGATTAGAGCTTCCTCAAGTGTACCTGATATTAAAGTGCCACCACCACCCTAGGCTGGAAGTCACATTATGTCCTCCACAGTATGTGTGATGAGTAGACAGTCGCCGCTACAAATGAATCTAGTTCTTCTGATGGCAAGTGAAGGCTCTAAGACCAAGCAGGCAGGGCCTGAGCTCAGGACATTCGTGCAGTGCAAAGCATAGAACCTGAGCCACCTAGAGCAGTCTGCAGCTAATATATTCAAATGCAAGCAGAGCGGCACACATGGGAAGGAACAAACCTGACTATCACAAAGCCCTGCCCCATAAAAACAAGGCTGGGAGAACAGACACCACTGCTCAATACCCATACTTTTTCACTTCCTAGCCTGAGTCCGGATCTTATCTACTCTTCTATTATGTATTCTAAATTGCAAGAAATTAATCTCTATACCAGCCTAGCAGCCCAGCACAATGATTTCTCTGCATATCTCAGTAGTGACTAACAGCTGACACACCACACGCACAGGCTGATGACTGCAGCTTGGAATTTTACCTCTCTGGTTTCAGCAGGGCCCCAATATTTCACAAACTTCCAGCACAGAAAGGCAAAGCAGGTCACAGCGTTAAATCAGCAGGAGATGGCAGGATACCCTCCTATCAGCCAGTGGCAAAAAGCACGCACGTATACATACAGGCCCAGGCACAGCAAGACTGGGACAAATCGCTGCAGTAAGAGACTAGTGCAGAGCCCAAAATATCTCACAGCAAGAACTTTGTACAACACAGTAATGCAGCTGGTGAATAGCTATAAGTAAGCCTGAACAACAACTTTTGCAAGAATCACATTCTGCCCTGGGAACTTCAAGCAATTCTCACCTGTGGGTGGTAGACACTGAGAGACTTCACCTTGTGCAGTGGTAGCAAGACTCTGATGAGGAACATCTTGTGCTCTTCCTTCAGAGGCAAAGCAAACCCATTGATTATGCTGAGAAGAAACAAGAGTCTCATTAACATCTTCACCCAGCAGAAATACAGTATCTCTCGCCTCAAAAGGATCAGTGGCTTGCCCTAGGTCTCATTAGTCATTTGAAAAAGCACCCACCAGGAGAATTGTGGTTGCTGGGGCCCAACTTACACACATACCATGATCAGCAAGTGTTTCCTCAACAGGCACAGCAGGGAAATGCCTCTGAAAGGGCCTGGGCTCTGCTCTGTCCTGTGCCAGGCTGAGCCCACGCACACTTAAGCAGAACCTCTGGGGAAAGCCAGCACAGAAACAGCCCAGTCCTCAAGGCTTGTCCTTTACAGAACTGGAGGATGGCAGCATAACAGATGGCTGCAAATGGAAGGACAGTTGAAGCCATGGAGTAGGCTGCCCACTGCTAAGGCTTCTCAGGGCTGTGAGGAACTCTTACTGCCTGCTGAGGCAAGACAGCAAGTGTGACTGGACTCAAACTCAAAAAAACAGGAGACAAATCTGAGAAGGAGAAGACTACCACTGCATTTATCAGCAGGCTAGAGAGTACTTTCCCTGTGTGCTTTGTCAGACTGAGATCCTCTGGAAGAGGTGGCTCCTGCAATAACTGCTGAAAGAAGACACTGCCAGCTCACACAGCATGCTGGGTGGGGTGTCTTACTCACTATGGGCCCTCTGGGGCTTCCAGAAGCACCCTTACCTTCCCAGGATCTCCAGCAGCTCTGCAATCCCATTGTGGTGCTCTGTTTCATAGATGAACCTAAAGAGAAGAGAAGAATGAGAGGTCATTGCCAAACACCGGATACAGTTTGATAAGCAAAAGGAAGGAAAAACACTGGAGTGGCAAGTCTCCTAGCAAACAACAGAACTCCAAGACAGCAAGGCAAGGTATAAGAGATATAAGCAAATAAATTCATGGCCCCCAGATCAGCTAAATCTCACAGGTCCCAACATTTGCTATGTGGGCTGAAGACAGTGCTATCACATCCTCGCTGCTCTTAAGCACAGGTGAATGCTATCTCTACCAAAGCAGTGTAACATAACTGAGCCACTTAGCTAATCACAGTCTGGATCAGAGAGAATCACAGCCTAGTGAGTGCCACAAATTTATCTCACTGGATTGTCCCACTCACACACTAGGCCAGTGGCACTAAGAAACATCTCACCTGTAAAATATATTGTTGATCTGCCGCCTCACATACGCTCGCAGACCCAGAAACTTCCCGTAGATCCTGTGCAGAATAGTCTTTAGGAAGTCTCGTTCTCTGGGGTCTTCACTGTCAAAGAGATCCAGCAGCTGTGGGGAGAGAAATTCAGTCAGTGTCTGCATATTGCCTGTCTGGACAAAGCTACCAGAAACACTGGGCACCGCTCCTGCTTGGCAAAAGTGGCTCTTTCAGTTGAGTGATGCCTTTAGCACAGCAGTCACTTCTCTGAAACATGCAGCCTCCCAGTCACAAGCTGAAACCATCAGCACTTCTTTCATCTTTAGAAACACAGTGATGGCCTGCACACTCTATAAAGCTGCACATGCCCATATTTCTCCTGCAAGGTTCCCAGCACCCCTCTCCACCTGTACAATGAGTGATGAGTTCCAGTGACCACAGCTTGCACACACTCTTGCCCTGCACAGAGAATTCTGGCTGCTCATTCAAGACTAGACCAAGGAAAAAAGAAAACCCACATAATCAAGCACCTGCTGACAAAGCTGGACTGTTTACATAACACCTTGACCAAAATCTGCTGCATGTCCTTCATAAAGGTGGTGCACAGTGGCAGGGGCAATGGTTACTTACAGATAGCACAAACTTCTGGTCAATGTATTTCTTGGCTACATTTGGTTGAAAGTCAGGCGATTCCAGGAACCTGAGGAAGAACTCATACACCAGCTACAGGGAGAGAAGAAAAGATCACTTAGAAATCCCCCCCATCCTCTCAGCAGTGTTTACTTCAGATTTTAAGTGTTTTCCTTCTCCTTAAGGATTCAGTGAAAGGCTGGGAAGCCTGAACAGAGAAAACACAGAAACCTCTGTTTCCCCATCCATTGGGATCAACTCAGCTGCCCTTGCTCTGATGGGCAGGGGGCCAGTTGGCCCAAGTCTGCATGAGATCTCATCACCTCAGGTCCCACCAAAGACAACAGCCACCTACTCAAATGAAGACACTAGGCCTGAGAAACTCTTCTCCCATCTTCAGCTCAGGTCTCTACAGAGAAGAGAAACCTCCAGAGGAGATGGAAAAGGCTCAGCCCTTGAAACACACCAAGTAAGAACAGGAAAGCAGAGAAGGAAAGAGACCCCAGGAAAACACGTTGTGTCCTCTGCCTCTTGGTGACTGACTCCAGATTGGCTTAGCCCCACTAGGCCACGCGAGCTGCATGCTGCGTCCCACTTGGACAGCAAAGGGTAGCTTGCTTTAAGAAAGCTCTCAGTGCTGAAATAGCAACTTCGGGTCCTGCTGTCCTCCTGGAGGGACAAGTCCATTCCAGGGCTGACCCTGCCTAGCGCTTCTGAGGGGCCACTGGGCCAAATAAGAGCACTGCACCCCAAAGGTCTGATTCTGACGTTGAAGGAGCTATGGGGCCACCCACCCATAGGTAGGGCCCAGCTGCCAAGGACAGCAGCGCAGAAGGGTTGAGGTGATGACCAAAAAACTCAGCACACACTTGCCACAAGTCCATGCTGGCTGCTGCTGACTTAACTCCAAGAAACAAATGCTTCCTAGCATTATTAGCACTCTGATGCTGAGGACACGCCATTTCTATCGACGCTCACTTCCCTATGTCAACTGCAGCAGTGAGAGGTGATTAACCACTGATGCAGAACTGCACCTTATTTCCTCTCTGTATTTTCTGCTTCATTCTGCAATGCCTGGCTCTTTTTCTGCCTTTGTCTGCCTGACAACACATCCCTGTGCAAGTGCCTGGGAAGACCCCCATAAGCTTACCTGCTGACTTCCACTGCTGAGCTCTGCTAAACCATGCTCGCTGTTGCTTTCATAACCCTTTTCACCTAGTTTGTCTTAAAGTCTATTTTCTAGGACACACAGCCTAATGAAAAGATCCTTGGCTCCCTTCCCCTCTTCCTCTCCTCCAGTTCCCTATCTTGCCTGGTCAAACATTCGCTCCTAGTTAATGCAACTGAATTTTATCCAGCATACAGGAGATGTGTTAGCAAGTGCCAGCACAGGCTTTGCTTTGGCACCAAGCAGTCCTCTTCCTCCATGTACGTCCCAGGCAGCTGGGCAAGGAGAGGAGTGCTGAAGGAACATGGGGTGCTGCCTCCAGTGCTGCTGAAGCCCAGAGGATGAGGGCTCTTGAGCCTTTAGGAGGGACATTAACACTGCTGGGAATTGCTTCTTACACAGGCAGTATGGCACAACTCCCTCACTCCCAGTAAAGTGTTCACTCTCGGCCTACCTCAGGGCCACATGGGACTACAGCCACCTGCAGGTGAATGTTGCACACAGGCATCAGTCTGTTTCCAGGACACCCTGCTGCCTCCATTGCCCGCAAGCCACCTCTGACCCATGGGTGACAGGCCTGGTCTCTGCCCATCCCCACACCAGCAACCCTCACAGGCTGGGGAAGCAGTCAGCGGCAGGCTCCTGCGCTACATGGACTCTCAACTTCCTGGAGATAAATTCACCATATCTATATCCCCCCTCCTCCTCACCTGAAGGTGTGGCCAGGCAGCCTCTAATGTAGGCTCATCTTCCTCAGGGTCAAACTCTGCACCTGTTGGATTGGATGACGGTGGGAGCGTCCGGAAGAGGTTCACTGAAAACTGAGGTGAGTGAAAAGGTGTGAATGACATCGCTGCACCTCATGATGGTCCTCTCTGTAGCAAATCCTTCACTGCACAGCAACACATTTGACATAGCTGTGCCCGCAGACAGATCCCTCCCTAGAGGCTGTAGGGTTACAGTCTGCATATGAACTCCACAAGTGCAATTTGTGACAGACAAGAGCTTCCACCTCTCCCTACACCAGGCACTATCACCGACCCCTTCTCTTTCTGGGGATAGGCAGGTAATAAGGAATGGGTAGGACAGGGGTCACACTCCTCTCTGGCAAATCTCTATCCCCTCCTCCCCAACATGCTTCTGAACAGTCCCTATTACTTTGACACACAAGCATGTACCGGCCCCATGTCCTACCATGATAACAGCTTCAGGATAGATGGCCTCAGTGACAACATCACGGTTGTGTGTGATATATTCCACCATCTCATTGAGACCTGCTCGCTTCACTTCCTTGAACTTCAGGTCACTGAGGGGGTCAGAGATGAAGTCAAAAAGCACGCAGCACTGCCGCAGCTTCTGGATGAAAAGCTCTTCTCGTTCGTGTGGAGGAGCATCTGTCAGAGAAAGCACGGACTTCTGTCCTTGCAGACAGGCAGAATATCTTCCTGGTTTGCCCAGGTATCAGTGTGGTTTGCTCCCTGTCCTGCATTCCCCCTCCCCTGTCACAGTCCCCCTTGAGCTGGTGGGGGAAAAGGAAGAGAGAGCGTTATCCCTGGTATGGAGACAGGACAGTGGAGGCAGACGGATTGCAAGGCCTCTGGAGCAACTATCCCATAAGGCAATTTCAAACATGGTAGCTGTTTCTGATCTGATAAGCACTGATCCCTTCCACTACAAGGTAGACTGGAAAAGGAACTCAACTAGCTCCCATCACAGACCAGTGACACCCACACCCTGCACCCCACAGTCATAAAGGGAGCTGGGCAGAGCACACGGCAGGCTACCTCTTCTCCCAGAGAGCACCCAGAAGAGAGGGGCCAAGGAGGTAGAGGCCCTATATTAACAGCGTTCTCTTTTTCATGTGTTGCCACTGGAAACTATGCACTGCTAAGGCAAATCAGGCAAACTTACCTTTTTGTTTGCAGCATGGCTGCTCAGCTGCAAGGCAGTTGCCCTTCCTAGAAAGACTGCCTATTTCTGTGAGCAATGTCAGCAACTGGTCTGGCTGAGTGACTGATGAAAATGCTTTCTCCTTGTCCACACCTAAGTCATTTTTAATTGCACCGCTATGTAGGCTAACTGCTAATGCTGGGTAATTGCCCTCATGTGGACAAGTTCAATAGCACTACCATAATTTGCAATGGAAACACAAGGAGGAGGAAGAGTTGGCCTGGTCCTCTCCCAGGAACAGGTGGCTGCAGGAACCAAGAGCAGTCTGCACCGAAGTCTCTACACTTCATCTCCTTCCTGTACCACCTGCTGAAGAATCTGAGGCAATCCTAAGTACATATAAGCGTGAGGGTTTAAATCAGTTCAAATGGGAAGGTAAGTACTGTAGTTTGAATTGAGTATCCTCCTTTTCTTTTAGGCTATCCATCAATTCTCAACCTGCTGCTGAGCCAAGCACCTTTCCCAGAGACACCCCTGCTGCGCTGCCGGCAGGAGGTTAGCAGAACACTGCCAGGGTCACTTTGGCAAGAGCCCTTAAACAACCACACTCTGTCTGGAGAAGGCGCAGCTTGTCATGCAGGTCACCCCCACCCCACACTTTCTTTACCTTTAAGGGCTGGGAGCTTTTGCAGTTCCCGGTTTTTGCTCAGATTGAAGCGAGAAGAGCTGTGCCGGCGCTCCTTCTTCACAATCTGGGGTCCCCCTGAGTACTTAATCTTATTCAGCTGAGTTGGTGGGGGAGCACTGTTACTGGGCCGCTTATTCGAAGTTGTCTGCTGCTGCTGCTGCTGTTGCGGCTGCTGCTGAGGTTGCGGGGCCTGATGAGGGAAAGGAGAGTAAAACAACTCATAAGCTTTACCTACAAGCCTCACAAGCAATCAGAAACCATCGGCATCTTCTTGGACTGTAGAAACTGGGCATGTTTTTCACTGTTGCACTTGCAATTCAGTGCATCTCACCCACTCCTGCAGGGCTCTAGACCCGTTGGTTGCATTTGCAGCATACCTGCAAAGTGAACATCAGTTTTACTCGTATCTGTGAGGTACCACAAAGACACTAGAGCCCCTCAGCACACTGGATGCTAGGGATATGGAAAGCAAACCCACATCTTGCAACAAGTTACTGGATTTTGTTGACACAAAAAAAGCAGAAATAAGAACTTTCCACAATCCAAACATGAATCTTAGTGTGCTGCTGCCTCCAATTACAGCACTCTGTACAACACACAGCAAACAAGTTTTGGGAACTAGCAAGTTGTTTCCTTATCCTTGTGCAGGAACCACCTGGGAAAAAGCAAACCAGCGTGTAGGACAGAGCAGATATGGCGGCCCCGGAAAGTCAGTAGTGAAGACAACTAAAATCATTGCTGCATCCATGGACCAGGAGCTGCTATTCTATGAACCACACAGGCCATACCCAAACCTTAGGTCCCAGGCTGTGGGCTTTCCCAACCAATCCTGACTGCACCCTCTACCTCTGCCCTGTCTTAGCCTCACTGCTATCTGGACTTTTCCTGTTGATTTGCTTTTACTGCACCACCCTTTTTAGCCACACAAACTCTTTGCCTGCACTTTCCTCCAGCAGACATGCTCTCCACTTCACGCTTGTTAAACAGCACTTACAGAGGAACTTTCTTATTTTAAGAAGGTGACCAGAAACTCAAGCCAGTGTTTGCTCAGCTCAGCTCTCTTCTGACCTTGCTGAAGCTCTGTTGGTTCAAGTCTCACTTGGGCCATAATGGCTCAATAACTTACCCTTTAACAACACACTAAGCCAACTCATGGAAAACTTAATATAGAAGAGGACAACATCCTGCTAGCAAGCCTATAGCAGAGGGCTTGGCTGGAGGCAGCACTCAGCCTACTCTGTCTCTGCTACGTAAGCCCCGCAATGCTCACTTCCTCAGCTCTGCCACCTCCTTCCCACTGGCACAGGAAGCCAAGGAGCCACAAGGTGATCCTGTTCAGTACACAACAGGGATAGCGCAATGGATGGGGAGGAGGGGTGGGTAAAATCCCTGGACATTATCCCCTCCTTCCCCATAAACTCCCAGCTGCTGCAAAGAGCATACAAACTGTGTACAAACACACACCTCCCTATAACATGAACCAGCAGGATTTTGAGGTAAAGCACCAGCAGCGCAGAAGCTCATCAGAGCTCTCCTCCAAATGAGATACAGTCAGTCTCTTCCTGTAGTGAGCAGCTGTGCTGCAGCTTACCCTGCACAGTCCTTACCCTGAACTGAGTCCTGACGGTTTCCAAAGAGGTGCAGCACAGCACCACAGTGCAAGAGCAAGAGTTAGCACACCTGCAGCATGTGGGGAGGCAGCAAGGTAGGAACAGGGAAAGCTGCCTACAAGGAGACACTGCTCTAGAGGTTATGAGCTGTGGAGCAAGTACAAAGACTCCCTGTGGAAAACAGTGCCCAACATGAAACACCAGTTGTTTTGTCAGGCCATTACTTTGAACCAGAAATCAGAAATATTTTGGTTCTGGTCTGGCTCTGCTTGAAGGAAATCTTAGGCAGCTCTGTTCCAAGCTCAGCTCCAAGCCAAGGTGGGGGGAGACAAGAAGATTTGAACTCTCTTCAGTTGAGATTTGGTTTGATTCCTTTCATGGAGCAGCACTGCCTCACAATGAGAAGGGGGAGCAAGATGAGCTTGAGATGAAAACAGCTGTATCTGCCAGACAAAGCAGGCCCAGACTACAAATTGGAGGGAACTTATCCTGAACAGTGGTCTCTCCTCAGTTAAGTCAGGCTGAATCCTTGCTGGCAACCTTTCAAGAGTGAGAAGTTCATTCCTCACCCTGAATATTTGAGTATCAGGACCGCATGAGCCACTCAGACGTTGACCAAATGTTTTTGGAAAGGCTAGTCCCCTACTCTGCATCACTCTCCTTCCACAGGGAAGAAGGGCAAAATCTGAATGACGAGCCACCGTGAAGAAAAGATGGTACAGAGAGAAACAAAAAATGCATTGACGGATTCACAGGTAACACTAAGGGAAGCAGGACACATGAGTCCTCCTAGCTGACAGGACATGCCTGTGTACTCCCCACGCACCCAGAAATGCCACAGGCAAATGTTCTGAGCATGGTGTGTGTACCACATGCTAACAGACTGTGGCCACACTGCCTTCACCAGGGGTCTGGAAAAGTCCTTGCCACCAGCTTCTACAGTCTTCAACAGCTGGCAGGAAGAGAGACAAAACACAACTTCAGGGTTATTTAAGAAATAGACATACACATGCAAAAATCACACAACCAAGTGTGCTAGAGAAAATCTGATGATGAGGAGGTCAGATACATTCTTATGCTGAAGTGCTCAGAGGGTTTTAGGATGGATTGTTTTTATATGGACTTTCTGGCATCAAGCTGAATGCCTGCTTTCAGTGGGTGCTCCCTGTGGCAGGCCTGGTGTCCTTCTGCCTTCAACACCTCCTACCTTGGCTACATGAATCAGAAGAGGCTTGTTTTAAGTTTCCTAACACTTTCTTCTCCAAAGTTTTCATCCCTGAAAACAGAGCAGACTGCTAAAACTGAAAGCTTTTCTCTTGTTGCACAGTTATCAACCTCACAGACTGTTTCCCCGACATCAGCACCAGCTGGCCACTACATGGCTGCAGGCACACATCTACCTGATCAGGCTCAGCCCCTTCCTGACAGGTAGGGCTCACACCGACATGGCAAAGCCAGCTGCTTGGGAGACACCGTTTGCCAGCAGCTGTTACTCTGCAAGTGCTGAAGTGACCGGAGAACAGCACAAAACTGTTTGCCCAAGCACGGTGCAGCAGCCCCACCTTTCCTGCTGCAGTGGAGCGGCTACTCATGCCAGCAGGACCGGCCAGCCTAATTGCAACCGTGTTCAAACTCCCCCAAGCAGAAGCTCCCTGGCTTCAGAGCACTTCCTCCCCACTAGTTCCCACCATCTCTCCTCCTTGCTAGGAATTTGCCTGCACAAGTCAATCAGCCCCAGGCCCTGGGCTTGCTCTATGCCATTTTCCTTCACCCCAGGCTCCCAGGGATAGAGAGCTTCCCCCAACCATCCTGAGCTGTGCCAGCTCCTCCTCCGCTCTCCTACCCATGCATGACCTCACCTCTGCAGGCACTCCTACCGCGGCTGGGTGCATCGCCACTCGGAAAGCCCTTC
The DNA here is from genome assembly GCF_963921805.1 of Phalacrocorax carbo. Lineage (NCBI taxonomy): Eukaryota > Metazoa > Chordata > Aves > Suliformes > Phalacrocoracidae > Phalacrocorax > Phalacrocorax carbo. The sequence continues at coordinate 37,176,362 of NC_087515.1, read as the reverse complement.
TGCCTCACTGGTCCCTTGAGCATCTCCTGCTTGCTAAGCTTCTCAGCCCAGATCTGCTCTCAGCTCCTCCTCCTCAGATGACTCTTCCCTTCCCATCCCTCAAGTCAGTACCTGCTCTCTTTGTCTGCTGTTACACAGCTTCCCTATTAACATCAAGCTCTCTGCCTCAGAAGTAACATCGACACACTGTAACGCCTGTCTCTGAATAATGAACTCCAGGTACTGCAGTAACAAGCCCCATGGAGATAGCTGCAAAACACGTAATACAGCAGCTCAGTGAAAAGGAGCACCCTCTCCCAGAGCTGCAAATCTCATCAGTAAGGCTCCAAGCTGCCCTTGAGACTGCAGAGCAACTCCTCTCTCCTCTTTGCTGCTGCTGCTAATCCCTGCTCCAACTTCCAGGTCATTAACTCTCTTCCCCACCCAGCTGCCTCTCCCAGTCTTTCTGGCCAGGAGGAATAACTCTTTCTTACCCTCTCATTCAACACTGCCTTGGTCTCTGACGTTTCTTTTTTTCTCCTTAAATAGCCATGCAGAAATTCTCTCCATTCGTATCTTCATCATGTTCCAGAGGGAATGAACTAAACAAACCCTCTATTTCCCACTCGCTGCTCTCGTGTTTTCTTCCACTGCTCCTGTCTCTTCCTGAGCAAACTGGCCCCCCAAAGCCAAGGGCTGGCACTTCACCTCAGATAGCTTCATCCCAAGATGGGCATCTAAAAGAGCACTGCACTTACGCCTGTACTTACAAGGGAACTCAAACACTTGCCTTCCCTCGTGGGGATGCATCTGCTTTTGAATATATCTGCCCTTCCAGATCAGCTCCACTAAAAGCTCCTTTGCTGCAGAGAACAAAGCACTATGCTTAAGGGTTTCTTGACTGACTCCTATCCTCTTCATCTCCCTCCACAGAGAACCCCATAGGAGGTCCCTGTCTGCTGCACTTGCTCAGATCTGTCAAACCAGAGCTGCTCTTCAACAAGCTTTACTCATTCCACCAGCCAGACAAGTTGCCTGCAAAACAAGTCACAACTTTCTAGTACCAGGATAAATTAGGGCTGAGTCCTCCCCTGCTGCTTGGAGCATGGTGTGAGAGAAAAAAGTGCATACTGGAAGAGGGCTGCCCAAATGCTGCTCTCCTGCCGCAAGCCCATTAAGCATCTATTGAGATATGAGGAGAAAAGAAAATTCTCTTTGGTACACACAACTTTCACCCTACAAAAGGCAGCCAAGCAACCATAACTCCATGGAGGAATTTACAGGGCACAAAGCTATCACAATGGCAGCAGAGGCATCCAGGCTAAGCTCAGCCCATCAACCCCACCAAGCAATACTGCTTGTGGTGTTTCATGAGTCAAACCACCTCTTGCTTCTGACATGAGGAAGGAATCTCGCTCCCAGTACATGTTACCTAATTCCTCATGATCCCCCAATGTGAAAGTCAAAATACCTTTCTGTGCTTCCTGAAGAGCAGGAAAATTGCATTCAAGCTGGCATACATTTCTTCTTATCGAGCAAAGAGCTCTCTTCCATTCTGCAGCAGAGCAGTCCAGAGACAGGAAAGCACGGAGAGAAAACAAACTTCACTGCAAACTCAATAGGGAAAGGAAGAAGAGACCTGTGGCAGTGCACACTGCTGAGGTGTCTCCTTTCTGCTCTGCTCTCTGTTCCTATGATCAAAGGAGGCCCAGCCTTCCATCTTAAAGAAGGGCTGGATCTTGTTTGGAGTATGAGGAAGTGGCTCGGTATGTTTTGTGGGAGGGAAGGCTAGACGCATCCCTTCTGAGTTTCTCCTGCACCCAAGTACAACCAGACATTACCTGCCATTTCAGGTCACAGGAGGAAGCTTGTAGCCTGTACTATCCTTCCTTTCTTACCACACCTCTTGTGACCAGGAGAGCAGCACCACAGCCCACCACTGGTTTGGATGGGGACATCAGAGTGCCCTGCTTTTCCAGCTATCCATCACCCTCACATTCCAAGACCCAAGCTTTCCTTCCTCCTCCGAGAGCTGTGAACTCAGCAGACAAAGAGTGCCAAATAAAAGGTAAGCCTGATGCCAAGGCAAGAGTTCTCTCACTTCCTTGGAGTCAGCAGACAGCTCGCTCTCCCAGAGAACTTTTTTTTCAACTGTACACACAAAATCAAATGGACAGAGACCAAGACCAGGATGGAGTATAAAGAGAGGATCCACAGAACTGCTACCTGCTCCAAGGCAAACAAGCCAAACTCAGCTTCTGATTCCTTGCTAGCCACATGGCGGGTTAGGCATGACCACGGCTTAGACCCTGAAACTGAGCGGCTAGCAGTAAGGATGTTTTCTGAGGCTCTGCAACACAGATCTATGCGTTGAAGGAGACTCTAAAATAACCTTATTTTGACTACGACCATCCCACTGAACTACAGATTTCCTCCTAGTCTTCATTAGCCTTACATGTCTCCTATCCTCAATCTTCCAAGTTACAAGTGCAACGTGTTCCAGACAAGACTCAAGCACACAGGCTTCTATGGACATAGAAGTGGCACAGCTTGTTTGCCAAATTGCAGGATTAAAAAAAAAAAAAAAGCCACACACATACGCATGCTTCCTTGGACAGGCATACAATGCTTTCCTGAGCCAAGTCTCAAAATCCACAACCACACTGTTTGAGTGCCGGACATATTCAAGTCCACTAGAAAAGTTCCAATTTACCCAAGTTTTTGCTAATTCTAAGCACACCTTATATTACCACGTTCTGCTGAGGCCATTCTAACACATCTAGGTTGGCAACATCAAAACTGAGGGTGAAAAAGAACCTGCACAGCCAGGAATACAGACTGTGCCTTCTTGTGAGTAATGTTGTGTTTAGCAACAAGGCTGTTGTACCGAAGGAGAACCATTTAATCTCTAGCAGTTTACCTCTACTCTTTCAGGTATGTCCTATCCATTACCTCCTGATCTCACTCCCCCAGAAAGTGACTCCTAAGAACACGTTCCTTTTCCATTGCTTCTCACTACTCTCCCACTCTGACACAAAGTGACAACAGGGCTTATCACGCTTCGCTCTGACAGGAGCAAGGAAGCTGCTCCCGTCTGTCAGGCTTCCTCCTCCTTGATAACTGTGGCTCTTCGCTCTCTGCGGCCAACTTTACCAGGCTCTGCCCACCTCCATGAGCAGCGCTCGCCATCAGCTTCGTGCCAAATCTCTTTCTGCAGGGCTGTAGGGTATGAGACTCGTCCTGTCTCTTCCATAGTCATCATGTGGCCCTTTGGGCCCACTTTCAAGGGGACCTAACTTCATCTTAACTTTAGTCTTTGCTATCGTCTTCTCTGACTCCTTAACGTGGTGTCACCAGGACCTTATCTGGCTGAGCAGCTTAAAGTAGCTAGAACAAAATATGATGTTTCTCCTCAAAGATGAGCTGCACACACACACTGCTGTACCCAAGGTGAAAGCCTTACCTCTTCCGAATTCTCTGCCCCACCATCCTTCCCGCTGCTGCCACCGCCGCCAGGCTTTGTGGTGCTTTTGGTAGACTTTGGAGACTCCTGAAATGATGAAAATACGTTCAGAGAAAATTCCACATTGTGCAGAATTTTAGTGCCTCTTTGCAGAGTTCAGCCGTGCGCTGCCTCCCGCAGACCCACCCCACCTCCGCCCTGCGGGAAGCCCAGCCTCAGGCAGTAACTCCCAGCCCTTTTCCTCTCTCCCCGCCGAGAAGGGCACCCTGAACGACTCCCCCGGCAGCGGACGCCGCGGCGGGGGCACGTCCCCTCCCGGTCACCTACGGGTGACTGGGCCCCGCGCCCCCCCGGCCTGGGCCGGCCCTTCCCCGGGGCCCGGCCCCGCCGCTGCCCACCGGAGCTACAAGGTGCGGAGCATCCACGGCCCCAGCGGGCACGGGGCACGGCCCGGCACGGCCGCCCCGGGCGGCAGCAGAGGCGGATCCGGGCCCCCGCCTCCCGGGCGGGCAGCGCCGGGCCGCGGGGCACCGGCAGCCGCCGCTGGACGCCCCGCAGCGGGGCCGGGGCACGGGTGGGGCCGTACCTCCCCAACGGGGGGCATGGCGGGGGAGGGAGTGCCGGCCTTGCCCCGCAGCCCCCGCCACCTCCTGCCACCTCCCGAGCGCGCGGGGCGGGCCGGGCCGGGCCGGGCCTCGCGCGGGGGCACCGGCACCGGCGGCCGCCCCTCCCCTCCCCCCGCCTGGCGCGCGCCCCCGCCGCCCTCCTGCACCACCCGCCCCGCCCGCCCCGGGCGCGCGCCCCCGCCCCCTGCCGGCCGCAGCCCCGCGCGCGCGCGCCTCCACCCGAGGGCCGCGCCGAGGGAAGGCCGCGGCAGGGAGGGCGGCGGGAGCGGGGCGGGCCGGTCACCGGGCCGTGCGCCCGGGCCGCGCAGGGGCAACCCCGCCGCCGCCGCCCGCCGCACCTTCTCCTTCTTCAGCTTGTAGGGCATGGTGAGCGCCGGGCCTCAGCCGCTCCGCGCCCGCCGCCGCCGCTGCCTGCGCCCGGGCCCGGCCGCAGCGCGCCGCTCCCATTGGGCTAGCCGCGCCGGCCTGCCTAGCAACAGCCTCCGCCGCCGCCGCGCGGCGCTGACGCACGGCAGCAGATTTTTCTCATTGGCGGAACTGCGCACGGGCGCCGGACACGCCCCCGGGGGCGGGGCGGGGCGGGGCTACGGGCGGGCGCCTCTTCCGGGGCAGCGCCGCCACCCTGCTGCGAGGTTCAATCCTGGTGTGGTGCGGGCGGCTTTGAGGCACCGGTGCCCGGAGTGGAGCGGGGGGGGGGGTGGGGGTGTCCTCCCCTGCAGGGAAGCGATTCTAGGGGCGTGCGAGTGGGGGGGCCCCGACGCTGGCACTGGGGGGGGGGGATGCACTGAGCAGCTGCCCGGGGGTCTCGGGTGCCGTGCCTGCCGGAGGCCGGGAGTATGAGTGGCGGGGGCCCTTGTGCCGCGGGTCCTTGTGCCGCGGCCTGCCCTGCTCCCCCCGGCACCGCCTGGGGAGGAAGAGCCCCGACAGCCTGAGCTGGCTCCGGGAGCTGTGCCGTGCCTTTGCGGGGCAGGCGCTGTCGGCGCTCCGAGGCGCAGCGCTGGGGAGGCTGTTGATGGAAATGGGATCGGCGTGAGCTGGTGGATGGAGGGGTGGATCCAAGGGTGGATGAAGTGTGTGTGTGAGTGCTGCAAGGCCCAGCACAGCCACAGCAGTGCCCCTGCTGATAACGGAGAAGGGTGTACCTGGATGTGGGTCCCAGGACCGTGCTCGCATGGGGCAGCCTGAATCACTTGTTGGCAGATGGCCTTGCACCCCCACAGTGGGAGGGCAGCCTCCAACAGTCTGCAGATGTTGCCTTCAAGCTGATGTTCAACATAGTGCAAAGCAACCAGCAGGCAGCAAGCTGCCCTCAAGTTCATGGACCTGAACTGAGCAGGACCTGCTGGCAAAGGGCCACCCTATCAGGGCTTGTGATGCCTAGAGGGTCTAAGGTCAGTCCAAAAGCTTGTTGTCAGCAAGCTTAAGATAGTGGCTGCTGGCCTGTTGCAAGAGGTGCAAGAGCTCTCGTTCACTTTGGCCAAGCTGGCAGTACTGATCACTGACTTCAAGGAGGTGAAGCTTTTTGCCGACAGCAGCATTGTGGTGTGTGCTGTGGGATTGTTACTGGGAAACCCATATTAGGTCCTCGGCCCCATGTGGCCACTGCACAGGGTGTGCTCTCAGACAAGATGTGGCGTATCAGTGAGGAGCGAGGGCGGGCACTGGGTTGTGTCAGGTACTTTGGCAGGAGCACAATCTTTTCAAAGTCATCAGGTGAATAAACCTGGCATGGCACATGGGGAAAAAGTTTCCCTGAGACTATTATAAAAGATCAGTCCAACAGCTTATTGTCAGCATGCTTATTGTTGGCTTGACAGCCGTTGGTACTCAAGAGGTTCCTCAGGAGCAGAGAAAGGCCTGGTTGCTGTTGTCCCTCTCCCATGTTGTGCACGAGTGACCCTGGCCAGAGCACTGGCACAACCATCTGGGTGCTTGTGAGCAGGGCAGTGCCTCATTCTGAGTAGGTAAAAGCCACTTGCTTGAAGAGTTGGTTCTTTCTATCACCATTCCCTCTCATAAGCTGTCCCACTGATTTTGGATCAGCTTTCCTTGCAATTCCTCTGGCAGCTGGTCCTGGAGGAGCTCAGCTTCACCAAGTTGCTCTTTGGCCCCTGAATTCCTCCCAGTGCCAAGCAGCTGGTGCTTGGGCCTAATTTTCCTGAAGCTGCCAGCAGAGGATTCACACCCTGCTGCCTCAGCTGCTCAGCAGCTGCCTTTTCCAGCAGGACCCCTGCACGCCCAGTGGAAGCAAAGGAGAAAAGAGACCTACCCTGTGCCAGTCTCAATTTCCAGCCTAATGTTGGTCATGAAGGATGTGCTTGACCAGGGCAGGGTGTATTGCAAAGAGCAAAACTGTCGTTTTCCAAGCTTGGCAGAGAGTTCTGGAAGAGGTTTCACCAGAAAGCCCTTTGCTGCCACCTGCCCAGCCTCTCAGCCCAGGACACCTCATGGTCAGGCCCCTGCAGCAAACTCCAAAAGCAAGCTCTGCAACCCCCTGGCTGGGGCTGCTGGCAGCGCTCCCCCCACACCCAGAGTTGGGGACCCCCTCCCAGCCGCCATTCCCATGACAGCAGGTGCGTGACAAGGTGGGGGGACTATGATGGCTCCAGGGCATGGGGTCATCGGCTCATGTGTCATCCCCCCTTGAGCAAGTGCGCTCAGATGTCCCCTCTTGCTGTCCGGGCAGCACAATTTGGGGACCCCAGCTCTTCTGCTGCTTCTCCAAGGGCTCTTCTAGGCCAGCTCAGGTATTTGACTTTCCAGCTGGGAGGCTGGGTCTCTGCCATGGATATCCATGGTTCTGGGAGGCTCGGAGGAGCTTTCTTAGAAACGACTGGCCAACTACTGCTGCAAAGCTGCAGGAGAGGAGGGACCTCGTCTGCTCCTACCCACTGTGCCCCACAGCCATCCCTGCTGCCCTCCCTGTCACCCCACCTCAGTGGGTCATTAGTGGGTGGGGGGCTGCTGCCAGGACTTGCTGGGCCTTGGCATGATCTGTGCTGAGGGCTGAACCCTGAGCAGGAGTGGAGGGAACAGCCAGAGGAGGGCGAGGGGTGCTGGGGGCTCGGAGGGGCACAGAGGTTGGGGGACACCTGGTTCCAGCTGGGGTCCCCCCAGCCTTGCTTGATCCCCTCCAAACTTCCCACAGGTGTGTTAGAGGCACCCCCCGACCCTGAGACTGTTGTGGTGCTGAGGAACATGGGCTTCCAGCCAGGGCTGCTGCTGGCTCATGGTGCCTACTGGGAAGTGTACGAGCGTGCCACTGTGACACAGGTGATCATCAAGGTCATCTCCAAAAGGAAGGGGGCAGGGGTAACACCCTTTGGGGAGCTTCATGGGCAGCCATTCTACTGGGAGGATCAACAGTGAGGGGGCTTTGGAGGGGTTGAAGGGGCAGGGAGTGGTTGGGGTAAAGGGGTGCTCTGGGGTAGGGGAGTGTTGGGGGCACCAGGGGGGCCATGGGCAGGGATTCAGTGGGGCAGGGAGCTATTGGTAGTGGGAGCTCCAGGAGGATGGCAGGTACGGGGGCACTTTGTGGGGAGCTGCCAGGGGTTAGGGGAGCATTGGTGGGCAAAAGCGGCAGGGGTGCAGGGGGTGCAAAGCAAAGGGGGGCCAGACGGGGGCAGGCCTGTCCAACGTTAAGCTCCTGCTGCCCACAAGTCTTGAAGGGCTTGTGCCACTAGCACCTCATCGTGTTGTACCGAGGCATGGAGAGAAGGACAGGCTTCTGCCTCCTCATGGAGCCACTCCCCTCGGGGAGTGTCCTGGAGCAGGTGCAGAGCCAGGGGCCCTGCTCCCCCAGCCAGGCAGGGCTCTGGTTCTCCCAGCTGCTCCCCATGCTGGCCCACCTGCACAGCAGGGCCATTGTCCACGGGTGTGTGAGCACAGGGGCACAGGGTCCCCACTCTGGCAGCTGGGCACAGAGCTCCCTGAGGCAGCAAGGGCTCTGCAGGGCCCTGGCTGTGCTGCCTGGGGGATCATTCCCCCAGCCCAGCCCTGCCCAGGCAATGAAGGGCCTGCTGGAAGCCTCTCTGCACCTCCACACCTCCAACTGCCACTCCACAGCCTTACCTACCCTCCTTCCACACAGCCACCTGCCCTACAGCTCCCAGTCCAAGCCCTCCTCCTCCCAGAGGAGCCCAGCCCCTCATCTACCCACAGCTCTGTCCTTGGTCCCTGACCTCTCCCTCCCCACAGCTGCCATCTGCTCCTGCTGCCTCTCCCCCAGCAGAGAATTGAAGCTGGACAGCAAGGACAATGTGAAGATCTCCATCTCCGGCTTCTCCAGGGGGGTGGCCCTGCAGGATGTCAGTGGGGAGTCCCTCAGTGGCTGGCCGCCAAGGCGGCACTGAGCCAGACCTTGTGCAGGTCCTATGCTTACACCTGTCCCAGGATCCTGCAGGCGCAGCCCTACGACCCCTTCCTGGCAGCCACCTGGAGCACTGGGGGCCATCCTCTACACCCTGCTCCTGGGCTGCATTCCGTTCAGTGCTGCCAACCTGCAGCACCTCCTATGCCAGATCCAGCATCCTCCTGCCTTCCCCTGAAGGCAGCCCCTGGCCCAGGACTGCAGGGTGGGGTGCTGTGGGCAGCTGAGGGGGTATTGGAGGGGCATTGAGGTCATTGGGGGGTGGGAGAGAAGATGACAAGGGTCAAGGCAATGAGAGGCAGCTATGGGGCTTTGGGGGGCACCTAGGAAGTGTTAAGGTGGAGCTAGGGCTGTGAGAGGACATGGGGAGCTTTGAGGGCCATGGGGAGGGTGCTGGGGGGCAGCTGGGGGTGACCAGGGGAGAGCTAGAGGGCATTGCAGGCACCATGGGGGCAGCAGAGGAGCTTGGGGGCACTGAGGAGCTTTGGGGGCAACTGCAGCACCAGGGACTAGGATGCGGGGTGGGAGTGTGCAGGGGTCTCCCAGATGATGGGCTTCCCCTAGGCCCCACCCTGAACCCACATCCCCCTAGAAGGTGATCCTGTGCCTGCTGTGCCCAGCCTGCTGGCACCTCTCAGCTGCTGAGCTGCTCTGGACCCACTGGGTCTCTCAGTTCCTGCCCTTGGGGCACCTGTCGGGCACCTAGGCCACTAAGCACTCAGCACTCCATGTGCAGTTTTGGGGCCCTCCCCACTTCAGGAGGCTGCTAATAAAATCCTTGAACCCTCTCTTGGCTCCTTCTTTCTAGGTGGAGCTCCCATCATGGAGAGCCCCTGCAAAGGACCTCCACCAGTCCATGGTGGCATCACCCTCCAGCCCACAAGGCAGCCTCCCCATTGGGGGACATCTCTCCATTCAAAGCCTCTCTGTGACTGCAGGAGCTGCCAGGGCCCAGGAATCTGGAGGTTCCCACCATGGGCAGAGCCACACCCAGCCTCCTACGACCGTTTCTCCTCTTTGTCATCTTTGTGGCCCTTCGCAGTGCTTGCTCCAGTATGTCCATGTCTCTCTTGTACTGGGCAGCCCAGAAGCAGACACGGTACTCTGGGGTGGCCTCACCAGGGTTGAGGAGAGGGGAAGAATCACTTCACTCACTGGCAACACTCCCCCTAAGGCAGCCCAGGGGGCTCTCAGCCTTTGTTGCCCCAAGGGTGCGCTGCTGCCTCACGTCCAACTTGGTGTCCATCAGGAGACCTCCAGGGCATTCTCGGCCAAACTCCTTTCCAGCTGGTCAGTCAGCCTCTGCCATGTACTGTATCAGGTTGCTTCAGCACTATCTCCCCTTCATAAAGCTGTGCTGACCTATGACTCCTGATGGCCTCCTTGTCCTCCATATGTCTGGAAATAGTTTCCAGCATTACTCCCTCAATTACCTTCCCAGGGATCAAGGTGAGCCTGGCCAGTTCCCTGCATCCTCCTGCTTGCCCTCCTTGAAGACAGTAGCAGCACTTGCTTTCTGCCAGTCCCCAGGAACCTCCCCCCATCGCTGTAATTACACAGGTGATGGAGAGAGGTCTTGGAAGGACTTCAGCCAGCTCCCTCAGCACTCCAGGGGTATTCCACCTGCTCCCAGGGACTTGTGTCTGTCCCATTTGTTTAAATGTTGCCCAAACCAGTTCTCCCTTCCCAAGGGGAACTCTTCCTCACTCCAGGCACTCTCTCTGGCCTCAGGAGCCTGTGATTCCTGAAAGCAGCAAAAGCCAGAAAGTTTTGAGGCCATGGCTGGCTGGTTGTCATACCCCCAGCATGTACCGGTGCCTGGGGTTTACCCTCCCCATGTGCAGAACTTTGCACATCCCTTTGTTAAACTTCATGAGGCTCATTTCTCCAGCTTGGCAAGTCACCTCTGAACAGCAGCACAGCCCTCTGGTGTATGAGCTGCTCCTCCCAATTTTCAGTCATCTGCAGACTCACTGAGGGTGCCCCCTGACCCATCATTCAGGTCACTAATGAAGAGAAACAGTGGTGGCTCCTGGAGCAGGTTGCCCAGAGAAGCTGTGGTTGCCCCATCATTGGAAGTGTTCAAAGTCAGTTTGGACAAGGCTTAGAGCAACCGGATTGAGTGACCGATGTCCCTGCCCATGGCAGAGAGGTTGGACTAGATGATGTTTAAGGTCCTTGCTGACCCAAACCACTCTATGATTCTATGATTCAACACGGACCTCTTGAATTCCTGGAGATAAAGTCACCAGATCTGCAGCATCTGGAGGAGGTTCATGGAAAACTGAGGTAAGCAAAAAGGGGCTTGAGTGACATCCCTACACCTTGTGACCATCTGTCACTGACCACTGTCACTGGCATGGAGAAAACTGTGGAGGGATGCCTTTTGGACACCTTCAGACACACTGGTGAAGAATCACCCAGGCAGGCAGGTGAGTAGAGATGCTTCCCAGATGCTTTACTTCTTAAGTGACAACTCTGTAATCTAAAAAGCACTACTCATTTCAACACAGTGCTTTCAGAAACTGGCTTAGCTACAGCCAAGGATGGATCAGGAGAGTAGTGGAAGCAGTCTGGCTTTGCTGGAGGGGCTTGGCTCAGCCCCTGCATAGCAGGCTGGAACACTAGCATGCACTGAAACTCTGTCCAGCTCCACTAGACTAGGAAAACTAGCAGGTAGCAGGTAGGGGGTTGTGCTGGCTTGGGAACATCAGCAAACAACGCTTCTCTGAGTCGTCAGGAGCATTGTGCAACAGACCTTTCCAAGGTTGGCTCCACCCTTTGGAAAAAAAATCCACCCGGATTTTCCTGCCTTCAGGAAGTCAGCAATGGAAGGATGGCTGCGCTGTCCCCTGCATCTGAACTCTCCATAATTTCCTCTACATAGCGCAACCTGGGGACAGCTGGGTAAGCAGAATGAAGGAGCCCATTGTGCTGTACCACAAAGGCAGCAGCTGGAGGAGTGCTCAACTCACCAGAGAGCCCTGCGCTACCCATCCAGCCCAAACATGTGCCACCAACTTGAGCTATAGAATTTGTGCTGTGATTAGTGACTAGGGAAAACTTCTAGCATGAGGTTTCCTTCTTTGGTCAGAGAGGAGCAGTTTGAGGAACAGAAAGCTGTGGGTAGCTCTTTTCCTAGCAGGCCTCTCTCCATTTCCAGAGGAACTGCTGCAGTGTGCAGTCTCCTGCTCTGCCCTGAGTCACCTCTCCTTGGCTTTTGCCCTCCTTTCAAGCACCCCCTCAAATGAGGTAGCTTTGCCCTTTTCTGATTTCTCTGCTGCTTTGAATATCCTTGTGCTATCCATAGACTTATCTTTCAGTGGTTTCCTAGCCAAATCTTTCTCATGGCCTTTTGATGTTCCTTCAGTGTCTTCTGCTCTGGATTCTGTCCTTTGGGGAGACTTGGTTGAGCTCATCCACAGTGAAACACAGGTCTCATCCCTTCTCTTGATAATGTTACTTAGGATGTGTGCTCATTTGCTGTCCTTTGCTTTCCATTTATCTTCCTCATCTCCATGCCAGGCAGGTGAGTTCAGGTGTGGCTGCCTCTGGAGAATACAGGGTGGGGAGGAGATTGCCATCAGTGCAGTCCAGCAGGCTCTGTCCTTGTCCCATGGCCTGTCTCCAGACCTCTTCCAGATCATTCCAGACATACAGAAACCCTGCGGAACATGTCCTTGCCCAAAGGGATAGTTTCTCCTATTGCTCTACCATAATCTTTGTTCATGCCTTGAGCTAAGAAATCTCAAATTCTTTCCCAACCTTTACTCTGACAGGATTTTCCTGTTCTTCCTGTACCTGCTCCCTTTGTAGAACCACATAGAGTTGCTGGCTGCTAAGAAATCCTGTGGCAGCACATTCCCTAAGCTGTTTTGCATTGTTCAGATGAAGTATATAGTGACCACAGATGGTAGAATTTCACCCTGTTTTGCCTACAACAGCAGCAGAAGTACAGTTTATAGTGGACCCTTGCCTCCACAAACTCCCATCAAGTTCACCAGAACTCAGCCATGGCATTTAGGGTTAATTTGGATTTCAGAATGGATGCTATGCATAGGTTTCTGTGACTGGGCAAATTTCTGAGGCAGCACTCGTCTCTTTCTATAGGTAAGAAGGGCAAGTACTGATCCCAAATGGGAGAACCTCTTCATATTATATAAATTATGTACTAGCAGCACAGAGGACTTTACACTAAAAAAAAAAAAAAAGAAAAAAAAAAGTGGTGATTTCTGAATCTTAAAAGTCTGATATGATGGGAAAGACCAAACAAGCGCCTGTTTATACTCATACATAGTTAAGGAAGAGAAGCCTTTAGAAATGCTGAGAATAGCTTAAGGTCACCACAAGAAAACACTTGCTTTTCTTCTTTCTAGCACGGAGAAAAAAAGCCAACCGGTATTAAGACCCATGCCACAAAGACAGACTTTGAAGTGATTTTCCTTAGTCATCCTTCTCAATAATAAACTTCACCCAGAGGCACCTCAGAGGATTTATGACACCTGAGTCCATTCCCCTTGTATCAAAGCCTGTTGGGCAGCTTGTAATTCCTTCTTCACAGGATTGCACTGTCACTCCCAAGGAGCTCCATACAGCCTTTGCAGAGCCTGCTTTTGGAGTGACCACCACTCATGACATGGTGTCACCAAGCAAAGCTCCTAACACATGGCTGACAATCCCCAGTTGTAACATTCAGCCTTCCCAATGATACATAGGAACCGAAACAAAATCAAAGGGACAAGAATGCTGTTCAAAGCATGCAAGAGAACAACCAGTGTTCCCAAAAGCCTGACTGAAAAATTATGACCCGGCCGAGACAAAAATATCTAAAAGGTCTCAGATGTTAGAAGCTTCTAGAGACATGACAAAGCACATTACACAGTACTTTCTCCTAGCTATCCATAACTACTGAGGTAGTTGAGGCTTGTATTTTAACAGTTGCTTCCTCTTTTTTGGTCTACTGCCTTGCCTTTGCTCCTGTGATTAATTGATGTATTTCATTTGAATCTCCATGTTCCATCAGGTACAGGATCAGTCAGCAGCAAGTCAGAAGAAATGGATGAAAGACAGTTGAGATCACTTGTCCAAAGAGCCATTACCCAGGAATTGCTTCACTTTTTCACTTTACAGGAACACAGAAGGTACCCCAATAGATCGACGCAGCTGCAGCAGCAGCAGCGGGAGACAGAACACCTAAGCATAACTGCTTTCTACAGTGCATTGCTGTCTTGCTCCCCAGTGGTACAGACAGTGCAGTCACCAGCTATTGCTGATACTGGAGAGGATGTTTTATTTGTCCCTTATTTGCTACCACTTGTTTCCACTGCAGAATCCCCATACTGCTAGGGAAGCTCTGTTGCAAGTTAGCCTTGCCTGTGTGCATCTGTGGAGATCAGATGAGGATGTGCTTTCCAAAGTGATATCGTAACCTCCTCAGAAGGCAACAGAGCAAATGGGAGGGGGGTAATCACATCCAAAACTTTGATATGGTTGCCTCTGCTTCAGAGAAAGTTTTGGAAGACAAAATAGTGGAAGGCGATGATCTCTGACTGTTCAGGGACCAAGACTATGATTATCTGTGCTTCATTCCTGTTCTCACTGCTGAGTCTACAGTCAGGGCTACTGCTAGTTTTGCTTCTCTCTGCATCCTTGTATCAGCTATGCCATTTCTCCCTGCTCAGGTGTGTGCAGTAGCTTAGCTTCTAGCCCTTGGGAGGGTCTTGCGGACCCTCCAGGCCCGTGCAGACCAGGTGGTGTTCTTTCGTTCACAACTGCCCCATTTCCCCGTGTCCCACTGCCGCTTTACATGGAAGCGGTTTAATGATGCTCATCCCCCTGCCGCCCCTGCCCCTTGCGAGCGGCATCTCAGCAAGCCGGGAGTCGATTCCAGGTGCTGGGGTGCTAACACTTCCCGTCCCCCGCAGGTTTCCGTGACACCAGAGGGGATACCTCCCAGGTCCCTGCACGGGGACGCGCACCAGCACAGCGCCTCACGCTTCACCACAGGGCCCTGCGCGCTCTGACGCGCCCCTGCCTCGCCCTGCGCTCCACACCCGCCGTGCCCCCGCAGCCCCAAGGGGGCCATGTCCCGCCGCGCCTCTTCTCTCCCGAAAGCAGCAAAACCACCCGCTCCCGCACCGACGACAGAGGGACCCGAGGCCTGAAACCGCGCGTCCAGGCCCCGCCTCCCGCCGCCGCTAACAAAATGGCAGCCGGCGTTTTTGCCCGCAGTAAAGATGGTGCCGGCACCCCTCCTGAGTGCTGGTACTCCCGCTCCGGAGGCGGGGATTGGCGGGGGCGTGGTGGGGCGTGGCACGACGCGAGCGCGGCGCAGGGTGAGCGGCGGCAGTGCGCGGTGCCGCTCGTGCCGTCCCCGCCGCCCCGGGCCGCCGCCGCCGCCGCCGCCCCCCGGCATGAGGAAGCGTAACGAGTCGGTCACGGTGGAGCATGAGCGCGCCGCCGCCGCGCCCGCGCCCCTCGACAAGGGCTGCAGCCTGAGGCACAGCCTGCGCCTGCCCGCCGCCGCCACCGCCGCCACGGGTATGAAGCGACCGCTGGGCAGGTGAGCGCCGCCGCGGTGGCGGCCCTGCGCCGGGTTTTGTTAGCCCCCGCCGGGCCCGCCGCCCCGCGCTGGAGAGACCCTCGGACCCAGCAGCACTGTGTCCCCCTTCCCCACCGGGTCGCGCCGGGGCGCGGGGCCGCTCCTGAGCCGGGCGGCGGGGCAGCGTTTTGCAAGGAGAAGGAGAGGGTCTTCTTCCCCCAGCACCCCGGCGGCCGAAGAGGCCCGGGGGGCTGGCAGGTACGTGGAGGTTCGGGATGTTTCCCGCCTCCGTTATGCTTCCCCGGGTTTTGTGTGCCGGGTGAGCCGCAGCCTCGGATGCTTTCGAGTTCTCGGTGCAATTAACTAATTAGAGAATGGGGTGGTCGCGGGCCCTGCAGACCCAGATCTGGCCGGCAAAGGCTGGAAGGGTTTGATTTTCATACCTGAGGGTTGCTTCCTCCCGCCCCCTTCAGTATAGACAGGCGTTCGCCCCCCAAAAATGGCTAGCACAAAATCCTCTCTGTCAGAGAGTGTCTGTGGAGGAGCAGGGGCCTGCAGGTAGGATGTCCTTTATTTTTTTTGGAAGAAGCTGGTGCCTGTCAAAGTCATCTGTTCCCTATGAATGAACCAGATGTAGGTGTTGACAGGAGAAGCTAATATGTGTGGCTCTGTTGAAAAGAGTTTAGCTGTGGCTTTTTGCTAGCTGTGTTAATGTTTTAAACGTTTTGTACATATTTATGCTGGGAAAATGCTTTTGTTCCTCTATAAAAAATAAAATCTGTAACACTACAAGGTGCTTATAAGCTGGAACCTTCTCCATGCAAGATTTCAGGGGGACGTAATACACCATGAAGACGGACTTGCAGTTGCAGAGGGCTAGGGAGGAAAAGACGCAACCTTTTAGTTTCATCTACACCAGTATAGTGCTCTTCCGTGACTGTTTCATAAGTGTGAAGAATCTTTAATGATCAAAATAGCTGTGCGGTTTGGGTAGCTGAAGCCAAGTTGCTGTGCTTTGGGAATACAGCAGCCTGTTTAAAAAAAAAAGTGCTTTTCAGTGGATTTCTAGAAAATGGGTGATGTGGCTGTTTCTCAGATAAATTTTCTGAGAATTTTTCTGTTTTCATAGACAAAATTAACATTTGAAAATAACTTTCCTGTTCATGACATGGATTTTTGTCATGTTCAGAGACAGAGGCTTTAAAATGTTATTTCTTTTATTGGATAATAGCTATTCAATTTTACCCCCTGGAGGTAAACCTTTGGGATGCTGTCGGTGCTCTGTCGTGTTATGACAAGCTTTTGGTAATTGAAAATGGCGCTGGGTTGATCTCTTCATTTTAATGACTGTGCAATAGATCAGACTCCTTCAGTGCTCTGCTTTTATAACATTTAAAAGTTCAGCATATTTTTTCCATTTGTCTGAGTGGGTAGCTTCTAAGACCAGTGGTAATCAAATGATGGCTTATTAACTTCTTCAACATTACAAATGGTATCCAAGTACTTTTTGCTGAAGTGGAAATGCTCCTTCGGTGATGAGCACTGAGCAAGCCCGAAAAGCACCTAGTGCAGGCAGTTGGCTTGGTCTGACAGGCAGGTACTTTGTGGAAATCAGACATAGCACAGCTATTAGATGCAAAGTATTGTAAAGGCCAAGCTAAAAGCAGGAAAAACATATCCCATCTGTGGAAAGTTTTCTTGTATTTATTTCTCCATTTGCACATTTAAAAATGGTCAGCAGGCACATTTTCCTTACTCTTTTCCATGCAGAGCCTTTGAAGCCTGTTTCAGAAATCCCTGAATTCCTAAATGAGTTTTGGGCTTTTCTTTGTGTTTGGTTGTTTTTTTTTGTTTTGCTTGTTTTGTTTCTTTTTGGGTCAGGTACTGTGTTCCATATAGCAGTGTTTCTCAAACTCTTGACATTGTAGGAAAGCATTATTTGTTTGGAGATCACTTTCCCTTTTCTACATCTCAAGAAATTTTTTTTTCTTTTAAAAAGAGTCCTGTAGGTCATCCTGTGCAGTGTTGCCAAAATATGGTGTGTGTTTGTAACTGAGTAAAAGTGTGAAGTGGAACAATGACTCACTTCTGGACTTCCATTGGTTTTTCTTTTCTGCTGTCCTGGGTTGGGTTGTCTGCCTTTCCTACTGACTTTCAGTGGACCTCCTTGACTTCCTCACCTTGTGAGTCTTCAGACAGTGGTTTGCAGGCAAGATCTCTGGGTCTGCCAATAGCTTCCAGATACATTTTCTACATGATAGCAAATACACTGCTGAAGTGTCAGTCTGAGCATGCAGGAATGAGAGGTCCAGCCAGAAGGTACGATGCCCAGAGATGAGGTGGTTGTCCAGAACAAGTGACCTGAGTCTGGTCAGTGAGCTTTCTAGCTCGGTATCCCACCTTTGGCAGTAGACAGCAGTGGGTGTTTAAGGAGGAACATGAGGAGGGTATGTATACAGTGGACCTCCCTTTGGGGCTACCCTGACTGGGCAGTTATGTGGCCAACAAGAAGTTGTACGTGTGTCTAGATCCTCATATTTTAATATGCAAAGTCATGCTGTTATTGCAGCGTTCCTTATACCACTGGATATAAAATTAGGGTTTGATTGTGGTGGTGTTTTCAGTGTGTTACTTCATTTTTACTCCCTGGGTCACAGAAACTGTAAGCAGGTGAATACTCTGCTGCAAGGTTGGTGGAGGTGGCACAACACTTGGAATGGGGGATTTGTACCATGGCAGACTACGCTTAGCAGCATGCTCATTGATGAAATCGTTTAAAATCAGCACTTCTGGTGGCTGTGAATTCTGCGTTCAGGGGAAGTCTGCATTTCATACTGCTGTTATTTAGTCTCTCTGCAGATTTGGGAAAACAGCACATATGTTTGGGTTCAGTATGTGGGTTTCCATCTTTTTCTTGTAAATAATACAAACCACTGCTTAGAAGAGGAAAGTGACCCCTCAGTAGCCTGAAGTGGCTGCGTAGTTCTGCAGCCAAGGGCTGATCATGTGGCAGATCCCGTGGGTTGGGAGTGCGGGGGGCTGCAGAGGTAGAGATGTTTGTGATTGCAGCAGTGACCAGGGCTGTAGAGCAGCAGCAGAGCTTGTGTGTGCACTTCCCCAGCAGGGCTCTTTCTCGTCACATCCAGTTCCTCAGCAAAGGCTAAAAAGCACCGTAACTGTAAATGTAAGTGATGTTTGTAGAATACAGTAATGACTTGCCAGCAGGAGCAGCTTATTCTTGCAACAGTATTTTTGAGTTTTACTAGTACTGTATTTGTCCCTCTGTTTTGGTTCAGTCATATCATCACACTCTGCTCAGTCATCCAGGAGCTGAAACTCTTTCTGAAGAGATGGCTGTGTGTTTGAACTACTCTTACAGAAAGTGTGTGTGTCTGCCACATGTATAACGGAGATGGATATCTGATAAGTAAGATTTATGTGGCTTTGGCTAGTGTGTGCTGTAGTCAGTGTGGCGTTTCTTAAGTGGCTTACAAACAGAAAGGAAGAAATAGAGGTGCTTCCATTTCCCTTCTACAGGTAGCAGTAAATTACAATATGGTGGTTATCTAAGAACTTTAGCAGTAGCTACTTTAAAAGTCTGTGAATGGTTTGTTTTTTAAAGAGGCCGAGAAGTTTTGTCAGAAACTGTTAAACGCAGTACTAAAGGAGCAGCACGCTGTGCTTGGTTTTCCTGGTATGTGTGTTTTGTGTGGATGGCCATTCCTTTAATATTTGTGTTATGATGCATTTTCCAGGTCACAATGTTTAAGCGCTAGATGGTTATTAAGGTAGCATTGTGTTTTGGGTAGTTGCTCTGACTCATTTTTGTGGTCAGTGGCTCTGATGTTCTGAGGAAATGCGTTTGAGCAGCCTCAAATGTAGAAAACCTTTATGTGGGAGCACAGAAAATAAAGAAAATTAAGTCAGCTTAATACTGGCATTGATATCAAAGCAAATTCTCCTATGTCATTTCTTCTGAACCCTGATCCTGGTGGCAAAAGTTGACATGTATGTTCTGTGACCTAGTCCTTATCTGTGCCTCACTGATCCGAATCAGTAGTCAGACTATGGACCTGAAGTATGAACTTTGCCATTCCCTATTCTCCTACAAACACTTGTTAAAACTTGTTTCTGTCTCCATGCTGTGAAACAGTGAAGAGCCGAAAATCCCATGTGTGTAAGCTGTATGCTTTGATACTTTTGTCTTTCTGCATTGCTGGAGAAGCCTGCTGACCCTTAGGCTTTCTCTTCAGTTATGTTGGCTATCTTCGCTCCTAGCGACATCCTGTTCCTTGCACAGGTCCCTGCAAGATGTATTTTTGGCACCCTTCCACTGGCTGTCCAGCCTGTGTATCCCACAGCTAGTTTTTTTTTTTTTGTCCAAATGTATTACAATTTGGTGTCACTTCAGTTATGCTGTAGCCACCCATGTTTGCCGCCTTGTAGGTTGTGTGAAGCTTTCTCAGTTAGTGCTTTTTCCTGAAAGGCAGAAGGTTGCTTTTACAGTACCCTTTCCTGGATATTTTATGAAAATACAGTGAGGTGCTGAAGACAGGAGGCTGCAGCAGTCGGCTGGTGTCTTTCCCTCTGATGCGGCTGAATTTTACTGGAACAGTGAGTGTGCCCAGGCATGTCGAATGCAATGTGTGGTGACCTGTGGTGCCATCCTGCCCCAGCAGCTGAAGTGCTCCATGCCACCGTGTGTCTTTTTGGATTTAAGCAGCAGTATCTTTCCCCTGACAGAAAACTTGGCCATCTCTGTTATCTGTCTCCTCCCGCCCCCCACCATATCTTTAGCCCTTGCCTTTTTTTTTTTCCCTGATGTTACTTTGTCTAGAAGCATTTACACGGTCTTTTGTCATTATTCCAGTCTGGTCATTGCAGCAGAGATGACAAATTTTTGCATTGTTCTCCTGCAAGTTTTCATAGATATCTTCCTCAAGATTCCCCCCCACCCCAAGTGAGCTTTGTGCTATTTTCTCTCTTAATTGCTATTGTCAGGTTAAACCAGTTACTTGTTAGTGCCTTCCAAGGAGGAGGAAGGGTGCTGCTTGTAGAGAGACATTTCATCAGTCATGCAGCTTTTTCACCAATTCCACCTCCCTATTGGGTAGCTGCTGCTATTTCAATTGTTCTTGATAGTAATTCTTGAGCAAAGTTCACAAAGGAGATGTGAAATGGTTTCCAGTCACTTGCCTGTGCTTTCTTCCATAGTAAGTACAGGTTAAATCACAGTTCCTAATTTCTGTAAAATGTATAAAAGCAGCTGGCTCTGTGTGAGGATTTTTTGTAATGTGGAGTTTTTTGTTAAAATTCTCTTGAAGAGGATGCACAGTGATATTTTGCTCAGATCTGTCAAAAACGGGGTTGTGTAGTTACTTCCACATGTGTCTGATTCTCTCGTTTTATGAATGGGAACTCGGTGACTGTGGCCAAATCCTGGTTTGTTTCGTGTGTTGTCAGCCATTTTGGCAGCTTATGGCTAAGTGAACGCTTCTGAATTGCTCCTAGGCTACCCAGTTTGGGGCATTAGGTGTTCAATCTCTGCATCATCTTCCTGATTTGTTCAGCCTTTGTAGCCATTATAAATTCTCTTTCCTTGTGCTCATCTTCTCCCCCTCTTTCTCAAAGATATATAATTCATTCAGCAAAATTAGCAAGACTCCCTGCAATGTAGGAGTTATTAGTTTTATTAATCTGGGATTTTTTTAAGGATTTATTGATTTGTGAGGCCATCGTTTTGATGTGTAGCTGACAGTTCTGTGCCTCAGTGTGTTATTGTTAAAGTTTGTCTTCTTTCACCATGTTCATCATTGACTTTGGTTTTCGTCTTAAACAGGCATGGTTTGCTCTGTTAAGCATCTCTTGAGGCTCCTAGAATCCTTCTGTGGCCTGTTTGTATGATCTAAAATTTATTTTCTTGGCTTCAACTTTCCCATGAGTCTCTGGATTTTCTGTAATAAGAGCACAGCATTTTTTTGCTGCATCTGTTCTGTGTTATGTTGTCCTACAGTCTAGTCTCTGAACAGCTTTCTCAAGTCCCCATATTTCTCATGGAGAACTCTGCTCAAGCAGGCATGCTTCCGACTGAAGAGAGTTTGCCCTCTAGTTATGACTGAGTTTTGTGTTTGTCTCCTTGAACTCCTTATTTCATTGCAGTGCCATACGTCTGACATCATGCATGCCCCTAGGTTCAGTTGTTCTGCTTTGATGGCTGATGCCTGAATTAATAATTACTGTAGTGTTATTAATTGCTACTACTTTGTAATTCCTATGAAGTCCTTTCAGACTTAGGAGCTGTATGAATTGCCAACCTCTGCTTGTTTCAGTACACCTAAACTTCCCAACATACAGGTATCTCTGGGTAACTCTTGGGACCAAGAGAACTTTCTAGTCACCTCTGGAGTGAAGGTACCTGTGGAGGCAAGGGCCTTTTCAGCGTTGTCACAATCTTTTCTGTCCATTCTTCTCAACTGGCCACTACTGGTTCCTTTGGGCTTACCTGTGAGTATAATCAAGGGCTGGGTTGTTGCCAGGGTGATGCTGCATTATAGGATGACCAGCTAAACTGAGCTTCTAACATCAGCACAAGTCCTAGGTTCCTGTATGTGCTTTTCCCTCTGGATATCCTTTTTTCCTCTGGTATCCCCATTACTATTTCCAGCCTGTTTTCACTTACACAGAGGATCAATGGTCTACTTACAACAAGCTAATTTTTGAGGGTGACTTGTTTCTATGCTATAAATGGCGTGTAGTTGCTGAGCCAGGAATCTAGTTCTCTGCAAAGACAGTCACATGTCATCACAGAGAGTCTTGTAGGTTTTCTCCAGGATGCAACATAAATGTGTTTCTTTTTGGTGAAAACAACATTGTTGTGTTTTTATTGAAACAAACGATGGTGGCATCATTTCTTCTCCAGAATCTGCTGCTGTGGTGCATGCTAGAGGCCTGATATACCCAAGCAGGACTTCTGCTGTAGATGAAGAGTCCTGCCTGCTGAGTCCAGTTTCCTTTGAAAGGAGGCTACAGCTAAGTTACTTTATCCTTCCAGACCTGAAGGGCAGGTCAGATTATTTTGGTAATCATGCCAGGATGTGAAATTAATAAGCAGGCTTTTAGAGCAATTCCCCTACAAAACCCTGGGTTCTGGAAACTCAGTGGGTAGCTGCACTGTAAGTGTCATGTTGCTGGTGTTACAGTAGTGGACAGCTTCTGACATCAGGAGTGGGTAACTGTAAGCAAGGAAGATTCACTAAGGCTGTAATGGGAGAGCACGATGTTAATGTAGCTGTGACTGAATCAGTACCGCAAGAAGATTAAAAGAAAGTACTTCTGGTGTATTTAAAGGGTAACGGGAGACCTAGGAGACTTTAAAGTCTTTAGCCAGGGTGGAGTCTGTGTGCAATTTTAATGGTAAGACTTAATTTGCAATTCAATGGAAGAAGATTTAGTGGCTAAATGTGTATACTAATGAAAATAATCTGCCCTGTGGAAGGAAGGTCTCAGTGTAAAATGTGACAGGTTTGTCAAGATTACAGCCTGGTTGATAAAAGCATCAGTAGTAGAATTGTTTCTCCAAAGCACTTGACTTTGTGCTGTAGTTTTATTAGCAATGCAAGCCCTTTCAATGGAGATCATGTTACCTGTACTGAAAACTGGCTCAGTGGTGAGAGAAACAACTGGGGAGTTATCTTGGAATTGATGCTTGGGCTCAAGGGTGCGTAATTTTGTATATCAACCATCCCAACGATGAGACAATTATTGTTGGTAAAACTAGGGTAGGAGGGGTTTGGTGAATAGGGCAGTCTGGGGTGCAGGGCAGCTGGTGAGATAGTGAAAAGGTCACCTGAACATAGGTTAAATGTAGCTGTCTGGAAGGCAGGATAGGGGGGGAGATTGTAGAGGTTTTAACTGTGGAACGGGAACTGTGACAGGGTGAAGTTGTTCTGGGTAATCACCTCTGCAAGCTGTCATGTCCTTTTGCACAGGCCTGGCACGAGTATCGCCTATCCAGGAGTAAGGCTGTGATCTAGGCTTTGCACTCTTACCATGCTGACACACATCTCTCTTTCTCAAAGCACTAAGTGTTGGTAAAACAGTGCAACGCTGAGCTTCAGAAATCAGCTTCTTCCTTATTGAAGGCAATTTAAACTTGCAAGCAGAATCTCCTAATTTTAGACTCTATTAAGTGCCTTGATTGTTTAGTATGAATATTGAACTGAGCTAACAGGATGGATGTCTGTGTTTACTTTCCAAATCAAAGTGTTTAGCCCAGATTTATTTCAATGTTGTAACTCTTACAGAGTAGCAGAGCAATAAGAAAGATTGTTAGACTAGGAAATCAACATTTAAAATACAAACACTTGAAAATATTTTAGATAAGTTGCACAGCTGCCCTCTCCTTGTTCAAAACAATCTATCAAACTACAGAAAGAGAATTTTAGAAATCGAAAGAAAAACCCCAGGCATCAAAGTTGTCTTCTGAATCTAGCAAATAGTTGAAGCAAACCCTTCTAGTGGAGGGTGTATAGTATTGTCTAGTGCAAGTAGCTCAATCTTTGTGGAGTTTATTTTAAAAAGAAAAAGAAAAATCTTCCCCCCATTCCCCCCATAGACTGGACAGTTTCACCTTTTTTTTTTTTTGGGTAAATGCCATGTCTGAATGAACACTGAATGGCTTTAGGCACAGATAACAGTTTAAGATTCTTCTTGTAACATCTTTTAAGCCCAGAGTTTCTCTTCTCTTAATCATGCTTGGGAAGAGATAACAGTGTTCTCTTGTGTTTTAGTAGGGGTGAAATGAATAGCAAGAGCTGGTGTTCCTTCTCAGCCTCTGAAAAAAAGAACTGATGGGTAGGCCAAAATGTGTGCCCTACCTTTCATAGTATAATTCTTGTACATCAGGCACACCATAAAGAAGGATAGCTGAGATTTCAAATATTCTTTCCTGTGGTATCTGTGCTGCTGTTCCAAACATGAATGGTTATATTAAAATCAAATTAGTACCTGCTTAAAATGCTGGTTAATTCTTCTTGCAGAAGACTGGTGTTGAATAACAAATGAAATGAGGTTGTGTGCAGCCTCTCTTGTTACTAAAGGTGTACAGAATAAAGGACTTCGTGTGGCATACCTGAAAAAAAAACCCCTCTTGGAAGAGTACTTTCCAGTGGATATATGCAAGCTTAGAGCAGAGAACAGTAAATGCATTTACCCTGCCTAGAGGTTGATTTGCCTTCCCCTGGGATGACTTTTATGAGACAGAGAAGCCTGCACAAATGTGTGTGGTGTAACTTGAGCTTTGGAGTCAGGGCTTCCAGGTTGCAGCATCCTTGCTTGTGGAGGAAAGCGTGTGCAAGGTGTTTTAAGAATCAAGCAGATTTTTTCAGACTTCCTTGGCATCCCCAGGAAGAGAAGCCTGGCTCTGTTTTCTCCCCTAAAGCAGTCCTATCTCACTTCCTGTAAAGTTTTGATTGGTTTCAGAGCAGCTTTAGGGAGCAGGAGTGAAACTGGCAATGTCAATTTCATACTGCTGAATATAAAAACTATGAATTGGACACAATCATTGGAAGTAACCCATTCGCTTGTCCTTGCAAATCCAGCAGAAATGCAGTGAATAACCTTTTTCTTTCAGTTTCCAATAGCTTTGGGCTGTCTCTCGTAAAGCATACTTTCCCCCTTTCAAATACTGGAGTAGGGACCACGTTTGGCTTTAAACTTTGTGGCAGGCTGAGGTACACTGCTGCAAAATGTTCTGTGCAGTTTAATTAGAATCTCCAACACCTGCTTTTCACCTTCTTTGAGTATTTGTTTTCTGCCTTGGCCTTTCAGAGTTTTGTAGTATTAGCAAAGGCTCTGGATTTAATTGTCATTTTTTCAAGCCTTTGTCCTTTTGGAGTTGTTTCCTCAGCAAGATGATAGCTAAAGCTGGAATCCCTGAATAAAGCACAGAGGAAAGCAGGAATGGATTAATCTTCCTAGTTGTATGCAAAATAACCCCATGTTCAAGGTATGCCAGAGGCTGGCAGTGGTTCTGTATCTGTTCATACATCTGTTCTTTAACCATGGATGTTGCCTTATGGCCATGTGCTGTTCGTTAAGCCTCCCTTTTTAAACGGGTCAAAATTACACAGGGCACTGTGACTGCCAGCTGAATGTGACTGTGCTCAGCTGACGGTCAGCATATGTAATATCTTGGCATTGTTTAATGCTCTTGTTTTCTTGTATGCCTCTAACAGGGAACTGTTGGTTCATTGTGATCAAAATGTATTACTAATGATGTGTTCTGCATCTAAAAGGTGGCAGTATCACTGCTAACACAAAAGTATTTTTCCTTCAGGCTTCTGAGGAGGAATGGCTTCTGATCCGTGCCAGCAAAAGCAGAGCTGTCTCATTTGGACAAATATAAGATGACCATCTTCATGCATTTAGAAGGAAAAAGGTCTACAATACACAAATGAGGCTTCAGTTCAGGTAGTTTAAAAGAGAGCCAGGGCAACAGAGCCTGCCAGTAGTGGTAATTACCAAGCTGTGTGGCAGGTGGCTGTCTCCCAAAAACTGTCATGTGCAAAGAAGAATTCATGTTCAGAGTTGTGCAACTTTAACATATGGACCTGTTCCTACATGCGTTACCCATAGGAAAAAGTCTGAACCTATGGATTCCTATTATTGCTGCAAGGTTAACACAGGCACACAAGTCTGGCAGATTTACAGCACATTAACAAGTTTTAAGTGGTGGTAGGGGAACTGTCTTGGCCGTACTGTATGCTTTTTCAATTACAGTATGCATTCAACAGGCAAGTGCCTTTATGTTAAATGGCAGTTAGGAACTGTGGTGGAGTATTGCATGTCTAAATTCGTTCTGCTCTTGAACCTTTGCTTGTGCACCCTGATATTCCTCCTTGTGAAGGAGAGTGTGGTTGAGAGAAATGAGCTGTACTGCTTCAATAAAAATCCAACTCAGCTGGTCTTAAGCTCCTGTTTTGCACTTCCAGTGCTGTTTCAGTCTTTTCATGTTTATATTCTGTTTTTTCCTCTTTCATTTGCAGACAGCTTTGTGTTCTCTGGCTCATGGACTAGTGAGAGGTCTGTGTCTTTAATATAAACCAGCTGTCAGCTGTGAAATGAGTGGAAAACTTAAGAATTCAGTAAACACTGTGGAGGGGAGTGTTCTTGCACCACAGTAGTATCTCAATGCCAAGTTGGACTAAAATCTAGTGTGGGTGACTTCAGATTTGATTAGCGTCAGCAGCATCGCTGGGGAGCTCTGGAGAAAGTGTATTCTTAGAACTTAAACAAATGGTTCATACTGGAAAGGTTCTGGCGGAAACTAAACAGCTGTTGCAGAAGATGCATTCAAGGCAAGTCAACAACCTTTAAACCCTAATCCCCAAGCCTGCTTTTCTGTCCTAAAAGTCAATTGTTCAATTGCCTAGGGTATAATAGTTCATTGTTTGCTACACACTTAAAATAACAGCTTTCAGGTTAATCTTGTCATACACAATTCACATTAATGCTAATAACCAGCTTACGTAAGTATTGAGAAGTAACATAGCTGTTGCTTAGGCCATGCTGTCAGTATATATTGTAAATAGATCAGTGCTATATTGCTGAACGTTCCGCTCATTCTTGTCTCCTGGTGTGTGACATGTGTAGATATCAAGGCTGATGTTCCAACCTCCTGTCTGTCAAAGGAAGAGCCAATACTTAGTGTTTTAATTACACAAGCAGTGTTGTTATTACGTTTGAGGGGTAGTCAGCTTAGGTGATGGTTGTGGAGAGCCCAAGGCATGACATTGGGAAGCAACAGGGTGCTCGAGGTGGGAATCTTAGACATAGCTTCCGTGTCCCTGTCCTGTGGGGTGTATAAATGCTTGTGTGACCCTTCATTTGCTTTGCTTTTTGCAAGCATGCTTCACTGCCAAAGGCCCGTGCATTACCTGCAGGCTGCTACATTATTTCTGCTCGTTAACATTGTACACTAACTTGCTTTTCCCTCACTTGATGGACATAATTTTTTTTTTTGCTTGCTGTGTTCTGACTCCCTGCATAACCTGCCCTGGCATTTCATTGCTATCAACTGACTGGTCAGCAGTGCCTTCCTCTTCCCCTTAGCCTGAGTGATGATGCCACATTTCCCCTTCTTGCTGCACCAGGGTCCTGATTTTTGTGGGTCCTACCCCAGATCTTTCCCTGTTCCACAACCTGAAATGTGGTTATTAAGGTCTCAGTAGCTGGAGCTTGCTGGCCCCTTCTGAAAATCCCAATTTGTTGAGATGCTCTCCTTTACTTTGCACTTACATCTCTGAGACAGACCTGAGGTCTTGTAAATAACTGGCTAAATGGCTTCCTTCTTGATGTTTTACTGTTTTAAGTTAATGTTTAATCACTTGATATTAATCAGAAGGAGGCACAGAAGCAGTCTAAGTGAGAGTCTGAGCTGGAAGAGAGGAGCTAGGTAATGAAGTGGTGAATGGGGTGGGGAATTTGGGAGCTTGAAGTTTCAAACCTCAACTGCATTAAGAAAGTTGGAACAACGCTGTCTGAAGCCCTTACCCCAGCCAAAAGGAGATACCCTATAGGCAACAGCTTGTTCTGGGGCTGAAATAGATAAGGAAGCCTCAGGGAAGAGTTTGGGAATAGACAGTTTGCAATGAAGGGAGGGAAAGGACACTGCTGAAGAGGAATCTGTCTAAGGCAGCAGTTGTACAGTCTCTGTAAGCTGATGCCACTGTCAAAAGAAAAGGTTCTGGAGGCTCCTTTGGACAGGCTTTTCTGCCACAACTGCTAAACCATTTCTACAAACTGATTTGAAAATCTAATTTTGTATGTATTTGCATGTATCCTCTATGATGTGGATACAGGTTCAGGTATTTCCTATGCTGAATTTTCTTTTGTGGCCACCACATTAAGGCTTCAGACAGATATGGAAGTGAATGAAAAATGGGATAAACTGCATAGTTTACCCATGTAGAGCTTGCCAAATGAACTTGAGTAACTTCTGACTGAAAGGTGATGTAGGGGATTTTTAAAAGATTATAGGAATCCAGTAGGCCTAACTAAAGGCAGTGCCAGTAGATATTTTATTGATGTTACATGGGACATTGTTAATGGAAAATAAGGGGTGGGATGCTGAAAGTGCTGGTTAGTATAAAGACAAAATATTCTGGTTCTGTTTGCTGACATGCAGCACTTCTCTGGAGCTATGTACGCAGCTTTCACTGTCGTTCTGTGATACCACTATGAACAGAGAAGTAAGCTAGTGCTTTTGATAGATTTTTGCTGTGCTTTAGAAATTTAACATACTATTCAGCAAAAAAGAAGGAAGAAGGCATTTTTTGCTATAATAGCAGCAAAGCAAAGAAAAAATTTCAGTAGCTGGCAGTGTTTTTTCAAATTCAAATGCTTTGAATTTCCTGCCAAACGCTAATTCAAAAGGGTTTATGGGTGCACTAACATCTCCTTGTCAATGCTGGGTTTTGAGCTTTTGCCCCTGTTGGGGCACCTCCACTTTCCATCACTATTGGTGGTGTGTCTGTTTAAAAAATAAGCCGTCATATATTCTGAGGAACTTGAAGGTGGAGCTTGCATGTTTGAAAACATCCTCCGAAAACTCAGCTTGCCTTTCTTTTCTTTTTTTTTTTTTTTTTTTTTGTGAAAACCTGTAGGCTTTAAATTATTGGCTTTCTACTGCCTTTCTAAGCCCATTATTCCTGTTAATTTGTCTTCTAACTAGAAGAGAAATAGTAGAACATCCCAACTGTTTGCTCCTGGGTACAGTCAAACTAAGTAAGTTGGTGGAAACTATGGAGTGGAGTAGCTTTTCCTGGGCTGGGTCTCTGCCAGTGAAGGCTTGAATGCCTTGCTCCATCCTAGCTTTTTAAGGTCAATATTTAAGAAGGTGTACTTAGTGTTTTATTGAACCCCTCTCCCACTTTTTCATTGGTGTAAATAAGACTACTTAGTAGCTAAGCCAGTTTTTGATATTTGGATAGCTTTTTCTACCTCTGGCTACTGGGTAAATCTTTACTGAGCTTTTGAAGTACTCTAGTACCCTTCTCTTTTTCTAGGAAAAATCACTGTTCAGTGAGGAGTCAGCTAGTCTGATTTGTTACGTGAACCTGGCGAACTTTAGTCTGTCTAGCTCAGCTCTGCATTGCCAGAGGGATGCTCATGAAGCATGGGGTGTTGCACTTTGCCAGGGATTGGTGGGAGGAAGTAAGCAGGCAACTGTTTTAGGTAGTGTGTCCTTTGTAGGATGAGGGACTGGACTGGGTGACTGCTCGTGATCTCTTACAACCTCTTCACTGTTCGTGTATCTATGACATGACTAAAATAGTCCCTGATTTCAGATGCTTTTCTTAAGTCGAATGATGAACTTTTTAGATGCTACAGTGATGAAAGTCAGTGATGAAAGTCAGGTATGAAATTGCCTGATGGCATAGAATGGAAATTTACCTTGTATTAATTGGCTGATACTTCCTGGTATCTAACAACTAACAACTCTTACTGTTAATGCTTGCTTTTATGTGCAGATGGATTTGTACTTGAATTCTAGAGGCTGTCAAAGAACAAATAGATACCCAACCTTTTCTGACTCTTCCCAATAGCTGAAAGATCAGGTTTTCTTTTGCAGCATCAAAAAGTAAATTATGCCTTTCACAGACATGACGTGTCAGTAACTATTTATTCTGCTGCTGCGTGCTTGAAAAGTTAAGTCCTTTACCTGTGTAAAAATATGCTCTGCATGGTTCTTTGCAATGTAGTATCTTTATTCTTTTGAAGAAGTGCTGAAGTGATGATACCATACTACAGTTTAGTTTTTGGGAGAGGGACTAAAATACGTCTTCAGAAAAAGCAAAGTTTCAAAAATTTGAGGAGCTTTTTGTAAGAGATACGGCAAAAGAATCTGGTAGAGCGAATTTTCTTCTTATTTTTCAGATCTTTCCAAGAGGAAAGTTTTTTAGGAATTAGTTGAAACTAAGTCTCTGAGGTTGCAAATACCCATGCAGTTTGTCCATGATTTTTTTGGGGTTGTTCTGTGAAACAAGCTTGGGGGTGGGGTGGGGGAAGTAATGCCTTTACCTTTGTGTCTTGTTTCCAGGATTGTGGTTTATCTTTTTTTTTTTTTCTTTGACAATTGCCTAATCCCTAGAATAACAAGATGAGTTAGGGTCCTTTGATTTTTATTCTTGAGTTGTTTTGCAGTGAACCGATCCTGCTAAAAAGGATCTAGTCCCAAAGGGAGGGATCAGTTGCTCAGATGCTAAGAGTCCTGGCAGATACTGCTGTGTTCCCACTGGTTTTCATGAATTCGGGGGAAGATCTGTTTTCAGGATTAGATTAATTTTCTATAATTCAACTTCCCTGCTCTCTATACAGTACATCCAGTGAAGCAGAATTAAGGCTTGGCTGCAGACTTTTCGTTGAGGAGACTTCTGTATAGCTGGGCCTGAAATAAAAGAATCACGTGGTTGCCTATTTGCCTATGCAGCTTCGTTCACTGTGCACAGAAACCAGGAGGGGACAAACCCTTTGATATTAGCATCTTTTCAGTTTGCATTTGGCTGCACATAAAGCAGGTTTTGCAGAAAACTAGAGGAGAAAAAGACCCATAATAATTTTGTAGTGGAAAACTACTTTGTTGTGTGTCACTACACAAGCTGTCCAAAAGCTGGTAACGTTTTGGGGTGAAGATGAAACCCACTGCCTGCCTGTGAACTCCCATTCAGGAGCTGAGAGGCTCCCTCTGGATGTGCTTTCACCCAGTTGGAAGGCTGATAGGTTTTTCGCTTTTTATTTTTGTGGCATGGAACAGGTGAAATAAAACAAGAGTAATGAGCTTTCACCCTTGTAGCAGAGCTGATAAGGAGTTCCTAATGGAAATTCTTCTGGTGTACTTCTGACGCAGAAGTGTTTCAGGTACTCTCCAGGGGAAATTATTTTAATCTAAATCTGTATGCAGAATGTGCCACAGTAATATGGTCATTGGACACTCTCAGTTCATGAAACCTCCCGAGTTTTCTGGAGAGGAGGGAGGAACACCAGTACTGGGAACTAGAAGATGCCTGCAGTAAATCTGCTTGCCTTGGTTGCACTTTGCAGACACACTGCGATTGTGGACCATGGGTTGAAATCCCTGTTGTGTGACAGGGCAGTACTTAAACCTTAGTTTGGCAGTTGTTTTCCATGGTGAGAGAAAAAGATGCTCGTGTTTGCGGTTCCCTTAGTGCTGGTAAAGGTAGTATACAAGGGAGAAGCTGTCATGAGAGGACCCCCAGCTCCTCCTTGCTGGCCAGATGCTCTTATTGTCTGTCCAAATGCAAAATATGCTTGTTCTGAGTGAATAGAAAATTTTCGTGGTATTTACACCTGGACTAAGGTCTTATGTTTCTGATGTCACACTTGCAGGAAATACTTTCTTCTCTCAGATTTAAGTATGTCGGGAGAGAGAATGTGTTTTTCACATCCACTTTGGAAACCTGCGTGAAGCAGAAGCTACTTCAGATTTTGCCTGTGTTTGGGCAGAGTGCAGAAGTTGGGTGAAATCCTTCGGTGAATGAAGGGAGAAAACGTGATATCTGTGGGGACTTTATTTTGGGGTGCCTTGGGGTTGGGTGTTTTGGGTGGTTGTGGGGTGGCTTTGTTGTTGTTTTGGTTTCTTCTAGACATTACTTTTATTGCTCCCAGAAATCCATTTATGACGTTCTTCAGTGTCTTCAGTTTGCAGCTGCTTATTCTCTAACTCGCTTGTATTTTGCCACTAAGACCGATGGAGTTTCTTGGTGAAAATGGGGTGAAAACTATGTTGCTGCTGCTTTTGCCTAAGCACACCAAAAGCTCCCTGTGCAGGGCGTTTATTTCCTGAAATAGTTTTTCCTGCAGAGCAAGGGCAGTTTAATTTAGTTAAATTGCTCACTGAAGACTTACCTGATAATTTTACAATGTCTGTACTTCAGCACTGGATCCTTCTCAAAGACCACAACTGTAGGCAGACTTTCTGTGTTGCTTGTTACTGCTTGTGCACTTGGGACCTCTGCCGCCGCCTCCTCTATTTGCTGATCTCTGTGGGGCAGAGGTCAGTCAGTCTAAGGCTTTGGGACTCACTAATATTCTTAAAGCCCCTGTTTTGTACCATTTCCTCTGCCTGTCCTTTGCTGTTTCTGCTTTCCTTAATACTTTAGGAAACTGGGCTTGAAATATGGAAATGTCATGGGAAGACTTGCTGGCTTTCTTCACCTCTTCATTGTCAGGCTTGCCATGGCAAGTATTAAAATCTGTTGAGCCTGTTGACATGCGCTTGTTGCAGCCAGAGCTGGTTGGCAGTGTCTTAGTAATATATTTTTTGTCCCTTGGAAAATGGCAGTTCCTTTACCTTGTCAAGAAAAGTGCATTGACTTTGATGGTAGATGTTTCTGAGGTCCAGAGTATGGCTCCTGAGTGAAAGGAGGTGGACAGGTACTTGTAGGCAGGCAGCAGTGTGATGGAGGCAGGTTTTGGATGAATAGGAGGATAGCCTATTCTCTGTGAGTACCCTAGCAATCATGCCAAAATCTTAGCCGGCTGGTGGTGTTGGGGTGTCTTGTTTTTCACTGCGCTGAAAAACTGTTCCTGAGAGTCTTGGGTTTAGCCTAGGGCCACAAAAGGTGTTGAGATCTTGATGATTTTAGTGCATGATTGAACTATTTCCATCCCAGTTCTGTCTGTACACTCGTATTTCTTGTAGAAATGCTTAAAAAAAAGGGTCTTCAGGCTTTCTGTCTGATAATTTAACTAGCCAACAGTGTTAAAAACCCCTTAGCACTAGTGTGGATCAAGTTCAGTGTGATGACTCCAAAAATTGCAAAATGGGAGATTAGTAATTTCATGCCTCTTGGAAAAAATGATCTCTGCTTTCAGCTGCTGGCAGTTCCTGATGCCGAGAACGGGTTGCTCGCTGGTGTGCAGCATTGTTCCTGCTTGAAACCATCTACTGGAAAGCAAAGGAAGTTGTGCTGCCTGAAGGGTTTACATGCATTTTAGTTCTTGATTGCAGTTGTAGCTGAGGGCCTTGGTGTTTCTACCCATAAAATGTTAATCAACTAGATCATTAGAGGTACACCTTTATGTATACATACATGCATATATATATATTTATATGTATATACACACATATGAGTGTGTATGTGGTAATTAATCTGAGGCAATAAAGTATATTTGGAGAAAAATTGCTTAACTAGTTGCTGTGTGATCCTTTGGGGATTTTGCGGGTTTGTGTTGGTTGTTTTTTTTTTTTTTGTAACTTGTTCTTCCCAGTCAGAATACTTCAGAGAAAATAGAAATAAAGCATTGGGGAAATTGTTCCAAACTCAGTCTGGACTCAGAGTGATGCAGCAGATAAGGAATTTCATAATGTTTTATAACTTGAAAGATTTGCTTTCCAGGGTGTTGAGAGGTTATAAACCCTTTTAGCTGGACAAGGCAGAATGTCTGCTCCAATCTGTACGTGGGATCATGTGTAATTTTATCAGTCTCATTACATTCCTCAAAACGTGAAAATCTAGCTAAACAAAATCTTGCTGATAGTGATTTAAATGGGAAGTGCAGTGAGGCAACTTTTTGGACACAAACATGTGATATGTGTTTAGTCTAGAGATCCTGAAATCTGTTAAATCAGCAGGAAAAAAGCTCTTGTTAGAGTGTTAAAAAAAAAAATCAGTGGGGAGTTTCTATTCCCTTTTTCTAAGCTGCATATTATCAGCTGATAGTTTGGTTACTTCTGCTTCTCGCAAACAACTAAGGCTACGTAAACTGTTTAAAGGTAGTGTTTTTTTTAAAGAGTAGGTAACCAGGTTTTCAAATATACCAAACACAGAGGTGGTTGTGAAAATTGTTTAATAAAATTCCTGCTGTATTCAGGTCTGTCTCTCTCTCACTTTTTTTTTTCTTTTATACAGGAGATACGGATTATGGTTTCGATTGCGGAAGTTAATAATCTGGTTGCTGGGAGTATACATAGCCATTCCATTTCTAGTAAAACTTTGTCCTGCTATTCAGGCGAAGCTGGTCTTCCTAAACTTTGGTAAGTGACTCAGTCTGTTGGGATGGGTGAGGTGTGAAGGGGAGGAATGTTCATATCTTTCATTTGTCTGCCTTCACTTTTACCCCACATGTGTACAGCTTGTGAAGGATATGAACTTTGACAGGTTGTAAGTTCTCCAAGCTATGGTTTGTGAAGCATTTTCTGTGGCCCTAGTGGTCTTTGTAGTATGTTTTTGTATAAATAGGGGGACCAAACCGAGGACAACTTTCAGCCAAAATGGTGTCCTTCAGAAAAACTCTGCATTATGTCTAATGCATTTTTCTGAAGGGTTCAACAAAGTTGCATGAATAGACAGCAAGCAAGGGAAATCAAATCTAGTGAATTGTTTTTCAGGCCGTCACTCTTCTCCTGAAAGCATTTTAGAATATTCTGGTTGGGACAGAAGAGGCCTGTTCGCGTGGTCAGATTGAATGCTTTCCTTGTGTCTGTTTAGCATTTGATCAAACTGGCAGTATGGTGGGTCTGACGAGCTGGCTCAGCTCCCAGGTTGCCCAGGGAGGCCTGAGCATCCACAGGATGGAAAACGATGGAGCATCACTGTATGAGAGATACTTCTTTGCTCTCTAAATTTGCCTTTAAACCTCACTTGTGTGTTGTAATGAAGTTTTGATAAAACCTTTCTTTGATTGTAGAAGCTTGAAGGACCAACAACAGATATGTTGCTTTTATATAACTTCTGTCATTTTGATCGCATGCTCTGTATATTCTAACAGATTGGATCATGGTCACTGTGAAGTGTGCACATGTACGGGGCCAGCTCTTGTGCCTTGATTGTCAGAACTGACAGCTGGGTAATGTGAATAATGCGGGTTACTTCCACTTTCATCAGATTGCTTTTTCAGTGATGATTTTAATTTGCCCTTGCAGAGCTTTGTAGGTCTCCCTGAAGTTCCTACCTCTGTTGATTCCCAAGTGACCGAAATAGTTGTCCTGTAACACTTTCTTGCACTAGTACTTGCACTAATATAATGCAGTGTTGTTCCTACTGCTTTCTATAATGGCACTGAAAGTACTCCCATGAAAAAATATTTGCCTTAATACAGAGTGCATTCTAACACACTTATTAGAAGTACATTGGCACATTTGAATAATTCCTCTCCACTGGAGAGTGACATTTCTCCTTCAGGGGAGTGGTGTAGGGTTTCCCCTGTTATGTTGTTTTTAACCGTCTCAGTATAATTCACTAGTCTTCAGCCATCTTTTTCTTCTCCTTTTGAGTAGTTTGGCATTTGCTTCCAAATCAGTAGCACTGAGCTTCCGGAGAAAGTGCTTCCATTTGTTTCTCAAGATAGCTAAAGATGAATTGATAGCTGTGCTGCCACTGTTAGCCACCGAACCAATGTCTGGATTTGTTCTCGTGGACAGACTTCTATTCCAGGTTGAGATACATGGACATACGGGTAGAGATCTCAAGCTGTTTCCACTGGAAGTTTACAGAAAACTGACATTTCTAGAAACATAAATACCAACTAGATCAGATTTAGTGTATCAGTATGATTAACTTGTTCTTTTGTGTAATTAAATCATGTGATTTTTGTCATGTGATGTGTTGTGAGCTCTGAAACATGTCACTAAAACCGACTCCTTCATGTGCTATATCTCCATGTGATATACGCCTATATGATGATGACGATCTGTTTATCAGTGTGTATAGAATAGATGGACCATCCCATTGATAAATGCCATACATAAAATGGCCTGTACTTCTATATTTTTCTCTTGCTTTGAGGTAGATGCTTACCTGACCCCCATCACTAACATTGGTATGTTCCTGTTCATATCTTTGTAATACAAAACCTGGCAAGAAAGTTGTAACAGATTTGGCAAATGGGAAAATCAAGGTACAGAGAAGTTGAATCATTTTTCACAGAACACCACTAGAAGTGACTTCTGCGGTCGAGGTCGGGACAGGCACACAACTTACTGTCCTCTTGGAGGATCCACCACCCTTGTGAGAGCATCACTGAGTTCTGCAGTGACAGTACAGTGATCCAGCGGGTTTCTGGTGGTGTGCATGCTTTGGCTGGGACTCTTCCACGTGCTTTTTGCATAAGAGCAAACAGACTTGCACAGGTATAGATTTGCAGTCTAATGGGCCAGATTTATCAGGTTAATGTTGGCTGCCTTGGTTTTCATGTTTGGAATGTTTAGGGGTTTTTTTTGTGGGGGGAGGGGTAGGTGAAGTGAGATTTGACTGTTATTATCAGTGCTTCTTTGTGCGTCAACAGCACAAAAACTTTGGTATGTTAATTGTTATGCCACTAAATTTTAAGGAGATAGACTTCCTGGTTCTGCTGCAGTGGAGCTTAAGTCTATGGGAAGAGCCTGAACTGTCAGGCGAAGAGTCCCTAAAACTGCTCATTGCTGTTAGTAGATCTCTATAATGTCTCTCTTGGTATGGGGTGTGTCAGAGGCTGCCTAGAGAGGCCATATTGGTGATGGAAAAGCAAGCATTTAGGCTAACCGCATCCCCTAGTTTAGCACATTGCACAGTGTCTATAAGATGTAGCTTGTGAACCAAGCAATGGAAAACAAAATACTGAAAAAGTTTGTTTGATTTTCCTGATGTTGCTCATGTTTGAATCATTGAATATAACAAGCAATAAACAGCTGTGTGATGTGTAAGTTGGGGAGCATAAAACATTTGGAAGAATAAATTGAGGTGTAATGATTTTTTCAGGGATCTCTTGCTGAAGAGGTGAAGTTTCCAGCCTAACATGATCTTTTTTTTGTCTTTTTTAAATGCTGCAGTGTCTGGGATATATGGGAATTATTTGATAGTTTTTGGAGAGTGGGCTAACGAACTGCATATTCTCCTTAAAGGCACAGGAAGACAGTTTAATGCAATTTATCTTACAGGACAAGAGCAATATGGTGTCTGCTACTATAATGAGTATATCCTTTAGATTGTTGCATTATAGAAGCTGAAACCACATGACTTCCTGAAACATGTTACGGCTCTGGGATGCACCCTTTATGCCAAGGAGTTTGTCCCATCAGTAACTTCTGTTATAGCTACAATGCAAACAGTAAGAGGTTTGCCAAATCAGCTAACCCACCCCATTGATGCAGCAGGAGCAAATATCATGTGTCTGGGAGATTTACTAAGCAGACTGGGCAGAGATGGTTAAATGTGTGTCACAGCAAGCTTTGTCTCCCCCACCTCTTAATTTTAGCTGTCTCCCTGGTTCTTTTGATGGTTGCTTGTGTCTTCTTACCTTGCTCTCTTTGATGGTCATATTTTAGTCACAGCTATAGCCAATTCATCCCTTCATACAGAAAGAATAAGGCCTTCCCAGCACAGTGGACCGGTTTGTACAACTCTCCAGTGCCTTGGTAAAGCAGTTCTGTGAGAAAATAAAGGTAAAAATTAAAAGGTTTCATGTTCTAGTGGTTCTTTCTTTTTGTATTTCAGTGAGGGTCCCATATTTCATTGACTTGAAAAGACCACAGGATCAAGGTTTAAACCACACCTGTAATTATTACCTGCAGCCAGAGGAGGATGTAACCATTGGAGTCTGGTAAGGAAGGCTGTTCTGTGCAGTATGTGCCATGCATCTTTATCCTTCCTTTTGTTCTCAGTGTTGCCTATCCAGTATTTTTGCTGTGCATGTGACAACCATTGCCTTCTCTGATTTGTGGATGTTTCTGTTCTTTCTCTGCCAAGTGACCGAGTTCATGTTGAAAAGTATGCAAATCTCTGGAGCTTGTCTGAACTCAGATCAGTAGTGCATGAAACACAATTCGACAACCTGCACATTCAGAGAAACTTCATAATTTGGAATCGTAAAGGTTACAAGTCTGCATTGCTACAAAGATAATGCCTCTATGTCAGATGAGACCCAACGATTTAGAAGTTTTGTCATTCAACTGCTGTTCATATTTTGTTTTGTGAAATAAATGTGGGGGAAGATAGGAAAATAGGATCAAAGTGTTCAGAGTAGGAGGAAGAATATTCTGCATATAAAACCATATGTAAGGTTTGGAGAGTGGGTGTGAACGGAACACGCAGCTTGCTCTCTTAAAAAAACAAGTGACAGTGTCAGAACTCACTTGTCATTCCTTCCTCACAAAGATGATTTTCTGGTCTCAGGCAAGGGCAATTCATTTTAGCTCCTTGTTACCCAGGATCAGCTCAGATGGTTGGTTCTTTGTCTGAAAAGCCCTGCCTTCAATACTTCCTGTATCATCATACCAGCTTAAACCAGCTTCTGCATCTGTTTCTCATGATTACTTTCTGTTGTGTCTTAACACCAGAAGTTTCAACGCTATAGAAAAGTTCCTGCTAGCTTTGAAGAAAAAGTGCCTGCGGTTTGAATATATATGCAAGAGCAGCAAACACCTGAAAAAAAGGCTAGACACAATGTCAGGTGTGGAGGGAAGGGGGCTGTTACTTAATGCAGCCAGTGGTGTTAGATCTGTAAGCTGTAGGATTTGGAGTTTTCATTTATGTGTGTGTAACTTGTATGAGCCCATGAATGCAGAAGATATTTTCTCTTCACTTGAGGGTACACAACCTTCTGAATTGGACAGGGATATTCTACTACGTAAAGATGGTTCCCTCCCTTTAAGTGAATTTTGGTGAAAGACATGTTTAGAAGCTGGAATTTCAATCTTTCCAGGGTAGGCTAATAAATAATGGTTTGTACCTTGGACAATCAAAATTCTACCTGCTAAGCTGTTGAATAAGTTTAGATTGCAGCCTTGAGTTTATTTTGCTTGCCTTACAAGTGCCCTTTGTATCTTTACTAAAACAGAATGTCCAGCTTGTGGTGGCAATTCAGAGTCCATGTAATTTCTCTTGATAATTATGAGATAGGCTTTCAGGAAAGTTTGGAGCCTTGCTTTATGCCCATGCAAGGTCTTGTGTTCAGTATACTTCTGAAACAAAGTCCTCAGCCTCCTTTGCTCATTAACTTGCAAAAGTCCTGAGGCAGAACTGTTGGAGAAGTTGAGTCCTACAGTTATGGGGTTTTTTGCTCCTTGAGAACTCAATGTCTGCTGGCTGCATGCAAGCAAGTAGATTTTTTTTTTTTTTTACATTGTCTCCCCATGTTCCTTTGTCCTCTGAGCTTTACATTTGGGAGGAAGGTGTGATAGAGTTTCCTTCTTCCAAGGAGGCAGGCATGTGAGTACTGAAGTTACTTCAGACAGCTGTAAGCTATACCCCTTCTCAACAATTTGAGATGGTTGTGGGCATGTACTTGCTTTCAATGTTTGTCTTTTAGAGTAATTATCCAATTTAAATGCCTACCGTCTCTTCAGTCTGTCATTCCTCTCTTTCCATTCCATCAGTGTTAAATTCTGTCTAACAAACTGCCCAGGTGTATTATCTAGGGAAGAATAGCTGTGAGTTAAAAATTCCTAGCCCTTCTAGATTGTAGCTTTTCCAGCTAAAATGTTATACCTTCAAGAGCCTGGTGTCTGAAAACAAAATAAATTACTTCTCATCAGACCCTGAGCCCCTCTTTTTTTCCTCAGATTCAAACTGTCTCCTCAGTTTGCCCTGCGCAGCCCTGAGTTTTGAAGGTAGTGGTGATGGAGGTGAAAATGTAGAAATAACCCTAGCCACTGCCTTTTAAATCTGGCATCTGTTGGCTAATCATGACAGTTTTATGAAGATTGTGCCTGAGGTGTGTAATCCTGAGTTAATGAGTTGCTCAGGAAAAGTCAAAATTCGAGTGCCAGACACTGCGTAGCCACAGGACAATGTAATTTTTCCTTCTGTACACAGGCATACAGTCCCTGCAGCCTTATGGAAGAATGCCCGAGGGAAGGACCAGTTGTGGTTTGAAGATGCTTTGGGTTCCAACCATCCTGTAATCCTTTACTTGCATGGCAATGCAGGAACCAGGTGAGGCACAAAATAGTGATGGCTTTGTTTTATGCTGTGTTTTCCTGGCTTGCTGCAGCTTCAACACAATGATAAGAAAGATGGGGATGAATATTTTAGTTAGGGCCTGTAGCGACAGGACAAGTGGTAATGGTTTTAAGCTAGATGAGGATAGATTCAGACTAGATATAAGGAATAAGTTTTTTACAATGAGGGTGGTGAAATACTGGAACAGGTTGCCCAGAGAAGGTGGTATGTGCCCCATCCCTGGAAACATTCAAGCTCAGGTTGGACAGGGCTCTGCTCTAGATGAAGATGTCCTCTGCTTGTTGCAAGGGGGTTTGACTAGTCAGCACCTTTAAAGGTCCCTTCCAACCCAAACCATTCTGTGATAAAAATAAATATAAAATCTAAAAGCAGTTTGCCTCTCCTTTCTTTCAAAAGCAAAGCCTGTCTTAAGAAATTATGCCACTCCACTTATTGAATGTGGGAATAAATTTATTGCAGTTATCAGAGAAATGCATTATTGTAGTTTACCTTACACCCTCTGCTAGAAGCCAGGAGGCTGTGCCCCTTACTAGATCAAGTGGGGAGAATTACTTCTTTTCAGTATAACGGTCTTTGACTCAAGACATGGGATAGTATTAGTGCTTCTGTATATATGACATACATGCATTAAATAAACTTTCCAGTTCCTTTTGTGAGCTTATTTTAGTAGTTAACACATTCTGAGGAAGGAAAATCAGAAGGAAAGAGGAAGGTAATGTGCTGGTATTGAGCGTGTACAGGATATTTGTCTGGAACAGATACATTTCTAAAATCTGTAATTTTGTAGTTGACCATGTGTATCAGCTAAAATTCTCCATACTTCGGGCACTAAAAACCATTAGCGCAGTATGAAACTTCCTGGATGTTTCTCAGAATCATGTTCTTACTACCACATCTCTGCATGATACTGTGCTTTAGTTAATTTGTTAGAACATGGTCTCTTTCCTTACTAATATTAATCTTACAAAGAGTATCAGCCCCTTTTTGAGTTTTGCGTGGCAGTGCATGTTCTTTTGAAGCTGATACCTGCTTGTAGATACTCTGCAAGAGCAGAAACATTGCAGAAATACAAGTTCCATGATGTAAAGCAAAGAAACTGTCCTAGTAGTGAAGGTTCACTAGCCTTTACATTGCAGGAACGTTGCCCTTTTTCACCTAAATTCTTGTCTCAGCAGTGTTCTTTTTTTGGTTCAGTGGCATGGTGTGGAAGATGCATGCTATGAGCCAGGAGATGCATGAGCAGATGGGTTTTTGGAAACTGACCATGTTGTCTTGAGCTGATGTATTACAAGGTTTAATCAAATTGTTGCATTGTTTTTCAAATGCTGCTTCGCTTGTTTTCTTGCCTTTATTGGGTGTAGCAAATGATACTAATGGAAACTATTCTTCAGCTTAATAGTGGTAATTTGGGACCAGTATCTCATTTATGTGTGTATTGATTAGATTTACTTCGTGGCTCCCCCAAGTGCTACTGAGATAAAGTACTGAGCTATGGATTGATTACATATTTTATATTTCGCTTGGAAGTGTATTGGCTTTGCCATTTCAGCTTTAATATGTATTGTTGTCTGTTTCAACACATGCATATTTAGTCTTCTGTCAGAGGGCTGCTTGATTGATGCAACCTGCATCAAAATAAGTAAAAGGCACCATCTTGGCTTTCTGGTTTGCCTGAGTGGTGTGGAGCTGAGGCAAAGATGTTTATTTGATCCCATTAGAAAAAATTCCTCTGTTGCACTTTGAGGAATGCATGAGAAGGCACCAATGTGTGCACGTCAAGGGTGACTTTTCAAGCAAGTGTATCTTCAGACTTGTATGATTCAGAATGACTTACAAGTAACCCCTTGCATTTTGCCTTGAGTGTTTTTGGCTGCATTAGGTATTTTGTAGTACAGCTGGAGCTGACAGCTTTTGGCTGGCAAGTGAACGTGTTCTTAGAGGGAGGTCTGGAAAGTGGCATTTTGGTTTAGGGGCTGCACTGACCAAACCAGCCATAGTATGAATGTTTTAGAGTTTTCATATGACTGCAGGAGTAAATCTACTCTTACATCAACACTAGACCAAAGTTTGAGTGTGGATTAGCCATGTCATGTTATAGATATATTTTAAGGCATGTAATGGCACATTCACTCTTCTTTCCATTTTACTGTCTAGATTTCAATTTGTGGGGGTAAAAAAAATTTAAAGCAGATTCTTCCCCTGGACTTATTTACAGTGTTCAACTCCGGTTTTCCCTGCTGGCTTTTGCACGTGTACTTTCTGTCCCTGTGCTTGGAGCCAGGTGGGCCATCTGCTTGAGTTTATGTGGTGAGTTCTGCTGAGAGTGTCGCATCTTGAAAGAGCAGGGGTTACTGGCTGGAACAGCACCGGTGGCAGGAGTGCAGGGTCTGCAAAGCTAACAGGGATAGGCTGTTTTGAGAGTGTTACAGGCTTTGGAAAAGGCAGGTAGGAGAGTGGGTTGAAAAGTTCATCTTTACCTGCTGTGAGAAGAGATTTATAGGGAGAAGTTGTCTTCAAAATTATGTCCTGCATAGCTCAGCAAAGCCTACTGTCTCCTTGAAGCCTGTGACAAAAAAGTTACGGTGTTTCTTATGTTTGTCTTAAACTGGAAGCTTAAATGTTCACATGTGGTTTTTTTTTTTGTTTGGTGTTTTTTGTTTTGTGTGTGGCTTTTTTTCCCCTCCCCTCTTCTCTTCATGAATCACTTTCGCCAGAGGAGGGGATCACCGCGTGGAGCTTTACAAGGTAAGTGGCTGCACGTGTTGTCTAAGCAGTTGCATTGACACATCAGATGTGCACAAACTTGAGAAGACTGCTCATTACAGCTCACTGCCAACAGGCAGATAGCTTAGGGCTCTTGGTCTCCTCTATATATGAAGTGTGTATGGGAAAAGGGGCCTGTAAGCCATGAGCACACTTCCCCATATTAAAAGATATTTGAAAGGTCTTTTACTTGCTGTTGTTAACTGTCAGCTCCAACTGAGCTAACCAGTTTTTTGCCAGGAATACTTTCATAACACAGTTTATAGGAAAATTTCAAAGTTTTATTTAATCACAGCCATAATTTGGTTGATTATATTAGTATACTAATTTAAGGTGCCATTTAAGAGTATTCTTTCATATGTTGCCAGTCTATATACTCTCATCATCGTAGAACAGAATAGAATATTTTCAGTTGGAAGGGACCTACAACAATCATGTAGTCCAACTGCCTGACCACTTCAGGGCTGACCAAAAATTGAAGCATATTATTAAGGGCATTGTCCAAATGCCTCTTAAACACTGACAGCCAGTCAGTGGCTTTCAACCACATCATCACTAACTGTAAGGGCTGTACAACCAAACCTCTCCCTTACATTTAGTAACACTATAACACTAATACGTACTACTGTAATTCTGTTGGTGTCCCCTTCCCCCATTTATTCTAATTTTAAGCTCTCTTGATCAGTCCTGCCAGCTTACACCCACAGATGCGTTTTGCCCCTTGGGACAGGTGGATCCTGTCAGACATCAGCATACCTTGCGTCTTGAAGTCTTAAAAGCCATGGTTTAAAAGCCTGAAGTTGTTGTGGAGGCACCAGTCCTGGAGCCAGGTATTGAATTCCTGGGCTCACCTGTTTCTTCCAAAGTTTCCCCCCATTACTGGAAGGATTGAGGAAAACGCTACCTTTGCTCCTGATTTTTTTTGAAAGCAATCTTGATCAAATTCAGCCATTTTGTTGCAACATTGTTAGTGAAAGAGCAGGAATGGATAGTAGTCTGAAGATGATTGTACAAAGCTCTTCACTCGTGGCGACGTCCCTAAGGTGGGCCCAAGGGAGGCAGCAAACTTCCTTGAAAAGAGGGTCTGGTCTGCAGATGGGTGCTTCTGTTCTGCACAGGAGGGAATCGCCAACAACCGTAACTCGATGCTTCTTCTCAGCACTGGTCTTAATGCAGGTTTTGTTGCAAGGATGCCATGCATGATGCCATACATCACCAACTGCTCGGAAAATATACATGGGTTGAGGCCAGCTGAGGTTCCTCACACTCTTCAAACTTGGGAAGGTGACATTTGGTCTTTTAAATGGCAGGATGTTGGGCCAAGCCAGTATAAACCTCCCCGTTGGCCCATTAGTTGCCTGGGGTGACAAAGCTAATACTTGCCTATTCGCAGAACAATTTGTTGCAATAAAACATTTTCAAGGTTGCCAGTGTTGGGGATTACTTTATCACTTTCAGGCAGGCAGGTCCAGCCTGAGTTTCTCTCTTTCCCATGGCACAGTGCATTTGTATGAGTGGTGCCATCTCAAGTGCTGAAGATTTTGGACAAAACCAAATGAATTTCCCAGATGTAGCACCATGGTGTGTTATGTGAGAACAGGCAACTTCAGCTGCTTTGGGTCTTTTGCCTAATGACTCTTGTGGTCATTTATTTTATTAAACTCTCTCTTGGCTGAAATTCTCACACACGCTTTCTTGATCTCATATCACACATTTATAGAAGAGCCATAATTATTTTTGCTGGCTCACTTCGGAGAGGGCCAAGTCTGTGCTGTTTTTTCTATGGATTTAGCTATCATTCCCTTCTCTTCATAATTTGTGTCAGAGTGTTGGCACTCATAAAGCTTTATTGCAGTGCAGCTCCTTGTGCAAGATCCCCTACCCCAAAGTCGTCTTAATTCAGATTGCTTAGAAATTGCTCTTTGGCAGCCCCGAGGAGGCAGGTGATATTTCTTTTTCCTTTAAGAAAAAGGATGAACTAGGTTACAGAAAGTTGGTTGAGACGACTGTTGTGTATGGCATAT
Source organism: Phalacrocorax carbo (assembly GCF_963921805.1). Classification (NCBI taxonomy): domain Eukaryota; kingdom Metazoa; phylum Chordata; class Aves; order Suliformes; family Phalacrocoracidae; genus Phalacrocorax; species Phalacrocorax carbo. The sequence goes on along the minus strand of NC_087515.1, from coordinate 37,131,638 downwards.
TTTGTGCTGGCCAGTACAGGCAGAGGAGTTGTTTTAGATTTTGACTGAGCAAGAGTAGCAGTGTTTCAGAATACTCAAGACTCGGTGCGCCTCTGAGTGTGTACACATATGGAGGACGCAATTTATCAAAACCCAAGGTTTCTGTTACTGGGTCTGGTATTCTTCTGCTGCTGAGAACTAGACAAGTTGCTTAGTTTGTCTTTCAGTCAGTAACTCACACGTGGCCGTACCAGAACCATGCCAGAAACTCCAGGTTTGTGCTTATTCCAGCAGAATGAAACAGGCTGGACTGCTGTCCTTTTTGCTGGTCCTGCTAGTGGGCTGGAAGCAGTAGGGGAAATCCTCTAGAAGGGGCTCAAAAGGGAAATAATAACTGTAAGAGGGCTCTGTCCTTTTATTCTGAGTGATTGATGCATGTGAGCAGCTTTTCTCAGCAGCAGCACTGAATATTGAGGCTGTCACTGCTGCACAGTCCGTGAGCAGCAGGCGTCCAAATTGGTTCTTGCCCAAGTCAATGTGTATTTGAAGACAGTAAGCAGAAGTAGGAGCCATGAGGAAGCAGGCAGGAGGAGCAGCAGTGGTGCAGTAAGCACATACAAACTCGCTTTGAGGGGCATGCTTTCCTCTGGTCTAGACAAGTGTCCAGTTACTCTTTGCTCAAGCCTGGTTTCCAGGTATTGTGGTTACGAATGTATTCAGGGTCACTGTGTTATTCACATTATTCAAATTATTCATGCTTGAATAATGCAGCTCAAAACCTTTTAAAACTGACAAGAATCCTGTTCCCTTAGCTACCTTGACTGTTGATGACAGACTACCGCAAGCTTCTGCAATTTGTACTTGTACATAGAGCCTTTGGCAGTGAAGCTTTTATCTGTTTTTTATGTGCTGGGATAGTGAACAGTTGATGCAGAGGGGTGTTTGGTGTTTTTTTTCTTTTCTTTATTTTTCCCCACCTGCATGAGGTTACCTAACTTTATAGCAGCACATGAAACAATACAGTATTGTTATAGGGGCGTAAGTAATTACTCTAAATTAAACATTTGGCATTGTTACACTAAACATCCTGTTAAAGGTCAAATAAAATGCTTGTTATCTGCAAAGCCAATTGAAATCTTACCAGCTTCATCTGAGACTTTTTCTGAACTAATTCTAAGGGGAAAAACAAGAAAGAAAAATACTCTTCAAAAAACAGACTAAAACAGAAGAGGCTGTTAGTGCAAGGCAGGGGATTGGGATGCTCCCAGGGTTGCTGGCTTCAGTCAGGGATGTTACAGTTTGTCATCAACTGTCCCCTTCACTAGGAGGAGCTGGATGTTGGTGGTGGAGGTTCTTCCTTCTCTTGTGTATCCACTGTGATAGGCCATGCTTTGGCCTTGCTTTGCATGTCGTCTTTTATCTTGGGAAGTAGGTGTTCGGGTGCTGCAGCTGCCCAACGCCAGGGTAGGAAGGAAGGTGCATGGGCAGGAGAGCCATTCTCTAAAGCAGAGGGTGCTATGAGTGTGGGACCCCAGATCATGAAGGTTGAGGTGGGCACCTTACAGCTCTGGTGGCTGCAATGGTGGCAGTGACGGTTTCTGCTGCTCTTCGTGCTTGTTCCCGTTCCTCCTCAGCCTCATCTCTTCTTTTCTCTGGAAGAGAAAGGCACCTCTGGAGTGTAAGAGTGGGCAGTGCCCATGGTCAGGGCTTGGCAGGTCCTTGGAGGAATTAGCCCCTACAAGTCGTTCACCTGTATCTTGGCTTTGAGTTAAATAGGTTCAGGAGTGGGAGGCTCCATTGGCTTCTTCCCTTAGTAAAGGCAAGGGATGACCTTGCTCTCTGCAAGGGAGAGGAGAGCTGGACAAACTGGCTTGTGCCATGCTGGGCTGTGAGGAGGCAGGTCTTGGTGGTCAGGGGTCCTGAGCATGGCCTGCCTAGGTTTGGGTGAGCATTGAGGTTGCTGCTGCCTGTGCCTGGGCGTGTCCTTAGGGCATCCTTATTGCTGTGAGAGGGCTTGTGTGTTTGGCAGCTGACCAGGATGAGAGCCAGGCAAATTAATGTTGCAACATCTCCTGCTCTCTGCCAGGTGCATTTGCTTTGTGTAGCCTTGCTGCTCCTGGCACCCAGTGGCAAGAGAAGAATTTGGCTGGGGGTGCATCATTCCATTCCTGGCCCGCTTCAGGAGACTCCACGCTCTTTCCAGGCATGGCTGCTGTCTCAGGTGCTTCCTTGCTGCTTTTGGAGGTACTGAGTGGTAGCATTTGGGGGTTCAGACTCCAGTTGGGGTTAAGGAAAGCTGGAGGTCACTATGTGGTGGTCTTTGATGGGTATGAAGTGCAGGTGGTGGCTGGTGCAGATCAGACCGATGGTCTGAGGAGGTAAATGCAGGGGGAGGACCTGGTGCTGAAAGGCTGTTTGCAGGAAGATACACAGAGGGGGAGAAGGTGGAAGAAGGCAGAGCTGCCATGTGGACAGTGACCTGGGGTAGACTGCGGTGCCCTCCTGCTGCAGGGGCTGAGCTCCCAGAGTGAGGTGTGTACCAACCCTAGCAGCACAGGTGCAAAGTGTATGTGGGTATGAACATAAAAGAAATCTAGGATGGAGATCAAAAAGAAAAAAAAAGTTTTAAGAACACTATTAGTTAATTATTTATCGGTAATTATGCAGATAGAAGTTGAAGGAATAGTTGAATAGTAGTCTCTAGTAGAACTGGGATACAGTTGGCTTTGAAAATTAAACACTAGTCCTGTGTGCGTGGTTGCAATGGATGTGTTAAAAATATGGTGCATTTTAAGAAGCAGAGGATGGTAAAAATCTGTTTTTAAATGTAGCAGCTGCTAATTAAAATAGAAGTACATCTATTTTCTTATTGAGAAGAGATGCCACCAATGCAGCCAACACATAACAAACATGTGTAGAAGGTAGGTAAACTGTCAACAGGTTAAATAATTTTTAATGGCCTGGAAAAAGCTAGATTTTATGTGATATCTTAGTAGTAAAACTACATTGTAAAGCTGAAAACCAAACTTTGCAAGAAAGAACTTTGTGTTCTGTGAGTCCAGTCAGGGGTCCAATATGTAAGTGAACATATAAAAAACGGTGTATAGTGATTCTGATGGAAACAGCTGTCCTGCAGCACCTGGTTTGTTAATTAATATTTTACCTGATTATTCTGCTATTGTTATGTATGTTGCAGTGGTATTCTGTACTGTGGTGTTGTGTATACATAAACACATCTCTGTGCTGTTGGCATAGTTACTTGCAAGAGTGTATTGAAGAAACGGTAACTTGTGAGTGCAGATTCCAGAGTGAAACAATTGCATATTTAATACCTCTGCTGTAAAGGGCCTTTGCCCTGGAAGTGCACACAGTTATGGACCTTGTCACCTCCAAGGTGAACTCTCTAAAGGGTTTAGAGCCAAAGAGAGAGAAACAGGAATTGCTTGGAGACACTTGAATAGTAAAAAGCAAATGAGCTTTGAGTGACTTGGAAGCTGTTGCAGTTGCACCTGCTGATATAAATACCAAATAACTGTTAGTGGATAATGGCATGGAAAGAGGGGTAGTGGAGTAGCATAACCTCATAGCTAGTGCCAAGAAATAACATGACCAAGTGCAGCAAGGGTGAGCTTGATGTAACGTGTTAGTCCTGGGGAGGGGGGTGCCAGGAAGCAACAGGGCAAACTGCATGATATGTATGTGAAGTTACTCTTTTTGTCTTCAGATGACCATTTAGATCCTAGCGGGACCAATGGAGATGCTCTCTCCACTTCCAGTCAGGTGCCAGTTGTCTGTGTAAGCTCTAGTTGTACTTATATGCATACTGTGCACTCCCAAATTGTTGTAAACTGTCTAATTGTTTATAACTCTACACAACATCTGTATATGCAGCCTGTTAAGGTTAAAATTGTACTATTCCTTTAGGAGCAATGCTCAGCTTACAGGTATCGTTCCAGTTGTATGCTGTGATAGTCCCAGTACCACTAGGTGTGCTATTTAAAAAATAGCAATGAATGCTAACCCAACTGCTAATGCTGGAAGCCCAGCTTGTGGTGCAACAAGCCCTGAAGGTAGTGGATGTTGGACACCAAGCAGATATCTGATCTCCCACAGTACGGTGCAGTCCAAACCTCCGAGCACTGCTCCTGCCTGCAATCCCTCTGAGAATGGTGTCCTACCACTACAGGGGTTTTGAACTTGGATTTGCATCCTATAGTTGTTGTCTTAATAGCAATTTTATTCATTGTGCAAGCTGCATTGGCTATAAAATAAAACACTCAGCAACTGAGTAATGGCAACATATTACAATGAAGAGCTACACGCTGCCCTCAGACAAGCTGAAAGGGTAAACACCTCCAAGAAAATCCATTGCTTGGTCCTGGTGAGAAGCCTTGAGCTGCAGGAGGGTTTGAAATATCCTTGCTGGACTTGTGAGTGACAGCCTGCAGTTGGTGGACTGTCAAAAAATGAAATTGAAGCTTTGTAACCCAGTGCATTTAATATTGCTGTGGCTAGCAGCACAGCTGAGGCTTCTAAGGCTTCTTCTGACCTTGTTTTGGATCTCCCTGGAGCACTCTTCTGAGCTTGTTAAGCAATAAAAGCAGTTGTCTAACAACCAGGTGGCCACTGGCTAGCTGGTTTTACTTTTGCTGAGCTTTGTGTGATTACGTGGCATAGCCATAACTGTAATAGAAACAGTAAGAATTCTCACACAGTGTTACAGAGAAAGTAGCTGTAACGTTTTTATGTACAAGTTACAGATACAGTTACTCTGTCAGATGAAACGCTGATGACACTCAATGTAGTGATACAGGGTAGAGGAGTACAGGCCTGGTGTGACAGCAGAGACCGCGGAGACGGGGACATGGAGGGCACTGCAGGGGAGCGCAGGTACGAGCGTGTGTGGAACGGGGCACAGGCTGGCCCTGGAGACCCCCGGGCTCTGCACAGCCTGCCGGGGGTCAGCTAAAGAGATGCAGACCTGGGAGCTGGGCAGAAATGGGTTTAGAGGTAACAAAGAGAACACGTCCGATGTACGTTGAACATGGCCTATAAAGTAATTTGGGGTGTAATGTGGAATCACAGACCAGTGAAGAGAAGGAGACATCCAGTGCATGTCTGAAATGAATGAAAACTATCCCCAGATGGATCCTAGAGGGAAGTGGGAGAAACAATCACCATCATAGTCCTCCCAGCGAAGGAACTGAGTTGCCAACTTACCTGAACAGCCCTCTTTTCTATGTTGTCTTTTTTTTTTGTATCCCCCCGCCCCCCCCCCCCCCCCCCCCCAATGAGATCTGAACTAGTAACAGTAATTCTTCAGGCTGTTAAGATCTCAATTACACTATAAATAAAGTGTTGGTTTTACATACGAGATGATTTCTTTTTGTCCATTAGAAGGTTTAGAGTGTAGTGTAATACTAAGATTGCTTTTTTAATCACGTATGATACGTAGACCATGAGAGCAACAACATTTTAATCTTTTTGTCACTATTATCATCATTATTATTATTATAATCATCATCATCATCCACCATGGAGCTGTTAGGTTCATACTGAGCAATGGTTGCATTGTTTTCACTAAGGCACTTTTTCCGAGCAATTTGATCTAACACTGGGTATTTTCACTTGCTTTTAATAGATTTTGTTAGGATTACCTTTGGCTGTAACAAATCTTTATGATAGAGCAATTGCACATTTTGGATGTATACATTTAAGCCTTCTAAAGCCTGGAATGGGCTCCTATATGTTATACTAACATTTTGCCAATTTATATAATATAAATGAAGCAGTTGTACTGTTTCACTGGAAAACCTGAAAGTGTTTGTAGGGGAAACAGTCATAGGATGTTTGTGCATCCTAAGGGTAAAGCTGTTAAAGGGAGAATTAACAGCTAAGCCTGATATGAGGTCCAGGAATGAAATGGAGTAAAACTAGCAGGATGAGATGTTTAGTGTTTAAAAGCTCTGTGCCTGCTACACCAAAAAGCTGTAAGTTGTTGCTTTACCATGTCAGGCTGATAATGTTATATATTAGATCCCTGCACCTTGGCCTGAGGCGAGAGCACAGCTGCTGCATGAGTCTCTGTGATGGGTTTCTGCATGTTTCTCTCCCCTCTAGGTTCTCAGCTCCCTTGGGTACCACGTGGTCACGTTTGATTATCGAGGTATGTGGGCTTCTTTTATTGTGAAACACTTCTAGATGTCTCTGTAGAAACAACAAAGGAGCTGCTCTTTTTTTGGATCTCAGGGGAGCTGTTGTTTTATAAATGCTTGCTGCCAGCTAATTAGATGTGGTTATTGCTTCTTTTTCCTCATGGGTATCCAAAGAACTTCCAGAAATTTCTTTCTGGTGCCTTCCTGTGTAGCGCTGCTTCCTGACGTCCTGCTCAATTGACTCTGGCTCCTGTCTGACCTGATGCACAGGGCTTGTTGATTTGGGAGCTAAGGAGCAGAGGGTGACCCAGACACATATGCTGTCACAGCATCCAGTTAAGGTATCCTCCAGATGCTTGACTAGATGTAGTCTTCTGGATATGATCTAATGGACTTTCCTGAGGTCACACAGGGAACTGAACTTGTACTACTTTTTAAAAGCTGATAGGTGAGATAAGACATAGAGTAAATGATTTGCTAACAATAGGTAACATCCTCAGCAGAAGCAGTGACTGTTTTGCAACTCTGTGCCAGTAGCAGTCAAGCATCTGCTGCTCTTTTTTTCCCTTTATATTTATTTCCCTTAATATTAAAGCCATGGCTGCTGTGTAATGCCACTGGAGATACAGGAAAGAAATTAATCCATTGCATTTCTATCAAGAAGACATCTGGGAGAGGTTTATTTGTAGGAGCTTGCCCTGTTTTTCAGTCCTGCTGGCAGCTGCTTCTCTGGCTGCTTATTAGGTATCAGAAGGGATGTGGGATGCTTGCTGCTTAGCATAAGTTGTATAGACATGCTGCAACAGTGATAAAGCCAGAACAATCAGGAGGGTGGAAAATTGCTTGAGGGCATTAATCGAACAGCATGGACAAACTGATGTTGCAACAGCTTTGTGAAATGCACTTGGGTTTTGACCCTAAGCATCTAATTCTTATGCTGTTAGAGACTCCACTTACAAATTGCTTACGTGCTTGCAAAAGTGGCTAAGGTTTGGGAGCTGGGCTGTTGCAGATGGGTTGGTGCAAGAACACAGTGTGGCAGTGTTTAAGATCCAGCTCTTGTTTTTGTTGTTCAGTAAATCCACAAAAACTCCTTGGCAGGCAACAGTTACCTTGTTTAAATCACTGCAGATCAATCTGGGCTTTCAGCCCCAAATTGTAGAGGTGCACGGGGAAATGAACAGAAACTGTCCATGTCCCAGGTTCTTTTGCAGTCGCAGATGGGCTGCATGTGAAGAACTGGCTGGCTTTGACCAGTTTGTGCAGTTCTCAGGACTATTTGTCTTTCAGGCTGGGGCGATTCAATAGGCAGCCCATCAGAGAGGGGAATGACTTATGACGCCCTTCATGTCTTCGACTGGATAAAAGCAAGAAGTGGAGACAACCCGGTCTATATATGGGGACACTCCTTGGGCACAGGGTAAGCATCTAATCTCAGTGGGACTTAGCAGCTGCTGAAAAACATTAAACGCTGACCTTGGATGAAGGTGCTGATTGCTGTAATCCCCAGGCTGGCTTGGTTTGGAGTCTGTGGCATAATTGCTGCAGAATAGCTTCCCCTTTGCGCTCTCCAGAGTGAGCAGGGCTACAGTGAATGACTGTGCAGGAATTGATCTCGAACCTTCATTGCCCAGAGGGTTACAGTGGAAAAAAGACACTTTGAATAATGTAATGCAGATTGACCATGGGGAGAGAAAGTGGGACTGCAGTGATCTCTTCCTGTGGTGAACCTATGTCTATATGCCCTTTAGAGCAGAACATCAGGCTTCTCCAATACTCTGAAGAGTATTGCAGACCATCTGCACATGTATGTGACTTGCCCTTACAAAATGTTTTCCTCCTGTCCTGGCAAACATGCCGTGTGTAATCAGTACTCACGCAGATGCCTGCATGACTACACTGCTGGCCATCTGTGACATTTATGTGGTCATGCCTAGCACAGGGAAGTTCAAAGTGTCAGGTGCCTTTGCCTGCATGTTTTTAACTTAACTTTCCTGCTTCCTTCCTTTCCACTGCTGTCTGGAGGTGGGTCGTATGCAAGAGGCAACATTTGCTCTTATCCCTTTGATTTGCAGAGGAGCAGAAGGCAAACACAAGAGTTACTTTTGAGTTGAACTATGTGCAGATTAAACTGATAGAGACCACAACAGCTTGCCTTGCTGTCCAACAAATATGTTGCTGGGACCGGGAGGTATTTCAGGAGAGTGTCTCTTCATTGCAGTGATACTAAACATCCTTCTTTGAGAGAAGGCAAAGGCTTTTCTTTTGGCTCTTCCTCTAAATTTGTGCCATGTTCAGGATCCCTTTCTGGGTCAGAGCGTGCTTGTGACATTTCCCAGCATGCTGCAATCTGAGTGGCCTGGGACTGTGGGAAACTCAGCTGAGTTTCCTGGTGACCATAGCCAGCCTGAGGTTTGAGGGTTTTGAAATATGCTGTACTTGGAGGATTCAGCAACTTTTGGAAATATCCTTGTCCCATTATGGAGATGCATGGGGGAGACTGCTGCTTTCTGACCCAGCTGTGGAAACTCCTTGCAGTGTCACCCTTGGACCTTGTGTTCCAGCTGCTGCCATGAACACAACATCCCTCTGCCCATACCCGTGTTACCCCCAGACCACAAGGGATGAGCAAGAAAGAGGGGAAGAGGCTGTGTCACACAGCTGCAGATATGATGGGGGGCCTGAGAACCACCTTAAAGGAGGTTCTTCCAAGTGGCTGCATGGTGTACTGCTTCCTTGGACTAGTTCACTTACCTAAATGCAGGCACCTGATGCCATTTGAAACACTTGGTAATGGGAGACCAGTGGGAACCCAAGCTGTTGTGGACTGGCTGCTCAGACCTCAGACAGTGTGAGGGGTCGCTATTATGGCAGTTGAGTTGTATCTCTGCTCCTACTACCACTAGAGCCTGGTGCTTTGCAGAGGGTCTGTGGCAGATTAAATGCTTGTTGTTCTTCTTTCCAGGGTTGCAACAAATCTAGTGAGGCGCCTTTGTGAAAGAGGTAAGTCTGGTGGGTGGATATTCTTCGCACCCAGCCTGGGTCCTGCTGGCATCCCAGATTTCCATGTATGTTTGCGGTTGTGACAAGGCTGTCCTTGGTGCATCATGGTGGCAGCTGCTCTCATAAGGCAGACCCTGACCTTGCTGGGTATCTGCACCCCTGCATTTCAGCACATTGCCTTTGGCTTTTCAGAAACGCCCCCAGATGCCCTGATACTGGAATCTCCATTCACCAACATACGGGAGGAGGCACGAAGTCACCCCTTTTCTGTGGCAAGTACACAGTGGCTGTCACACTAGTGGCATGTAATTGTATGCTTAGAAATTAACCTTCAGAAGTGATGTAGCTGAGCTAAGTGCATGACTTGTGGGGCAGCAGTGATATTTATAAGTGTCGGGGGTAAAGAGCTGCACTTAAGGCAGCTCCTGGGAACCCCAGTACAATAAGCAGTACCAGAGCCATGTGTGGAGCCTGCCTAAAGAAAATAGAAACTGGTATCAGAAACGGCAGTAAACGTAGGGAGGGGAAGATAGACTTTGCTCTCAGCAGTGGATAGCCCATTCTTCTTATGTTGTAGCTTCTCTATTGCAGGAGGCTATTTTGTAGGCTGTGAGCAAAGCGATGGCAAAGCTGGGCTTCTCTTGGTCGCTACCCTGTCCATGTGGCCCCTTGGTACTTGTGTGGTTTCCCTGGTGAGTTCCCTCTGATGTGGCCACATTTTCCATCTGGCATGGCTGCAAGTTAGCTCTGAACTGAGCAGTAACCCAGACTAGGTGTTGGATTTGGCCAGGCTGGTAAGAAATCCTGGGATAAAGGTCTCTTCCAGGAGGACTGTTGCCAGCAGCAGCATGATACCTAGAGACCTTGACCATACAAGCACTCAGAGATCCTGCGCCTGAGCAGGCTGATAAGATAGACCTGAAACAGGAGAGGGAAAGATACTGCTGGTGGAAACATGAACTGTCTCACTGCAGAGAGCACAGCCAGCAGCCAAGGGATGTTACTGGGATGGCAGTGGCCTGCCCTGTTACTGCTGTTTGTATAATTGTCCTGCTGGTGCCTGCCACTAACACAAATTTTTCCTTGCAGATATACAGATACTTCCCTGGGTTTGACTGGTTCTTCCTTGACCCCATCACGACAAGTGGAATTAAATTTGCAAATGATGAGAAGTGAGTTCCCTTTTTGGCTGCGGCTGCAGTGAGCCATGGCAAGCATTGAGGAGGATAGACATCAGACTGCACACTCTGCTTTTTTTTTTTGTTGAAGCATTATACTTGCTGAAGGGATTTCAGTTACTCTTGCATCCCTGAGCGCAACACAGCTTGCACTGTGGAGCTCTTCCCTGTTTAATGGTTTTTAATAAGGACAGATGCAACAGAGTACAGAGACTACTCAGGGATATGCTAATTTGGTCCATGTGACGTATGCTTTTCAAGTGTACGTTACACGTTAAATAGTAGGATTGGGGCACTGAAGGCATGGGAAGATTTCTCTGCTGTGTGTTTGTATAAGCCACCCTGTGTATAATAATGTCTCTTTTCACTGAGCCTTTTATTCAAGACCCTGAGCATTTGTGAGCTTGGTTTGCAGTACTGAAACCAAACCAGATGTTGAGGGATGACGATTTGCAGTGGGGTGAGCCACCTTTCTCTGGTCTAAGCAGCAAACAGCTTTTACAAGGATGCCTTTCACTAGTAAATTTTCTATAGATCAAACGAGTGGTACCCAAATAATACTGTTTTCAAGATCTGAACTGCAGTTAATGACCCTCAGGGCATGTTTGTCATTGCAGTTTCCTTGAAAATCCAAGTGTGTTGGTGTTAGAGTGTGGTAGAATTGCTCTGAGCCTTTGTGACATTGTCGTCTCTTTTACAGTGTGAAATACATTTCCTGCTCCCTGCTCATCCTGCATGCTGAGGATGACCCGGTGGTACCATTTCATCTGGGAAAGAAGGTACACATGTGGTTCTGCAAAGTGATCTGGTGGGAGGTGCTGGTGTGGGTAGGATGACATCCCAGCCAGGCAAAAAGTCAGCAATAGGTAGAAATGCATAGCCCAAAGGGACTATAAATCTGTGGTGTTGGAGGTGGCAAATCAGTAGTGAAATAGTGCTAGAGCTAGCATAGCTGGTCGAGCCAGGGCCCATAACCCACCTCTGAGAGGGGTGCTGGTTTGGCAGGGGTAGCTGGTTTGGAGTGACACGTGTCCCTCACCTGCCTCCCCTTGGACTCAGCTTTACAACATTGCTGCGACGTCAAGGAGTTTCCGAGACTACAAGGTGCAGTTTGTTCCGTTCCACACAGACCTCGGCTACCGTCACAAGTATATCTACAGGAGTCCAGAGCTACCTCGAATACTGCGGTAACAGCCTGGTTAACCAGAGTCTCCTCTGGCTTGTGGGGCGGGCTGGGTCTTGGGGCTTTGCAGCATGCTGTGACACGTGCCCAGGAGCAAGAGGGATGTGTAACAGGTGCCTGTATTGGGCAGCTCTTCTGAAAAGCCCTTTGGTCTCCAGGGTGGGTGAGATACTGGGGCTGGCTTAGCACCAAGTCAGAGCTCTCCACGTCCCTGGAAATCAGGTTTTAGGAAGGGGAGCCATAGAAAGCTGCGAGTACTTCTGCTCTCTGGCTCATCTCCAGAGCATCCAGCTCACAGCAGAGGAGTTGTTTGCAAAGCAGCTACTTCTGCTTGCCTTTTCTAGTGGGAAGCACTGATGGGTGAGAGCAAAGCTTGGTGCTGTTCCCAGTACTGCAAGTGCTTGAGCCCCAGTATTTGCCAGGGGAATGGGAAGACCTGCAGGCTGCAGCACGCACTGGTGTAGGAAAGCTGAGTGTTACTGCTGTATTGTTTCTTTTCCTAGGGAATTCCTGGGAAAATCTGAACATGAGCATCATCACTGAAGACTGGCTGCTTGGCAGCATAGAGGTTTTCCTTTCTTTCTTTCCTCTCTCTCCTCTTCCTCCCCCTCCCTGTGGGTCAGCCTGCCATTCTTCCGTCCCTGGCACTAGAGGAGGTCAGGGATTCCCACCCTGGTCCTGATGTGTACCCTTGGCAACTCCAGCTCCCAGCATCAGCGCCTGTGATGGTAGAAGAAAGAAGTTGTTGGCTTCTTTTTTGACATGGACGGAGGGGTGATAATAGCCCTGGAGCCAGTACCAAACCATGAAAAATGTAAGCACAACAAAACCTGGCCGATCTGGCATGGTACTGCTGAAGACAGACATTCCTAGGACACGTATGTCATGACCAAGGGTGTTTCTTCCACTTTTAAACACTGCTGCTGTTTTTGGATCATGTAGAGATTCATCTGTAGGTGACTGGCTTTTGCCGTGTCTCCATACCACAGTTGTCTTGCTTGAGTTTGAGGTGTTCTCTTTCTAGGAAATACATGTTTTGCCTTTTCTTTTCGCTAAGTGGCTGTAATTACAAATACACAGAAGATCCAGGTGGTGAGAGGTTTTTTTTAGCTCTTCAGTTGCAATATGTTGCAAGTGTTGGGCTAATTGCACACATTTGGAAATAAAATGAAAGATTTTTTGTTATTCCTTTTCAAACATCTATTTAATGGAAAAGGTTAGTGCCCTTTTATCTCTCTTCTGTACCCTTTTACTTCTGAACGTCATTTCTGCTCCCATCCCTCCTGCCCTTTGTGGATCTCCTCCCTTTCACATGCAATTACTATTAGGACTGAAGTTACTTACGTAGATAAATTACAAATTTAGGATTTTAAGCAGGAAAGTGTGAGATAACATTTTTGCTTGATCTCTCCCTTCCATGAACAAAGTGGGCCCAGGATGTGGGAATGGATGTCTTCCATCGTCCCTGTAAACACCCAGACAGACATGTGCTTCCTTTAGGTGGGAAGGGCAGGTTTTTTCCCTCAACTACCTTTTAACTACTTAAGTCAGTTTTTTTGTGTTCCTGGTGGCCACACCATTCCTCTGTAGTTAAAAGCAGGCAGTAGTATGCAGTACTTGATGAAAAAATAAGTCTGGGGTGTCCCTCTCCATCTCCCCATCCACCTCCCCTCTGTGCTCTGGGCATTACAGAATCACAGAATGGTAGGGGTTGGAAGGGACCTCTGGAGATCATCTTGTCCAACCCCCGTGCTTGAACAGGGGGCACAGGAACACATCCAGGTGGGTTTTGAATGTCTCCAGGGAAGGAGACTCCACAACCTCCCTGGGCAGCCTGTTCCGCTGCTGTCACCCTCACAGTAAAGAAGTCTTTTCTCACATTTAGCTGGAACTTCCTGTGTTTCAATTTGTGCTCATTGCTCCTTGTCCTGTCATCGGGCACTATTGAAAAGAGTCTAGTCCCATCATCCTGCCACCCACCTTTTAGATATTTATAGGTATTTATGAAATCCCCCTTCAGTCTTCTCTTCTCCAGGCTAAACAAACCCAAGTCTCTCAGCTTTTCCTCATAAGGGAGATGCTCCAGTCCCCTGATCATCTTTGTAGCTCTCTGCTGGACTTGCATAAGCAGTTCCACATCCTTCTTAAACAGGGGGACCCAAAACTGGACACAGTACTCCAAATGTGGTCTTACTAGGGCAGAGAAGAGGGGGAGGATAACCTCTCTCGACCTGCTGGCCACGTTCCTTTTAATGCATCCCAGGATACCATTGGCCTTCTTGGCCACAAGGGCATGGTGCTGGCTCAGGGTCAGCCTGCTGTCCACCAGCACTCCCAGGCCCTTCCCAACAGAGGTGCTTTCCAGTAGTTCAGCCCCCAGCCTGTACTGGTGCATGGGGTTGTTCCTCCCCAGGTGCAGGACCTTGAACTTCCTCTTGTTGAATTTCATGAGGTTCCCCTTGGCCCAGCTCTCCAGCCTGTCCAGGTCTTGTTAGATGGCAGCACAGCCTCCTGACCTATCAGCCACTCCTCCCAGCTGGGTATCATCAGCAAACTTGCTGAGGTTACACTCTATCCCATCATCCCAGGCACTCCCAACAGCACTTCTCAGCCCATCTTACAGCCATGGTGGGAACATGTTGTCCAGCAGGCAGAAGTGGAAATGAGCCTCTCCCACAGGGAGAGGTCCTGGGGATGTCCTTTCCCTGTTTGGGGCTAGAATAGGGGCTGCTTTATGCCACCAATGAGCTCTGCACTGAGATGGGAGAGGGTCATATGCTGGCTCTGTGGTGTCTGGCTGGGGACCTGGCCCTGCTCCCCGTCAGTCTATATAGACAATACCAGGTGCTGTAGGTTTAGTCACTAGTGCTTAGTGAATTGTGCTGCCTGAAGGGTCTGTTCAGGGGTGTACAGCGTAGTATAAACTGCTCAGCATGCATCCAAGTTATATCTGCAGGCTCATACTAGTAAAGCAGACAGTAGCTTGTTCTTGTACTGAGAATCTTCTGCCATAGCGTGGTTGTCCCTGATGTTTCTGACCCATGATACTCATAAGCTAACTGTGCCACTTCAGTTATGTTCAATGCACCTGTATTTATTGCACTGACAGAAGAGAAACACTTATTTGGCTCTGGAGAGCGTGCACATTCCAGCTAATGCTGCTGCTAGCTTGGGGCAAAGTGCAGCCTGAGCCAGAGGCTGGTCGGCTGCCTTTCTCCTGTGTGATGCAGCTGAGGGTCCAGCAGGTGAACTGCTGGTGTTGGTGACCACACCACCACCATTCCCGTTAGTAGGCCAGTGATATGCTTGGAAATTTAAACTGAAATGTTTATCTAAAAGTGGTGTAGTTTTAATAAAGGCATTGACTGCTGATCACTTCAGCTTCATCTGTATTACCTGGTAGTTTTGGGGACTTCTACCCCATTTGGGCAGGTCAGCTGGGTGTGTGGCAGGGCTGCAGTAGGGTTGTGCATGAGATAAGCTCGCAGCTGGGACTGGGCAAGTCTTTGTGGCTGCTGCCAGCTCTGGGTGAGCTGCTGTCCTGGAGCCCAGCAGGTTTGTGCCTGTAGTCCTTGACACACTAGCATCCTGCAGCTGAGGCTCTGCTGCTCCACGAGGGATGGGGGTAAGGGGGCGCTGCCCATGGGATTTCTAGCACAGGAGCCCTGTGAGCCATTTGTAGGGCAAACCCAACACTAACCCTTGTCCCGCTGCATATAGTCAACATGCCAGAGGTGCAGGTAAATGGATTCGGCCATCACTAGCCCAGTGCGGCCTCTGGTACCAGCTTCCTCCTGTACACCCCTTGCACTGGCAAGACTGACCTTTTTGCCATGGGCACGTTGCCCCAGTGCTGGCACCCCAGCACTGTGCCAGCTACAGGGAACCACATCCCGTAAAGCCACAGCTGGGGAAGGCCAGGATGGCTTCAGGTGTCATGGCCTGAACTTGTTGCAACCTGATCCCACAGGTGTGGAGTAGTCCTGAGTCAGCCCAAAGTCAGACCAGCAGGCGTTCTGGTGGTTTTAATGAGTTGGTGTCACACAGGGGAGTACTGGTGCACTACACAGCACTATGGCTGTTAAACTCTGACCCCAGCACTGGGACGGACACACCGAGCAGCATGACCCAGCTGTGGAGGGATGCATGAAATGATACACATTCACCCACTGGGGAGCACCCAGCATATGGCTGTGCCTGGCAAGCTGAAGAGCCTGCTTGAGGCCTACAGGCTCAGGCCACCCAGCTGGCAGTGGCAGGTACAGTCCACTCTGTGCAGACATGGAGGTTAAAAATCCCTGGAGTGGCTTGGTTATAGGCCTTTTAGTTAACAGAGGCATGGGAGGAGACTATGGCAAGCTTTGGGGCAAGGAAGTGCTGATCCTGGGCCCTCCCTCCTTGTGGCGCATAGCATTTGATGGTGTCTGCACTGGGGCCAGCTGCTTTAATTGCCAGCCCCACCTCCTCTAGGTGCTACTGGGGAAGGGGGTGACTGGAGGGGCAGACAGTGGCCTCCCCCTCCCCTAGCCTTGGGGCTGGCAGACCCACCAGAGGAGGATGCAGGACACACTCTGTGTGGACTAAACCTGCTTGTGGAGGCCAGGCCAGGCTGCATGCAGGGGGAGAGGGGAGGATTTAGTTGGAAAGCACTTGGTAAGCATGGAGCACAGCTGTGGAAGACTTATCTGTGGTCATCTCACTAAAAGCACTATGCAGCACATGCAGGGTGGATACATGGGTACAAATACAGGGTTCTTTCTCCTCTTCCCCAGCTCGTGTTCCTCAGTCAGGGCTCCTCCTCAGAGCATCCTTCTGCTCCCCCCTCCCCCCACCCAAGGGAAAGGCCTTGTTTCTGCAGAGCTGAGCCCATCTGACTGGTGGTGAAATGCAGGTGAGGCCTCCTGAACTGGGAACCCATCCCTCCTTCCTTCCCTCTGTGCTTGCATCAATCCCGGGGGAGGTTGGGTGGGGGGATTTTTGTGGCAGATGGCTCCACTCCCCAAATCTCCCGGGCATATTCCATGATGGTCCTGTCACTGGAGAACTTGCCCGAGCATGCAATGTTCTTGATGACTTTCTTAGTCCACTCCCGGGGGTCCTGGGAAGAGGAGAGGCAATGTCAGCAGTCAGTCCCTCGCCTGGCTCTGTCCCAGCTTGCAGCCTTGTGGGGCACTGGCTATGCATGCTTGGCTGGTTTAAATGCCGTGGCATGGGGCTGCCGAAGCAGCAAAACCTGCCCATGCAATGTGTCTGTGAGAAGGGCTCCACAGGAGCACACTCGTCCCAGTTCCCCCCCAGTTCCCCCATTGCGCTGCCATAGCCAAGGACCCCGTCCCTCCCCCTCAGTAGTGGGCAGCTCTTACCGTGAACAGCTGGTCCACTCGGCCTTGGCATTTAATGTAGGCCTCATAGTCGGCAAACACCTTAAACCTGAAACCCAAAGCAGCGTAAGGCTAGGGTTTGCCTGCTGTAGGGTCCCAGCCTGGCAGGACAGGCATCTTCCTGCAGGCAGGCGGGGCTTAGCCCCTGCGCAGGGGGCCCCAGGCCAGCTGGGAAGGAGGCCTGGGGCAGGCTGAGAGCAGCCCACCAAAGGGGGTGCTTGCCAAGACTCACCTGTCATGGTACATGAGCATGTTCACAACGTCCTTGAAGCAGCCGGGGTCTCGAGGGGAGAAAAAGCCACTGCTGATCTGGTCGATAGCCTGTCGCAGCTCTGGCAGGCGCTCGTAGTACTCCTGAGCGTTATACCTGCACCCAGCAGACACAGGCTGTAGGGACTGATGCTCTCCCCTGGGGCCCAGCACCTGGAGAGCAGGACCTGACGTGTCTGGGGCAGGGAGGGCAGGCAAGGGTCTCATTGCTCCCAAGTGAGGGGCCTTGATCTTGGGGCTGTGATCATCAGAGCACCCTGCTAGTGGCTCTGAGACAAGGCGCAGTGCCTGAAACGCCTTGTGCCCAGGCTCACATCCAGTTCACAGTCACTGTGCTCTGGGTGAGCTGCTTGGGCTGCATCCTTGATGGATCATTCACTGACCAGGCCAGGGTGGAGGCTGCCTCCAGCCCCCTGCTTTTTACTGCTCCAGAGCTGCCCAGGGAGGAGGGTGCCTCTCCCACAGGTCATGGCTCTCCCTGCCAGAGCAGGGACCTGTATTCCCATCTGACAAGCCCTGGCATGCATTGGGCTCTCCCCAGCACCAACCCTTGGCGATCCAGGGCTTCCACGTCCTCCACCCGCATGCCGAAGATGAAGAGGTTTTCTTCGCCTGCCTCCTCAGCCATCTCCACATTGGCCCCATCCATGGTACCAATGGTGAGGGCCCCGTTCACCATGAACTTCATGTTACCAGTACCTGAGGCCTCCGTGCCAGCTGTGGAGATCTGCTGGGAGAGATCTGCTGCCGGGATCACTGTTGGGTGCAAGAGAGGTAGGAGTTAACCTTTGGCACACTGCAGCTCCTTGCGACCTGCGTCCAGGGCAGCAAAACAACCCTGGGCATCTGCTAGTGGCCCTGCTGACCTCAACGCAAACAGTGCGGTTTTGGGGCCAGAGCCAGGCTCAGCCCTGCCACAACCCAATGCAGCTGCTGTCACTCCTGCATGAAGCTGGTTCCCTGCCCTATGTGGAGCCCTCAGACGTTTCCTAAGGGAGAGTGAGGTGACCTGCCATGACAGCCTCTCAGGCCGGCCAGTTTCTGGGCTTAGCTGGGACATGCCCAGCTCCTGATGTGTGCTTACGTAAGACTAGACGTACCCTTCTCGGCCAAGGACACCCGGTAGTTCTCCAGGAAGATGACCTTGAGCCTGTCCCCCACATAGGGATCGTTGTTGATGACCTCACCGATGGACGTGATGAGTTTGATGATCATCTTGGCCATGTGGTAGCCAGGGGCCGCCTGAAGAAGAGCAGCCCAGAAATGGTGAAGGCTTATAAGGAAGGGAGAGCATGAGAGGTGCCAGTGCAGGTCCTCACCGCGGGGAGAATTTGGGCCTCACGTCTGCTGTTCATATGGATTAGCAAAAACACCCTACTGGGAGGAGAAGTCCTGAGCCACAGGGAAAGACTGGTGGGGCCTTGTTCAGTCTGATTAGTTTGTGGTGCTTCCTGAAGTGCCCACCACCAGACACATGATGGCTAACCCACAGCAGGCCTGGCAAAGCCACAGAAAGGGGACAGCACCTTCCCCACACCCCCACTGAGCCATGCATGCACCAAGTCTGGAATGCACGTTACCTTTCCTCCGATCATAATAGTTCTGGGCACAAAAGCTTTGGATGGATTGCTTCTGATGCCTGAAAGAGCAGAGCATAACACAACCAAAGTGAAGATAAACTGGACAGAATTTATCGCATGCACCAGAGGTCGGCTGAGATCCCAGCCCATGTCATGTGGACCCAGTAAACTTGCAGGACCCTGAAGCCCAACCACACATCTGCCAGAGCTGTGCTGGGCGAAAATGGGCTGCAAAGTCCTCAGAGAACTACTCAAGCCAGCACGATGCGGCGCTCCAATGACTTGCCTCTCTTTGGGAATGGGCAGGGGCCTGAAGCATACACTGGGGTGTGGGGTTTTAACTTGCACCAGGTCAGTCCTCACAACTGCAGTACAGGTGTGGGGGGTTACCTGGGCCCTGGGACCCAGCTGGGCTGGAGATGTGGGCTGTGAGCTTTTCCTCAGAGCTCTGTACAACCCTTCAGACATCCTGTTTTCCCTCCTGGAGAGAAGCCCTTCATGACAGGAGAGCAGAAATAGGCTCAGGAGTCCTTGGCCACCAGCTGGCATACTTTTACACTGAAATTCTGGCAGTGAAAGGCTGGGGGACACCCCTTGCCTACTAGCCCTGGCAGGACTTACGGTTGTAGAGTGTGATAGCATGAAGGCAGTTCAGCAGTTGCCGCTTGTACTCATGGATTCGCTTGACTTGAACATCAAACATGGATGAAGGGTTGATCTTGACCTTGTAGTGCTCCTCCAAGTAGGCTGCAAACTTCATCTTGTTCTCCTGGCAAGAAAATCTGATGAGGAACAGGCATGGGTTCTCAGGCCTTGCGTCAGAAGTGAGCGTTCGCTGCTGGGATGTTCCTGGGCGCATGGTGCCTTTAGTCTCCTCCCCCACCCCATCTCTAGTGCCCATTACCTGTTTCACTTTTGCCACATCCCTGATAAAAGTCTCATTATTGATGAAATCCAGTAGCTTCTTCAGCTGGCTCAGATCTGTGATAAAGCCTTCCCCGATTTTCTAAAAGAACAAACCAAGAAAGCGATGTCCCACGCATGAGACACCTCACCCAGTCCACAACTGCACTTCCCCAGCAGAGATGCCACAGTCTCACTGGGAATCGGAAGAGGCACTCTGGCCAGGAAAGCGGGCACAGTTTCTTATGGCAAGGTTACTTCTCCGTTTCATCAGGGAGCCCAAAGGTACAGAGGAAACAGGGCACTTGGAAAAACCTGAAAAAGTGCCTCTCTCTTGAGGAGCTTTAGAGGGAGGATGTGTGCACATGTACCAGGGCCTCCTGACAGCTGGAGAAACTGATGGGCAGGGCATAAAAATACATTTAATTGCAGGACATTATTCAGCTTCGGCATGTCACAGTGTGAAGCAAAGATCTGTGCTAAAGGGCCTGGTAAATAGAGGAGACAGAACTGGGCCTGGAGCTCCAAGGGAGCTCCTTTGTGCCTGTGAAGCTGAATGCTTTTGCAGACACCTCATTTCACACACCATTATACTGCCTGCGAGGTTGTGTGTAGCCACTCTGAGGGCAGGGAACCAGATCCAAATTTATGCAATTTTTTTTGGCAACTCTTCATCACCAACTTTAAAGCCCAGCCAATCTCACACCTACACGTGCAACAGGCATGCTCCTCCCAGGCTGTCCTCACTCACACCCACCAGGCATTAGCCTCAGGTCTGATCAGACCACACAAAGAGGTGATCAGAAGCCGACACATCTCATTCAGCCGCTCACTTCAGATGCTTTCAACTCACCTCAGCAATAACGTCGGCCAGTCCTGGGTTGCACAGCAGGAGCCAGCGCCTCGGTGTGATCCCGTTTGTCTTGTTCTGAAACTTTTCTGGCTCCAGCTCATAGAAATCCTTGAACCTAAAACACCAGGGAGTTCTGAACCACCCATTACCACACAGACCTTCAGCTGGGCCCCCACTGTATGCGCTCCTGACTCAGGGCAGTCTCTGCAAACCTCCCTGTCACAAGTGCAAACTCTCTATGCTGCCTCTTACCCCCTCCTCAGCCATAATGCTGAGGGTTTCACGAGCTCCAAAGGAAGATGAGTTAGACCTTGCACACATGTGAATGAGACAGTCTCCCTGGCCTGCCATGCCCAGCAGGGCAACCAAAGCAGACCCTGACACCTGATCACTCCAGCTGGCCCCCCAGGCTTGCAGGCAAAGCCCAGTGAGTGGAGAGGGTGCATGCCTTGGGCGTCCCCCAACTCACACTGAGTTCTTCACAATGTCAGAGTGGATGCGGGCCACACCATTGACCGCATGGGAGCCAATCACACAGAGGTTCGCCATGTTAATACGTTTGCAGTCCCCTTCCTCGATCACCGACATCCTCCGGAGACGGTCTATGTCCCCTGGGTAGAGAGCTGCCACCCGCTGCAGGCAGAAAGAGGGACATTAACAACTCAGCCACAGGACCTAGGAACATTCCCATCCCAAAGGCAGCCAGATCAAGACCCTCAGAGTTCCTACAGCCTGTGACCAGCCCAGTGCCTTACATCCAGATGCATTTGGTTGAGGGCGTAAATGATCTCTAGGTGACGTGGCAGCAGCTTTTCAAAGAGGGAGACCGGCCAGCGCTCCAGGGCTTCAGGCAGCACAGTGTGGTTAGTATAGGCGCAGGTCCGTTTCGTGATCTCCCAGGCCTGCATTACAGACAAGAGTGGAACGGAAACCCTGTGTGAGGGCAGGACAGCAGGTCTTTCCCCTGCAAGGTTTGGCACAGATCTCCCAGCTCTGCTTACCTTGTCCCAATCCACTTTCTCCACATCCACCAGGATCCGCATGAGCTCTGGGATGGACAGGGCAGGGTGGGTGTCATTTAGCTGAATAGCCACCTGCAACACAGAATTGCTGGGCTCATATCTGGTAGTGATAGGACTGGAACAGCATCCCACATGCATGGGGTTGGGGTGAGGGTCAGCCCCAAGCCTCTTCTCATGGCGCACAGCCCAGAAACAGACAGAGCTCCCAGGAATGGAGCTATTCAACCTTTGCAAGTTTTGTTCCAAACCGCAAATTCTTCCCTGGGAAAATAGGCCTGGGGATCACCTATTTTCCAACCCAAATTGCCGGGGTCTTTGTATGCATGCCCCCACTTGGTCCTGAGCATCCTGCTTTTCCTTTTGATAGGCAGGTCTGGCAGAAATGCCCCCAGACCCTGTCTGCCCACAAACTCACCTTGTCCGGAAAGGTTTCAAAGGATGTTCGCACAGGGTCTCGACAGCCAAATTTGGAGGACTTAAAGCGGCGGATGATGTCTTGGAGGGTAGCAGCCACCACAAAGTACTCCTGTTTCAGCCGCAACTCCTTGCCTTCAAAGAACTGCAAGTGGGGGCCCACAGCCATCAGTGCTGCAGCTGCCCTCCCCAGTTGGCACCCAAACCCCTGGAGATGCTCCTATCCACTCTGACAGGCTTCCCAACAGGCCTCACAGGTTCAGCACCTCATCAGGGCAAATGTGGGTGTTTCTCATACTGCCTCTGATGGGGCAGCAGCTGTAGGGATTGACAAGGGGCTCATCATCCCAAACAGCTGCCTCCAGAGGGCAACAGAACCTGCCCACATCCATGCTACTCCTACAGAGCAAGTGCTGCTCCCTCCCTCACTGCAAGACCCTTTGCAGGGGTTTTGGACCAAGGATTTTGGACTCCCTGCAATAATTGGGAGCCAGTGTCCCTGGACACACCAGCTGCCTCCCGTTCACTCTACACTTCACACTGGTCTATTTTAAAACACCAGCAGGAATGAGAGAGTGGGGGTAAAGTCCAGATGAGCTTTTCCAGCACAGATACTAATCCATGACTACATAGTGAGGGTTCTTTCCTTTTGGATCTCGTGCCCAGTGAGTGCATGGCCTGGGACAGTCCCTGCAGTGAGAAATCCCTTGAACTGGGGATGAAAACGAGTCATCTCTCATGGACACCTCTGAAATGACAACTTAGTTTTGCGAAGGGTAAGCCATGTAAATTGGCAACTACCTTGAATATGAAGGAGTAATATTTCTTCCCCTCCTTGCAGCAGGGAACAGAGCAGCTATATAATATGGGCCAGACTCTCAGCTGCCCTCAGTCAGCAAAGACCCTCTGGAGCCAACAGTGCTGTGTCTGTTCACTGGGAATTACAGGGCCAACCTATTGTATTAAAAATCCTCGAACCAGAATAATAAATGTCAGGTGGCCATGACCTTCCAGTGCTTGCAAGCAAGGCGATACAATTACAGGGAGGATGATCCCGAGCAGCAAGTAAGAGAGGCAAGAGAGTCACTCACATTGTCATTTGGGTACAGGACTCTGGATATGTTTTCTGCCAGGTTTCTGTCCAACACCGCCTCGATGTAGTCACCAACGTTGACTGCAGCAAGAGAGAAATACACACAGCACTGCTGCAGCTCTAGAGATTCAGGCAGGTCCCTGACACTGTGCTTTTCCATCTTCTCTCGTAGAGACATTTGTCATAGGAACATTCAGGCTGGTATTAATGAAATATGGATGGGAATGTACATGTGCAAAAGGGC
The DNA here is from genome assembly GCF_963921805.1 of Phalacrocorax carbo. Lineage (NCBI taxonomy): Eukaryota > Metazoa > Chordata > Aves > Suliformes > Phalacrocoracidae > Phalacrocorax > Phalacrocorax carbo. The sequence goes on along the minus strand of NC_087515.1, from coordinate 37,108,380 downwards.
ACCAGAGAGACAAGAGGAGATGGGATAATACAAAGGCACATCTCCATGCAGTTTCTGAAGACACATGTATCAGGAAGGACAGAAACTGATGACAGATAGCAGCCAGCGAAGGCAAAAAAATGGAAGTGAGTAACCAGCCATCTTGCTTAAGGACTAAGGATAAACGGGCAGGGAAAAGAAGCACAAAGACCACAATCACACACAGCTCCCAAAAGTACAAAAAACTCATCCAAAACCCAGCTCGCAGCTGCCAATCAAGAATTGAGGAGACATTATAAAGACTCGAGAGCCATCAGCCCTTGTCCCACACAAGTTCTCCTGGCATGGAGACTGGTATGGAAGAATAAATCAAATCAGTTTAGTCTAAAACATTCCCCTTCTGTAACAGCCTAGCACTGACATTTGGTATGTTAGTTGCCCTGTATCTGCTCTTCAGCACTATAATTAGAGCCTGAAAAATGCACTAGAGAGGTCACACGTAGACCCAAAGGAAACCAACAGTAAGGTGGGCTGTGCTGCTCTTTTCCTTCAGTACTAAGGGATGATGCTGCACAGAAATGATCCTCCATGGCAAGTGTGGGTTTGCAGTTCATTTGGTGATGTGAGGAACGCAGTGGCAGGTGGTCTATCAGTTGGGGAAGGCACAGGGTGGTTTTGAGAGCATGATAAGCATGATGGAGATGGAATGAGGATGGATGGGTGCCCTGGTGCAGAACCCGAGGGCTCTGGAAGTGGTTGGAGGTAGTGAGATCCATGGATGTGCACACAGCACTGTGTTTTCGAGGTAGCCAGGAGATATCGATAAAGCAGGCCAGATGTGGAGTTATGTGCCAGATGCTATGCACACAGGATCAGCCATGCCCCAGCCTGGCCAGAAGAGAGGCGGTGGAGGGATAGCACTTACACTCTTGGAGGTTGAAGTCATTGGGCGCTTTTGCAGACCACAGCCTCATGGTGTTTACAGTGTTGTTCTTGTATCCTGGCACTGGCGTGTCGTAAGGCATAGCAAGGACAACCTGCAAAAGGACAGTATTCCCCTCTGTTTAGCAGCACGGTGGCCTCAGAGAAGGTGGGAAAGTGGCTGAAACCTCCACAGGACAAATCCAGAGGACACAGACAACTCCTGGCTGTAGTAAAAGTCTCGCCTCCCTAAAACACACCTGCTGAGCTTCATAGACTTCCCTGCTATCATGGGTGCTTCCAGCACCCACTGGCAAAGCATTGCACCCACAGCAGAGCTGTTTGGAGCTTTACTGACAAACTGGAATTATAAGCCCATCAATGAAATGTAAGAGAGAGTTGCAAGCAACCTGCTGGCCTTCCTGTACCAACTGGTGCACCTATTAGTTATTCACCAGAGCACTGCAAGCATCCTCAGCTGGCTGCTGTGATATTGTCTGTGCTGGGGTAGGGCCGGGGCAGCCGGGACCTTTGTGTTTCCATCTGGGATAAACGCCACAGCCTGAATCCTGTCCACTAGCCTTCTGCAGCCTGCCAGGACCAACCCCTACCACTGCAGCACCATTCATAGAGCAATTCACCCCATGTTCAAGGTTTGTTGAACCTGTGTGGGTAAATTCACTGAGATCTCCAGCACCCGAACCAAACATGAGTGCAAAACTATTAGTGCAGTCTACAGATGACACTTAAGCATTAGGATGCTGTGCACATGGCTACAGCGAGTAACACTGGGGCTCCCAGCTCAGATTACACTAGCCAGGCAAAGCACGGATGTGCTTCCAAGCTTGTGTGCTGCAGCCCACTGCTGTGCCAACATTTGCATGCCTCCAGCATGCTACAAAGCAAGGCACCCTGACCTCAGCCTGCAACAAAGAAGCTGCAAGCTTATGTCAGCAGACCTGAATGGTGCTTGCAGAGCAAGGCCCTGATCTGCAGCACAGAGCCTGGGCTGCCTCTCTGATGCTGGCAAAACGAGCCAGCATCCTCCTGAACAAGTCACTGTGTATTGGCATGACAGCCCAGCAGCCAGAGACTGTCCCCAAGCAAAGATGTGAGAGGCAGCAGACAGCTGAAGGAGCTGTGCTCACAGGGCAGGGAAAACCCAGGCAGATCAGCCTGTTGGCCCTGAACAGCCTCTTTGTGCTGGCGTCAGCAACACTTCCCCTCTGGGGAGAATCAGCAAGAGCTCAGGCTCTCAAAGCTGCTATTACCAGCTCTGAACATGGAAGCAGGCAGAAAGCCTGCCCTGCCTGAGCCATGGGACTGGGCCACACATGACATGAATTGAGTGATGCTATATTTGGAGACTGCATCTTCAGCTTTTTTTGAGCCTTTCCAACTTGCTCCCTTAACGGCACTATCTGAAAATTCACTTTCTTATAGGAAGCAGTGTTTCCACTGCACTGCTTGGGATCCCTGAAACCCCAGACTACTGCTGGGGTCAGAAGAGGAGCACATTGAAAGGCAATGGCACTCGGTCCCCAGGTGGATGTCTGCTTCCTCAGAGAGCTCTGGCATGGTGTCTCCATGTTGTTCATGGGGCTGCGGTGTTGTGAATGTGTGTGTCCTGGAAATGGCCTAGGTCACTGCACAGCCTTCAACAGCCAGGGTCCCTGGAAAAGGACCTGGTTTATTTCTCCTTTGAGTGGGCCCATGTGACTCTGCAACTGAGCTTCAGCTCTTGGTGATGAAGGGAATGGCTTGGCTTTGTGACTGTGCATTCCTTGTATGGACTGAGCTGACTCATCAGGCTGAGAGATGCTTGAACATCATGGAAATAAGGTCATGTCCCTGAATCCCAGAGAAATTCATAGTCCTTGCTTCCTCCATCCAGGGCAGTGCTTAGACAGGAGAGGCTGAAACACCTTCAATCCTCTTAATAAATCTGTCCCTCTTTAAAGCTTGCCTTCCTCAGCTGTAAGACTGGAATGCATTTTTGACACAGCAGCCTGTGCTCTGAGCAAGCACGTGCTCCTGAAGCACAGTGTTACCTCCCCAACCATGGGAGGCTGAAGAAGTATTTGCTTTCCACAATGCCACAAAGCAAGGCCTCCAGGCAGACTGGTGACCAAAAACTATGCCTCCAGCCTCCCCTGACAGCACTCTACCCATCAGACTGGTTTGAGAAAGAGGAACTTGCTCTGATCACAGAGGTTAAACACCCATGGGATGGCTCCATGGCCACCCCATGAGATGAATCTCCACCCACAGCAGCAGTGCCAGAACTACCTGCAAAACCACTGGGTTTGAGTGAGTGGTAGGCAGGAGCAGTGCGGAAGGAGCCTAGCACAGCTGCCAGGGTTACAGTCCTCCTCCAACATAAATCCATGCAAGACTGTGGGGATTCACCCTGGAGATCGGTAGAGGAGGCCCCAATGGATCTGAAGTTACAGCTGTGATTGAATCTCTTTCCTCTTTTTCTCAAATCCTGCTGCAGCTGTAGCCAACAAAGTCACCTTTGTAACTGCAAGGGTAGCAGAGAGAGTTTTGCCAGACTGGGAGTGAAGCAAAGTCTGACCACCTCAGGCAGCCTGGGGACAGAATCTCCCCCTCTATCCTACCCTGGCCTGTCCTCCCCCAGCCCAGCACCGACGAACATGTTGGTACCTGCGTGTCAATCCACTTCACACCCTCAGGGGTGTGATCCACGCGGCCGTAGAAGTGCACAGGGAGCATGTACTCTGGGCGAGCTTTCTCCCAGGGATTTCCATAGCGTAGCCAGTCATCAGCCTCTTCCACCTGCAAGAGGCAAACGGGGTTCAAGTGATGGCTTGTATGTCCAAATGAAGCCTAAAATAGGCTCTCCAAAGAGAGGCCAGTTTAAAAGCAATGCTTTAGTAAGCTGGCCTAAAAATGGATATGCAGAGGCCTCTAGAGGACAGCTAGGCTTTTCAAAACATGGATGACTACAAACCAGCTGCTATAAATAAATCGGCCTCTATGGACTTTGCAGAGCTGTACAGGTTTAAACCATCCAAACTGCACAGACTGCTGCACTCAGTCTGTCTCGAGGCCTTTACATCCAGTTTGACCGTGATAGTAAGATGTGGTTCCCTAGAAAACCATTGGTGCTGTTCCTGGCCACAGAGCACTCCCTGTAACCCACGTCTTGCTAACTGCTCTGCACTCTGCCAGAGAGGATTTCTCCTCTCTGCTCATAACAGCACCAATGGGAACGAAGTGAATTCATCAGAGCCACCAAGGCTCATGTGCACCAGAAACCAGAGGGCCTGAGGCACTTGGAGAGATGCTCTGTGCCTGCAGGCACTTTTCTGCCAGGCCAGGGGCAGGTCTGAGCCACAACCCAGCATCACCACCACCCCTACAGTGGATGCTTTTTCTCGTTTTCACCATTTATAGAGCCTAGCATTGCAGCTTCTTTGTGGGGAAGGAGTAAAAACAACCCTCAAACCTCTCGCTCTCCCTGACTTCTGGAGAGCTATTTTAAGGTGGAAAAGGGCCCTTTATGCTCAGAAGCAAAGCAAGTCTCCTAATGGAAACTATTTCCAGACATACGCTAGGGATAACTGCCATCTGGGGCAGCTTTTTAGCCTATTTTCACTTGCAAAGTATTATGATCATTAATGCTACAGGAGAGTCCCTGTTTAAGCCCCTGCTGCCAGTCTCCCCAGGAACCTGCAGGAGCAGCAGCACCCCAGGCACTTGTACATATTCTGTCATGTTCAAATTCATCCTCCACCAGACACCTTCATGAGGTGTTTAGCCACATCTCCATCCTCAGCCCGTCTCCTTTCCCACTTGCTGCCAGGCTGGATGGGACTCTTGGGTTGTTGCAGCTGTGCCGTGGAGCCCCAGGCAGGGATACCTCTGGTCCCAGCCATGTCCTGTGGGCTCAGCTCCAACACCGTCTTGCCAGGTTGGCGACAGGCGTGGGTGAGCTTGCACATGCACGCTGCCGCCCTCATCACTTCCATTTGTTCAGGCAGTCAGAGCCCTAGGGTCAGCACAAGCGGTGGGAAGTGACAGCCCATTTAGCACCAGGTGATGGGCTCAAACGCCAGGTTTACGAACAGTTCAAGGCACTGCAGTGTTGTTAGTGTGGCCAGGCCTTGTCCTTAGGCAGAGGTGGCCACCGCAGGATGAAACAGGAGAAAGGGTGACTTGAGTTTGCCAGTGTACCTGCCACCCGTCGACAATCTTCTGATTGAAGATACCGAACTCGTAGCGGATGCCGTAACCATATGCTGCCAGCCCCAGCGTGGCCATGGAGTCCAGGAAGCAAGCTGGAAGAGCAGAGCATGGTCATCCTGCAAAGAACCTCACCCCTTGCTTGCTGCACCTGCTATGGCGTGCTGTGCACGGGGGTGAGGAGATGCCACAACCAATGCCACTAGAAAGATTTATTACTCAGAGGAAATCCGTATGCAGAAGGGACAGAAGGGGACAGCCTGCAGCAGGACCCCATGCACGTCCTGCCAAGCCACCACAAACAACCCAAAGTTGTTGGTCACAAGGACAGGTCACCAAAAAGCCAAATCCAGCTTTGTTGCAGTGAGAGTCTTCTAAACTTGCCTGAGGTGCCCACACCTTACTCTAAGCCTGCTTGCCTGCCTGGTAAAGCAGGGCTTCTGACCCTGACTTGCTGCTCCACCAGCTACTTCACTATTATTGCTTTCAAAGTAAACCCTTCCAGCCCTCAACCCAGGGCAGCTCTGGTAAAGATCAGCCGTGGCATTTCCTCTGCATTTGGGAGCTCTTGTCTCCAACAGTCCCGTGTGGAATAGGCAGACTAAAATAGCAGCCAACAATCTGACTACATGAGACCTGCTTGGGTGCCTCTAAAAAAGTGAGAGATTTCACAAGGAGCTGAGGAGGAAGGCTCCAGACAGCCTCTTTCAGCCGCAGCCCCGCCTGCTGTGCTGCAAACTACACAACTGCATCTCCTGGGTGCTCTCACTGGGGAGGGCTCTTGTTTCTGGCCAGCCAGGAGCAGGCAGGAGGGTACCGCACTGCTGAAGGGCTGAGGTCTGCATGCTGTCCCACTGTGGTGCCACCCTCAGTCACCATGCACTCTGTGCAAGGAGGGGGCTACCCTCTCCCTGTATTACCTGCCAGGCGGCCCAGGCCTCCATTTCCCAGCCCAGCATCTTCTTCAATTTCTTCCAGCTCTTCCAAGTCCAAACCCAGCTATTGGGGAAAAAGCCACAGCAGAACGTGTCACTACCTGCAAAGCCCATGCCCTGGGGCTGCTCTCCGAGGAGGGCAAACACAGATCCCAAAACAACCCACACCACAGGAAATTAAACTCACAGCTGTCTGCATCCCCCCACAAAGCATCTCACCAGCCTCTGGTCCCCCGGCAGCCCAATTAATTGGAAAACAATTTAGCCCATCATCAAACGTCACTTTCCCATGAACTAGGTTTCCTTAGAGACCTCAAACAAAAACACTTTTCTCCTGGCAGCCCCTCACGCCAGGAAGCCCTTCCACTAAACCCGCCATTCGAGATATGATGGCGAACGGCCAAGTCAGCGCGCAGGGGAGCGCCGAGTCCTGCCCGGGTACACACGCCACCCCTCTGCTCACGCCTACCCGGTCCTTGAGGAAGGGCACGACCATGCTGGCAGCTGGTTACTGCAGCGTTCGACGTTACACTCCGTGCCTTCCTGCATCCTGCCCAGCCTCCCGCCAAGCTCCTTGGCCAGAGTCCACGGCTGGAAGCAGTTGTCTCCTCTGCTGCATCTCTTGAGCCATGTGTTCTCTGGCCCAGGGGCGGCTGCCAGATGAAGGCTAAGCACGTCAGCTGCAAGGACTCTCCAGGAGTCGATAGATGCTCCCTCTTGGAGGGCAGCAGTATCTCACCTTGGTGCCAGGGGGACAGAGGGGAGTCAGGCCAACACCGTGGCTGCTCCCCCAACTGCTCTCCCAGTGCTTCAGTGGTCTGCAACCACAAGCCGGGAAAGCCTCATGCACAGCATGACAGGAGCCACAAAAACTGAGGCGAATTCCCTCTGTGACAGAGCCACGCTGGATAAGACCTCCCATCCCAGCTGGCCACTGGCCATGATGAGTTCCACATGTTGGAGGCTACAGCAAGGGAAGCCTCCACTCACATGTCGGGCCAAATCAGCATGTGGAAAATGCCTTGCAAAGGGACTTGAGGATCCTCCCTGAGAAAATACAGCCTGCCCTCCAAGGCACAATACTTCAGAGAGGAAACATGTCAGGTCCCTCCCTGGAAATCCCTTCCCATCCCTTGGCAGGGAAAGTGCTTGCCAGGACGTTTCATTGCAATCATTGCACCTCATTTTGAGAGACAGTGACAGAGCCCAGCTTCTGCTAGGAAGTGTAACATGGATCAACCTGGTGGGGCAGGGAGGAGGAGGAGGGCAGGAAATAAAGATTTTCGATGAGAAAACCCAAAAACTCATACTCTGTCAGAAAGGTCACTGTCCAGCTGCAGAGGTGGCTGCAAGCCTCAGTAACCATGGCCTTGCGTTTGTGATTGCTTCAGTGGTATTCAGTTGTGCTTTTTCCAGTTTGAACTCATCCGATGATATTTTAATTCAAGCAAATTAATTCCCCCCCTTTTCTTCCTTCCCAGTGATTCACTTTTATCTGGCAGTGCTGCTGTGGTGCCTTGTGTGCCTGCACGTATGAACTAATTCAGTGTTCTGGTGCTCCAGTTTCCCCTTCTGGCCTAGCCTCCCCCATTAGAGTAGGTCTCCTGTGATGAGCCATCATCTGTCCTAGTAATGGAAAGCTATTTGCGGCCTGGGATTCCCTACTCTTTTGGGATAGTGGGTGTTGCTTTCTGGATATTATTCTGGATTTTCCCAGCCACTACAGGAAAACAGTGGTTTGAGAAAACCATACTCCAGCTTGCAAGGAACCTCAAGGTTCCGCCATGGTCCTCTCCAGGGAATGAAAAACACTAACAGAGAGCCAAGCTTCACTTCATTTAGTCAAACATCCTTAGGAGGAAGCCCTGAGAAATAAAGATACCCAGCCCTCCACATGAAAAAGTTTGGCCAGTCCCTCCCCCAGTACCCCCAAGACTTCACCTGGTAAATGGCTTCATCACAGGCGTTCTGCAGGCCCAGGTTCACCATGGTGTTCTGCAGAGTGCGGCCCATGTAGAACTCCAGGGACAGGTAGTAAATGCGCTGGGGAGGCAAAGCAAGATGCTTACACACAGCACAGCGCTTTGCTTTCACCAAAGTCACTTAAAATTAAAAGCAGACCCAAGTGCTTTCCAGAGGAGGACAGTCTTCCCAAACCGGCTCTTGGCGCCTGCTCCTGAACACCACGCACCAGTTTGTTTTTCAGAAGGATCTCGTGCGGGATGCTAGCCAACCCTCCGCCGCGCGTCTCCCTGCCAACAGCCTTCTATAGAAAAACTTTGTTGCCTGTTAAGTGTTTCCCTAATTAACTTAGGGCAAGAATTATCTAGGATGCTGAACGATATATTTATACACCGTCAAGCTCAGCTGAGCTGATGCTTATGCTGGGCTTTTGAAGTTTTCCCATGCTGAGCTGAAGCTGATCCAGACCCTGGTGAAAGCCAGAGCGAGCCCCCCGCCCTGCACACGCTCGCTGGGCTCAGGGCCAGGGCCCCTTCCCGCTAGTGATTTTCCAGCCCTCCTATCGCATGGGTCCTCCTGTCCTCCCTGTGTCGAGTTTCACGCACATGTTTCATGCTGTTGAACAAATAAACTGTCCCATGGTTGCAGGGTTCCTGGCACAACTGTGCAAGACAGGCTGCTCTGTGGTGACCTTCCAAGTTTCAGAGGAGCTGTGCCTGTGCCGCGAATGCTAATGAAAGCCTGTTTGTAGGATGAGAAGCAGGCTGCACAGACTTTTGCCCTCGCTCAGATTTACTGCTACAGATATTTTTATAAATAAACTGAAATTTTTAACAGAGGAATAGCCTAACTTTAGGTTGTGCTTCCCTTGAATCTCTTTCCTTTGTAGCTGGGATCTTTCCCCACTAAGCAGCAGGATTACCCACTCTGCCGCCTCTGCTGGGAGTCTGAAAGGGTCCATATGTTCTTTGGTGCTCATCAGAAAGACTGAAAACATCACACAGTTGCATAAATATTCTGCTCCTTTCAGTCTCCCACAGGGATGAGTTTCTAGTGGAAATCTAAGTGCAGGGGACAGTAAGCAAACCCACCCCAAGTGCCTCTTAGCCTTTATGGGATCTGTACAATCCCTTCTGTTAGTGCAGCAATACAGATCAGAGCGCATTTGTGTGAGTAAGGATAAAAGGGAGAGCTCCACGCACCGGCGTAACTCCCAGTGCATGTGCAGCCGTACCGGCATGAAAGCGCAGTTTATTTCTTGGGTCAAGGCAATATTTATAACCCCAAGAAAAGAGCTGACTCGGGGAGGCAGCTACCTGCACACTGAGAAGGTATGTGCCTTTTCTAGTACACACCTGCCCTCTGGGGCTCTCCAGTTAAGTGCTGGATTGGGACTTAATTCAAAAGGAATAACGTCCTGCAGCCCCCAACATCTCCAGTGTCACCATCCTGGCTTGACAGGTGGGGAGGAGAGGAGGTAGCAGGCCGAGTCCCCTGGGAACCACCAACTCCCCAGGGACTGGTGACCTGGGAGAGCTTGTCTGGTTTGCACGAGGCAAGAAACTCCTCTCTGGCCTCAAAGCTGAGCTGTCTGTGGGCTCTGCAGCGCAAAGCCAGGACACGGCTGTGCTGAGGCATGTGCCGAGATGTGGAGGTAATGATGCCCACAGGGGACACCACCGCAGTGGTGTGAGTGCAGGACGTGGCCATGGTGAAGCGTGCAGAGGAGCTGGCAGCAGCAAGGCTCGTGTGAGGACATGTTCACAGAGGGATCACAGGGGATAGGGCTGCAACATGGGGTCACAGTCGTGGGGATGCCTCAGTGGGGACATGGCTGCAGCAAGGCTCATGGGGACAGGCTGCAAAGAAGCTTGTGGGGACACAGCCATGGCGAACTGCAGGAGATGTTGCTGTGGTGATGCCCATGGGGACACACCGCTGTGAGGCGCGTGAGGGCCATGGCAAGGTGCACGCAAGGTACACGGCCGTGGCGAGGCCCACGGGGACACGGCCACAGCCGGATGGGTGCGAGGGACACAGCTGTGGGGCAAGGGGCCATAGCTATGGTGACGCCCACGGGCCCCGTCCGCAGCGACACCCGTCGCGGGGGGCACGGCGACACCCGCGGGCCGGCAGGGAAGGCGCAGCGCCGCTCCCCCGTCTCCGACCCCGTCCCCCGGCTCCCCCCGCGGCGGGGCCGCTCGGGGCTCACCTTGGGGTCCCGCTCGTAGTAGTGCTGCTGGGTGCGGATCCAGCGCCCCACCAGGTGGTCGCGCACCGTGTGGGCCAGGGCGAAGTAGTAGTCGCGGGGGGTGGCGACATTGCGGTCCTTGACGAGGGTGAAGTGGAGGTGCCGGTTGAAGCTCTTGCGCACCTCCGCCACGTCCCCCAGCCCCGCGATCCCCCGTACGCTGATCTGCTTCCGCCGCTCCCCGTCGCTCAGCGGCGCCGCCATCCCGCCGCCGCCCGACCGGCTCCGCCGCTGGCCCGGGATCTGCCGCAACCGGGGCCGCCGCGCCTGCGCCTCCGCCGCCCGCGACGAGGCGGGGCCCCGCAGGGCTGGCGCCCGGCCCGGCCCCCCGTGAGGGGAGCGGCCGCCCGCCCGCCCCCGCCACGGCCCCGCCGCGCCGGGGTGGGCCGCGCCGCGATGCGGGGCGGGGGGGCCGGGGCTGCCACCGCCCTGCCGCCCGCCCCGGGCGCGGCGGCGGGCTGATGGGGACGGGGGTGGTGTGTGGGGACCGGGACGTTGTACGGGGACAGCCTGAGGGGCCAACACAGGAGGCTGAGATGGTGTGAGGGGATGGGGATAGCTTGTGGGGACAGGGGCGGCAGCTGGGCCTGTGATGCCATGAGGGGCTGGGAACGGCTTGTGGGGACAGGGGTGGCATAGAGAGACAAGTGTGGTGGAGGGACTGCGATGGCATGAGGGGACAGGGATGGCATCAGCGCACTCATTTGTCAAGCCACTGACCCTGGAGGCTCTGGAGCTAAAAGCCACACCACCACATTTTCATTTTAAATTGGGGTTTTATTGTTGGTACAGTGGGGCTCCGGTGTCCCCTGTACACCCAGCTGCTGAGCCAGGAGCCACGCAGCACCACATGCCACCATAAGACATCTTGTTGCCCCAGGGAAAGGATGAGGCTGTGGCCAAGAGCCCACAAGTCAGGGCACACAGTGCCAGCTCTCCGGAAGGCTGGGCTCTTTTGCATCCCCAAAAGACCACTCAGGTCTGCTCTAACTATCCATACAAATACAACACAATTCCACAACTAGATTACAAATAGCACAGCAGTTCGTCCCCAGCTCCCACTGCCTCTGAGATCACTTCCAGCCCACATACAGGACACTGCTGGAGTGGTGCATTGCAGCTACCCTGCCACGGCTCAGTGCAACCACAATACATTCATTTATCAAAGTGAGATGCATCTGCAGGAAGCGGCACCCAAAACAGCATGTAAATGCATTCATCCTGGGCCCTGCATCAACCTTGCCAAGGCACAGATGTCTGTGAGGTCCAATAAGCTGTGCTCAGGGTTTATTTTTGTGGCTGAGTCTTGTTCATCGATCTTACCCTGACCGATTCTAGAACTGTCAAATCCATCCTTAGTCCTGTACCCAATTCCCAAGCCTTGCTCTTCTAGATCCAGCAAAGCTGATGTTGTCTTCCACCATCCATCTCCCAACAGCCAGGGAACCAACGTAAGTCCATATCTGGTTTCTAGAGTGCTCCTGAGCTTTTCTAGTTCAACAAGTGGAAAGAAGAGCTGAGACTTCCACGCTGCATTTCAAAGCCGCTGCCCACCAGTAGCACATCTGTGTAAACACGCTGCCTTTGCATGCACACGCACAAGTTCACCTTTGAACACGGAAGTAGTAAAATAAGAATCATCACTGAAAACTGCTGACAAACAGGAAGAAATACCCTGAAATCAGGACAGTAAAGAGTTCCTTCTGGAGCGACCGTTCCCTACAGCGACTTCAGCACAGTGCGAGCACGTAGTACAGGCATATTCCAAAAAGGTGTGTTTTTCTCATAGAGATCATAGATGTCCCGCAGAGTCCTGGTTTTCCTTCAACAATGATCAAGTTTTACATCAAGCTGACTGAAGATGCTGTCAAATCAAGGCTTATTCTTTAGATACTGTTGCACTCTGCACTGTAAAATAGAGCGCGTGATGGAGGGGACTTGGCAGGGCTCCCACCCCCTGCCAAGGGGCCCCTAGGAAAGGGGCCTAGTTCATGATGACCCCCCAAAGGACTCCAGAAGCCAAAAGCAGGCCCTTCAACAGATTCTCCTGTGCTGGGCTTCCAAAAACTGAGACTCCTGAAAGTCACCTTCAGGGAGCTTTAGTACTGCAGTCTATTGAGTGAGTCGATGTAATGAAAAGTGGCTCCCAATGCCCAGCTTGTTTCAACATTGTCAATTTTCCGGGCAAGCTGGAAAAGCCAAACAAAAAAGTTAAAACACAGTTCTTTGGGAGAAGGAGAAGCAGGCAAGGTGAATACAGTGCTGAACATTACCACAACTGGTTATCACCACCATGGGTACAGTGTCCCTCCATCCGCAATCATAGAGCATGTGTTGTAGTAAGACGGCAAATCAAGGACTGAGCCGCTGGCATGATCACTTATGGCCCGGCACCCTCCTGCCCACTCTCCCCAGCAACCCATTTTGTGCATCACCTTAAAGACTTGGCTCTTCGGGAAGCCCAGTTCTTGCAGGAGGAAGGTGATGTACGTGAGATCCATGCAGAGAAAAGGGCTGCTTCCGGGGCTGATTTCCATGGTCTTACACACTAAAGAGAAGGAAAACAGCATCTAGCACCAGCCCAGCTCTGAAAAACCTCAAATGAATACATAAAACACCTCTTGTCAGTTGAGTTGCACCGTGATGCAACCTGTTACAATGGGGTTGAAATGACATGCACATGGTAGCAGAAGCACAAAAGCTTTGGCACACTGGAAGGACGATAAAGACATTCTGCCTCCCCCCTAAGACAGCTGAGTTTCTTGTATCTCTCTGGGAAGGGATGAAAAGGGCCTCCAACTTTTCTTCTATCTACTTGAAGCCTTTAAAAATCTGAGCAACCTCAGGTGTATTATGTTTCTCAAGCATAAGCACTCAACAGATGTTGACAAAAACAAAGGGGAAAAAAAAAGATTAAAAGAAAAGAAAAAGAACAGACAAAACCGAAGTAAAACCTACTTCCTTTCTCAGGATGAATTACACAAACAGTAGTCCAGAAATCAGAACTGAAACAATTGTTCAGTCATTCACAGTGTTTACCAAAGCGCTCCATGTCAGTTTGACCAAAGCCTGAGTTTGTGGTATTAAGAAAAGAATATTTACGTTTGTAAATATGCATAGGCAGTTCTCTCTGCCGCCGATGAAGTGAAAAGCTATGAACCGGTTTTCCCCCTTTTCCTATGAACAATCAAGCATAGGAACAAATCTTGAGACAGGAAGAAAATTAAACCAGATTAGAACAGGTACGCTAACAGGATAAGAACCCCCACATCTATTTTGAAAGCATGACTTCAGGACAACTGTTAGCTGGCAAGTTTATTAGTAACACTTGAGAGAGTTTTGATATAGAAGTATTACGAGATGTGTCTTATGTGGGCTTCAAAAGCAAGAATTAATACAAAAATAGTTGAGATTTTAAAAAATAAGCGGTACTGTTGGCAAGATGCTATGGAGTGGGGTGCTCAGTAAAACAAAAAGATCACGTTTCTTAGCATGTCACACATTTGCCACCTGGGTATTCATTTACACACACTTACTAGTGTGTGTTTGATTGTACTTTACTCACCATATTTAGCTGCAATTTCAAAGTCACCAACGGTTAAGCTTCCTCCTTTTTCTTTATCTAAAAAAAACCCCACATGGTCTTTTATGGTTTCTGTATAAAGGCAATTGTAGATTCAAGTCATAAAAGTTGTTTGGAAATCGAACCTTGATCCACTGAAATCAATGACAAAACTCACACTTGCTTTAAAGGTAAAAGAACCTTTAAAAGATTCTTAATAGAGGATGAAAAGCCTTGTTTTATGAAGAACTTTTAGCTTCATTTCCAAAAGAAACACAGTTTACAGCCTTGTCCCACCTTGCCCCCATGACTGTGCTGACCTACCCAGTAATGCCCAGACGCAGTCTAACACCTTTGACCAGATCTGACAAGGCAGTGGTGCTCTGTGACACATTAAATCTTAAATTATTTGTAAAACAAAGTGGCTGAAAACAAAGGTATGTTTGTCCAAACTAGCTTGAGATCCCATCATCTGCTTTCCACCACCGAACACGACAGCCTTCTGTACACCAGCATGCCACTGGAAAACAGATGGAATGCATTCTGAATACATGTGGAATTATCTGAAATTCTTCACTGCATCTAAAAAGGTCAGTGAAACAAAACACACAAGATCACTTTACTGCTTTGCCGCACAAGAAATTTGTTTATTAGTACGAGGGCTTTTTCCTATTTTGGATGGTAGAGTTAATCAGGCAACAAAAATTTCTGAAATGCAGACTGTTTAAAAACCATTACCAGAAGTTGCAGGTCCTATTTCACAGCCCCAGTCCCTTCTCTACAGAAATTAAATAGTATTCAATACCCTGTTGAGACCAATGCCGCAGAGCAGTGTAACAAAAGACTTAAGTTCCATGACAACGTACCAAGGCATTATGATGTGTATAAATGTTACCATTTCTTCCACAACTTGTCATTTAAAATGAAACGAAAACAGGAGCAAACGTACCTATGAGACCAACCTCTGCTGCACGGTCATAGTAGTAGGAGAAAGTGTAAAAATCCAAGTCCTTCACTTCCTCAGCTTTATGCACTTTTCTGTAAAGCATCTTTGCCACTTTCCTAGAACAAGACTCATACAGATGCTCACCTAAAAGAAGGCAAAGAAACCCCGCATATTATAGGCAGAGAGTTAAATATACGTAAAATTTATTTAGGATCTGCCAGGAAACAGGCTCCCTGTTGCACAATAGCCCTTTGTAAGCTCTTCACAGAGAACTGAAATTTGCATCTTCTTCCAGTGGCAACACTTACCATCCTCAGGTTGGGACTAAGTATGCAACAGATCAGAGATGGACAACATCGTTTCAGGCAGATCCTAAATAAATTTTACGTATAAATCAACTCCATCTGCATTACTACAAGCAACTTTACTGACTGGATGGACACACCATGGCACAAGAGGAGAGAGCTGCAGAATCTCTTCAACAGCACATCAAGAGGAGCCAGACAGAACAGTAAACAGAGAATCTAGTGTCTTTGCAAGAAGCTGAGAGTATATAATTTATTCTGCTAATAGCATGCTGGCCTGGATAGGAGGAGGGATAAATCACTATACCTGCCTTCTGTCCTTTAATTTTGTACACTATCTCAGCATGTTGCCATTCAGATTTGAAGCCAGGCGGCAAACAAGGGCTGATCAATTCCTCCCCTTCTCCTACTGCAGAAGTAAAACAGAGCCACATTAGGGAAAAACATAAGGAGATCATTTCAGATCCATCACCCCCAGCCCTGCTCCATACTGTCCCACTGCCTCAGCAAGGCACCTCCAAGCCCCAGTCACAGCTCAGATGTCCCATGCCCCCCCAGGGCTGGCAAGAATCCAGGTCTCCTGGGATCTAGCAGTGTCACCTCCTGCATTCGTCTCAAATGCACCCAGCCATGGTGACAGGAGTCCACATACCCCTCAGGAACCTTGAGCCCAGTGGGAAGGGGACAGACAACTCCTCCCCCCACAACAGGGCTACGTACCCTATGCTCAGAGCCAAGACTTGAGGAATGCCCATAACTTACAGGGTTTTCCCTCAACTCCTCCTAAAATGGCGAGCCTTGCTGACATCAGCCCGAGTCCCAGGTAACTGCAAAGGGATAAAAGCGTCTGTGAACAACAAACATCCTTCCTCTGATATTCCACTGACAACTTGGCTGGGACATGCCAGTCTCCTCTACATGGTCCCAGCAAAATGGCTCAAAGTCAGCAGCTAAAGCATATAAGGGAACCAGTGACAACCCACTCTTGTAATACACCTACCCAGAAGGATAATCTCTCTTTGAAAAAGCACAGGCAATAGCTGTCATTGGTAATCTGGCTCTTGAAGAACCAGGAATGCTGAAGGCATTCCCCTAACATTCCTCCTACCTTCCTCAAAGGCAGCACAGCCTCTAGCATACAGAACTGACTCTTTTTGAGCGCAGACACACCCCCCAGCAAATGTAAGTGGGAAGAAGCTGCTTTCCTCTACCCAAAACACTGGGAAAAGGGGAAGACAGTGAGGAGGAAGGAATGGCAGAGACAAAGCGCTATGAACTGACTGCAACCCCCATTCTCCATACTTCTGCGCTGCTCGGTGGTGAGGAGGTAGAAGAATCGGGACCGAGGTTGAGCCTAGGAAGGAGGGACAGGTGGGGAAGGTGGTTTTGATTTTGTCCTTATTTTTCATTATCCTACCATTTAATTGGCAATGAATTAAATTAGCTTCTCTAAATCGAGTCTGTTTTGCCCGTGATGGTAACCACTAAGTGAGCTCCCTGTCCTTATATTGACGCACAAGCTTTTTTGTCATCGTTTCTTCCCCGTCCTGTTGATGGAAGAGGAATGATGGAGCAACTTGGTGGGCACTTGGTGAGCAGCCAAGGTTAATCCACCACAATGACATGGCTCAGGTTTCTCTGCTTCTTCCCAGTACTCATTTGCAAGGATCCCACTTCAGCAAAACACCTAGACCTCACTGGCTTCATAGAAAGCTATTTGTACAGCATGCTCTCTTTCCCACAACTAACCTGTACGAATACAGCTTGTAGGTGTTGTTAAACATCTGAAATGAAGCTGTATGGCCAGCTGGTGATGTCTGGAGAGTTGCCTGGAGGGAGAAAAAGATATCACTGCAAGGTTTCTGCCAGCATCAGCAAACATCAACAACACAATCTTTCAAAACATTAGGAAAAATGTGAAACAATCCTAGCATGGTTCAGAGAGAAATGATGAATTTGCAAATATTTTGATTTGATACACAAGACAACCACAAAATCTGGAGCTATAATAGTGTCTTCACATGACAGAGCCTAAACTGGTTAAATTTATATTTGTATCCACACCAAACTGATGCATAAAAGAATTATTTTAATTAAAAAGGAATCCTTATTGCAGCTTTTAACTGCTTTTGTTAAGAGGCTACAGCAACTGCCTCTTCACATGATCCCTACTGGGGAAAACTGCGTGCAAAATAATATGAAAGCCAGGCACATATTAACTTCCTACTCAGTGAATTCAGCTGTGAACTTCCACAAGCCAGAGCAAAAGCACATCACTGTGCTTGCCAAGGAACAGAGCGAGGACCTGTCTGTGGTCTGAAGAAATGAAAGGGTAGTTATCTAAAGCACTTTGCAACCTCTTCCCCAAGTGCACCAGCACAGCTAGCGTGTTTGTGGGGAGCAAAGCTCAGGTCATGATGCTATTCATGCTGCTCATATCTTAACACCATCTCTAAGTCCAGAATTTCCACATCCCAGACTCTTCACATCCCCTGTCATTCTGCTGTAAGAACACAATGTCTTGATTAGCCCAGGCTGGGACACTAGATACAGCATCCCAACCCTCTGCTTTTGTGCAGCTTTACTGTGAACAGTATCTCTGCTCAGGAGAGAGCCTTATGAATCCACACCTACAGGGCTTCCAGCTCACAGAACACCTATAAAAATGCCGCAACAGGAAGATGTGATGACAAACATCAGCATGTGTTTTTTGCTGCATAACAACAGTTGCTCCTTAGCATTCATCTGCAACTGAGTGAACTCAGGAAAACCAGAAACAAGGATCGAGAAGGCATCTTATTCTTCTTAAAACCCAATATAGGCCAAATGTTGGACTTGAATTCATTAACAGCATTGCCTTTGAGTTCTCCATTACAAGCAGCACAGAGTCAAGGATTAAGACACTCAGGCAAATGCTGTGCTTTCCCCAAGCTAAAGCAGCCCTGGCAGATTCACCACATGCACCACCAACCCATGGAGTGGAGTAAGAGGACCGACAAAGAGTTGTGAATGTCTCCATGATCGACTATCACAAGGCAGATGTGATCACGTGACCTGGGTTTTTCTGTCAGAAGCATGGCTTCATGTTACACTGACAAACTCTTGGTCTGTTTCCAAGGGAAACAAACCTGAGCAGTTACTGATTTCTGCACCAGCATTTCCCAACAGTGTGCATGTTCACATTACCTCGGTGCGTGGAAGGAAGGTGATCTGTGTTGATCCACCACCCAAATCCAGCATCCCTACACTTCTCTTCTGTGGATCATCTAGGCTACCTGAAATGTGTGACAGAACAGAGAAAGCCATGGTGGGTGCTGTAAGAAACTGACTAGGAACAAAACCAGAAGAACAGTGGTAAAGAAAGAGGACAATCAAACTCCACCTGTCAGCTTCCAGCCAGCACTAAATTATACCGTCATCTACCAGGCACTTATTTTAGCTTTATCAGGGTGACCTGAAAATCTTCAAGTAACAGTGTTTCTCTTACTTCTCTGGTGGATGTTCATGCCCTAGTTACAGCAGCTTTGGTTATTTGATTCCTAAACATTCTTCAGTGGATGCAAGGACCCTTTTGCAAACTCTACTCTGGTAACCACTTCGTAACACAGAGGAATGTGGTTTTCTTGGCCACATCTCCCATATCCCTTAGTGATATTTTGCAGATTCCTATGGCCAAGGGGATGACAGACTGAAAAGAGCTGGCCTAAGAGACTCAGCTCTCTTGGAATTCTTCCTGCTGCCAGCCCAGAACTCTCTTCTCATTTAAATCCAGGTCTCAGATCCCTCAAATACACCTTCCTGACAAGACTAGTTTGTGCCAAGTACCTCAGTATACCCCATGATAGCTGATGTTTGAAGATCTCTGACCTTTCTGATATTTCCTATGAGCATTAAAAGATTTAGAGCACTTGTCAGATTGCTCCACAGACTGAGTGTGCTGAACAGAGCGCTCGGGCAGCAGACTGCTTTACTTACTGTCAGAGAGGGCTTCAGCTTAGTTTTTACTTTACTCCTCAACTACCCTTTTCTAACTCAGCAGTGTAAACACTTGTGGTATTTCTGTGTTACAAATCTGTAAGGAAGTAGCATAGCACTTTCTTTCATTCTGTGCAGCTGCCAAGCACGTCTAGAATATCCACATTAAAAATTTAGCCAGAGCTAGTGGCAGACTCTAAAAAGGAATAAAATGCTCTGGTACCCTACAGGGAATTGAAAGAAAGGCTACATTAAACATCTAGGAAAAGGGATTTAACTCCTTTCTCTGTCAAGTAAATGGCCAGAATCCTAATGACTTAAACAGGCCAGGCCAAAAACAACAGCTGACTTATTCCCAGATCCTTCTTTCTCCCACTTCACACCAATGAATGAGCAAATCCCATGCAGGGGTAGAAAACAGCATGATTTTCACAGTGTTGGTCATATCTTTATGCACATGCTCATGTACACATACCTGTTAAAAAATTTATTGTGATCCAGGCTGAAATACCTAATAAGGAAAAGATTCAGAATACACGCTGTTAGATCATACCACTTCATTTTATCTAACAACAGTAACAAATAAGGTGAGCCACATTGCAAGGTCTTCCTGCTTTAGGATCTGTTTAGCTGGAGGCAATTTTAAGTTTTCTCATACAGTTTAACTGCATTTTCTAACCAAAATAATCATCAAACCAGAACTTATCATCCAACAAAGACAGAGACACCAGAGGCCATCTGCCACAAGCTCCCTTGCCCCCTTTCACAGTCAGAGGACTTTCAATACAAAGCCCCCAAAGGATGTATAGCTGAGAGTTAAGCAGGAAGGACCTTCAAGAAGGGTGAACAGGACCAGCTCTGCTGAGCTCCCCTGACCCACCTTGCCCCAAAGCCAGTGTTCCCACAACAGTCAACAGCTGTCAAAAACCAAGATAGGATGCCTTGAACAAAGAGAATGACCTTCTATACTGGAGCTTATGCGATATTTGGAAGAGAAGCCCCATATATGAAATACCCGGAGAACTCTGTATTTCACAGATCAAAAACTTAGGCGAGAAGTCACGAAGGCTTCAGTCCTTAGTTAAAAGACAAGGAAATGACTGACACTCACATTGTTCATTTTCTAGGAAAACATCCACTGGTAAGCTTTTCTTTGATGTCAGGCACTCAACTTTCCTTCTGAATACTAAGAATTTTCATCTTTTCCGTGTTCTAATTTTTCCTATTTTCCTCTAAGTATTTTTGTGGGCCACACTGTTTCTGTTCTCTTGTTGTAATATAAACCTTCTCTCCATAAATTAGATTAATTACTGGGCCTTATATTAACAAATTCAAATATTTATCCATGTGGTTAAAACTGAAGGCACACTAGGGAACGTGGTCCAGTTCAACCCTTGGCTGAACCAAGGCTGTCACTGCTGTTAATGACTTTAAAACAAAACAGAGAGAATTACAATGTCTTTCTTCCATTAAGCAGTAAAAAAGAAACTCAAACAGCTCCAAACAGCTCAATCTATTTTAAAGTTTGGTTTCTAAGCAGATTTAAAACACATTTCAACACTCAGTTGGAATTAGTTAGAATTTAGACATGTGTCTTCAAATTATTTTAAATCAAGGCTAATTCTGGGTTCTGTCCTCAGCGGTTTTTGCCGAGCATCAACTTCCTTCAGCATGTATTTTCTTCTCTATGAAACATTCTTTCAGACTGAATTCACAGTCACACTCATCAGATCAGTTATAATTAATATTATGACCAAATACTTCCAGAAAGCTCTGATGAGCACTGTCAAGAGCAGGGTGTGCAAAACCAGTTATTGAAGACCATCTCAACAAGCAGATGTTCAGAAACCTTTCCAGAAGTGCTGAATACCCAGTGGCTTCCTGGTGACCCCACAGGAACTGCCCACACTCAGAGCTTTGAGAATCAGGACAAGAGTTCAGGACTTCAAATTGGAAAACATAGCAAAACATCTCTTTGGCAGGCACTGCCTGAGGCAGCATAAAACCATGTCAAATCCACTGCTTGTGGGTTATTGCTACAGTGAGTGGGGACATGTCACAGTGCAGCAAGAATCTCCAGGATTGCAGAAAGGGTCTCCCCGAGTTAGCCTACCTTCATCCGTTCCATTCATTATCGACACGCAGTTGTCCCTCACGAAGAAGGGGGACGCCTGAAAAATCTCCTTTACCTGCAGTTCAAATAAAAGCTACACTCAGAGAAATCTTTTTTCAGCGGGAAAGCAAATTTTTTTAAAACTCCAGTTTTACACAACTGCTCCTCTTCTTGGGCCAGATCCTGACTGCTGCTCACCACTTCGTTTGAAGTTCACATGCCCAAGAAGCATCAACCTACGCCCTGCTATAAAAGGTCAGTGATGTACATGCTGGCTCTGCAGTTTGGTGCAGAGGCAGGGATGGAGGTGTGGGTTTTCAAGCATGAAGACTGCACAGAAATGCCATTAAAAAGGGATGGGCATGGATATGGAAGGGACCCAATTTACTTTGCTGCAACTGGCAAGCCACAGGGTATTATATATGCACGGGAGAGGCAGGAGATGGACACCTGCCTTTCAGGAATGTCCCAGGGAACGGCATTTTCAACAGGAACATGGTAGCTGTTAGAGGTCCTCTACACTACATCCTACATGAGGTAGCAAAGCCCTAGGTTTCCAGAGTCCTCTAAAGTAACAACTGCAGCAGTTCCAGCTGAAAGTCAGTGTGGAAAAGAACAGGCCAGCTTGCAGGCAGCAGAGAACAATATAGACATTGGTTTCAACTGCACCACAGTTCTTCCTTCCAATTATTGCTTAGAAAAAGAGTGCACTTAGTGCACACTTAATAAACTTATCCTGCAGCTATAAGGTCTAGAACATAATATTTTGTTTATTTTTATAGGATTTTAAAATATTAAATATATTTTACATGCCTATAAATACAATTTACATTCTTTCCAATCAATATAAAGGAGCAACCTTGCAGCAGCAGGCTGATAACATGACCAATCAAATAGCAGAGAGATTTTCTCAAAATAGCAGCATCCTGGTCAAAACTGCCAACACATACACCCAGTAAGAACAAGCCTGTGGTGACTGTTACAAGTATCTCATCACACTTGTTATGCTATACGTCACCTCCAGGCTTATTCGGAGGCTGTCATCGTTCCTCTGTGCTTGTACTCACACAATTTCTCCCCTCAGCCCTATCTGAGATCAAGTGGCTCTGCACTGCTTTCAGGGTTAAATGACAGGAATGGCTCATGTACATGAAGATAAACAAGTGTGTTACACGGAAGGGAACAAATTTTGCTATAAAATTTCTGGAAAGCAAACTGAAGGACAAGGAATAGTACCTTATCCAGCAACTTCTGAGCCTTCTCTCCTGGCAGCAACCGTAAGCCAGCTGTGGCTTTCAGGACCAGAGGAGTAAACTTCCACAGCTCCACAGGAACTTCCTTCTTTGCCACTTCCAGAAGCTCTTTTATTCCCTGGCCACTCTGTGAACAGAGAAAGAATAAAAAAAGGCATCTTAGAAACTCTTTGGATTTGCCTTTCTTGGAAGGGTAAAATGGTGATCAGAGCAGAGACAAGTGAATATCACAAGGGGTCAGGAGAAGGTGGAGGACTCTCTGTCTCCTACAGCCTGAGACCTGGTGGATATAATGGGGATTATCCAGCAACAGGTCAAAAACACACAGGAAAAGTCACTTGTTCAAACAGTGACACAAAACTCTGCTACTGAATCTTTTGACTACAAAAGGTTCAAAAGGCAGTATTACAAATCCTTGGATAAAAAATGCCTCTGGAGCCAGTAAAATACTATGAGCTGGGTGTAAATCTGGCTCAGGAAGTCCCTAAATCCCTGCAAGCCAGAAGTAAGGGAGACAGGAGAGAAGTCACTTAGTACTTGGCCTGTTTTTTAGGCTATTGTCCTGAGAATCCAATTCTAGTCACTTTTGGGGAAGGCTGTGCTCCAATCCAACATAGCTCTTCCATAATTTTCTTAAGTGCATCAAAATTCTTAAGGGAGAGATAGGAAAAACATCCACTGTGCTTGATTAACAACGTCACCAAGCGGAACTAGATGTGTTCTGTTCCTTGCTCCTCTGCATGTTGACTAACTTTTACTGTGGGCTTGTATCATTTGGAGACGCTTCCCTGAACTGAGACAGTTCAGCATACTGTACCTCAGCAAGATGTGATTTGCAGGACATATCAAGAACAGGAGGTTTTGGGGCACATACTTTTACAGTATCAGAAACAAAATTACCTTTTCGACATCATCAGCATATGCGGATAGACCTGGCTTCAGTGCTTTAAACGTCTCATGGGTTAATTTGGGAGTCTCTGTTCAAAAGCAGTATTCCAAAATAAGCAGCGGTACAAATCATTTTGCGTACACACAAAAAAAAACATTTTACAAATGACATCATTATGTGCTAACTGAAGTCAACTGAAGCCTCTGTCTAGAACTATCAACAGCCACCTGACCTTTAAATATAGCCCTTGCTGTGGAATTAGCTCCCAAGAAAATAATTTTTAGAAGCTGTGACTGTTTTTCAGGTGCTGGTGTCCACTGTGCACAAATTCTTCATGCACATCAGACAATCACCAGATGGGTGAAAGTTTTCTTTCAGCCCTTCCACCTGCCATGTGCAGTTTTCCAAACTGCACTGGTAACAAAGACCCCACATTTCAGCATGCTCTGTTCTGGCCAAACTTGACACCAGCAAAACTCAGTGGGAGCTTTACCACCATTTTCAATGGCAGCAGAGGAAGCCAGACCTAAGTATCTTGGAAACCCACAGTACAGACAACTATGTGAACCTGCAGGCAAGATAACATGAGGTTGACAACATTCTCCTCCTATACCCAACTACACTCCATAGTTTCCTGCAATATATTCTGAAATTGTGTATGAAGAGAAGCAGGCAAGGAAGAAGCAAAGATCTGGGAATATACTGAAAGAAGGAAATCCATGGACTATAGTTTATCGCCTTTGGTGGCTAAGCCTTACACTAGCCCATTCTGCAAATCTAAGGTGCTCTCCACAGGCCAATCACACCATATACTACACTGCTAATCCTTAAAAGCATCCTCACATCACCTACTAACAGCATCCACACAGGTTCTTTCATCTTTAAGAGTTTCACAAAGAGGAGCTGACAAGACCTGAACAAATGAAGCTTATGACTCCAGAGGAAAACTGAAGCTTTTATGCGCACTTCTGTCTCGCTTCTTAGCAATACTTTCTGTCCAGATGCAATACACAGCAATTTTAATCAAACAGTGAAGTTTTGCAATTTAAATGCAACACTGAAGCCAAAGAGGCATTAAACCAGAAAATGCAGAGAGAAGCAGTTCCCTGCCAGGAACTGGAGACAGCCAACAACCTGCAGGTGAAAACCTGGGGGAATAAGGAAGTTAGAATTTATAAACCTCTTTTCTACCAAGCAGCGTGATAAAAAACTGCTCTTCTTCAAGGCACTGTTCTAAAGGTAGAGCTGCTATTTAGTTCACATTCTGACATTACAGCATTTTCTCTGTTGAATGTTTTCATAATTTCATCCAAACCCACACACTCCAATCATAATATACGTCTTGATGGCTCTCTAGAAAGAGCTGAAGCATGCTTGTTCGAGTAATCCCTAGAAAAGAATCATCAAAAATCTGCTCCATATGTTATGGAAGAATTAATTTATCCTGCAATGAGCAGGCCATACCTTTTGGCTGCTGTGTAAATTTAAAAATATGGATGCGAGTTCCTGTGCTTCCTGCATCAAACATAATTCCATAAAAGACTGAGAGATCTGTGGTCAGTGCCTGATGGTTCAGTTTGTCTCCCCTGCTTTCAGCCACTCCTTCTGTTGCTCCCACGACTGGTTTGGAATCCAAGTGCCATTTTATGTAAGCAACATAAATAGCTATGCATGCCAAAATCCCAAAAGCGAAGAACCGCTTTGATATCTTCATGGCTTCCATTTATCAGATGTTTTGTTTCTTCACTGTATTGAACGTTTTACTTCTTGTCCTTCACACAGAACGGGTGGTTCCCATATCGCTCCTATATCCAATAGAAAAGAAAAGATACATTTTATTTTCTAAACCTGCTAAAGGGATGTAAGAGTATGATGGTTATTTGATAAGGGACTTACAGGAGTAAACTTGACTTGAGCGTTAGTTAAAAACTGTTAGTCGGTTTAGACCTGTGATAAGAAAGTTGGGCATGATAGTCAAAGTAAGCAGTAACTCGCTGCAACGAACAGCCTGTTAAAAAAAACCACACACAAGGAGTGACAGACTACTGCTGGCAAGTGGAAAGATTTATGCCTGTAGCTCCTTCAGCACCTGGACTGAGATCCCAGCTACTATCTTCAGTGCTCAAATCTATCTCAACTAACCCAAGGAAATTTGCAGTTAAATGCTTTCATTTGTTCCAGTAGGACAATGTAGAATCCTGCATTCAAAAATCTGGGATTCACCTGCAAATCTGGACCTAGCAGAAAAATCCCTCTCTTCCTTGTTGCTTGTCCTAACCACCAAATGCCTCCATGACTGCTGGATGCCTACAAGACCACAAGCTACTTTCCCAATGGTTCAGGAGGTATATATCCATCCTCCTTCAGCGCATCATTGAGATTTACAGCTAATTTTAAGACATGAAGCTGCATAAATCTTTTCCCCATTGCTACTGAGGCCTAAGAAGGAACAGAGTAAGGAGGGTTCAGAGAAGCTAAATACAGTAACTAAGGTGGGAAGGGACCTCAAGAGGTTTCTCATCCAACCTCCTGCTCAAAGCACGCACAGCTAAGGGGACCCACCATGTTGCTCAGGGCTATATCCAACTGCATCTTGAAAACCTCCAAAGATGGAGATCCCACACCTCTCTGGGCAACCTGAATCATTTGCACGTATCTTTGTTAGCTCCTGGATGATGAAGGAGGTGCCAGAGACTGGACAAGGGCAATTTAAAATCAGTTTTTAAAAGGCAAGATGGAAGATCCAGGGAATTAGAGTGTGCCCCCCAGCTCCAATACCAGGAAAGAAACCACAGCAATGTACAACACAATAAATCTACAAGCACTCACGTGACATCATCCAGACGATTAAAGAACAGTCAGTGGTGGCTTATGGGGAGCAAATTGATTATATTTTTCCTTTTTTGATAGCGTAATGAAGAAGAGAAAGCAAACCAATTGATGAAGTTGATTTAAACAAGGTTTTGACACATATGTAATCTGCTGATGATGCAAATTCCAGAGGCGTACAGAAGGCGTGAGGGGGGGGGAATTTAAATTCAAGGTGATTACGGCATATTGCCAAAAATGGGTAAGACAAGGTGTTATAAAAACGGAGGAAAGCAAAACCGCAGGCGCAAATACACATGAAGAACAGATCAGCGTAGGGGAAAAGGAACTGTCGGCTGTGATGAAACAGAGATCAGGGCGTTGGCATTGCCAAAAAATGAAAAATCTTTCTGGCTCCTATCAGCAGGCACGAAGCTGTAGGTGGCAAATACTGCACAAACACAGGACGATTACTCCAATCTTCCCGGTGCCAGAAAGGCCTCAACTGCAGCTACACGAAAGCTAAAACCCCGCCTGGGAGGAAAGCAGCAGGGAGCGGGTGATCCTCTGAGGAGACGGGGGTCTCCACGGCGGCAGAGGGGAGGCTGGGAGGATGAGGGGGACGGGGGAGCCGCCGCCTGCGCACCCAAACCCCCTACCCCGTCTTCCTGAACACAACCGGATTAACTCTTCCCTGCCTTTAGTCAGCAGGCGCTGAGATGTGGTGCAATGGAGAAGCTTTCCGCCTGCGCGGGGGAGGGCGAACGGGCGGGGACCCCACGGGAGGGCGGGTGAACGCCGCCGCGGCACCGGCGCGGCCTAGGGAGCGCCCTCCCGCCCCCTCACACACGGGCCTGCGTGCTCCGGCCCTCCGCTCGCCCCGGGGCGCGGCGCGGCGCGGCGCGGCGCGGCTCCCTCCCGGCCAGCCGGCCCCGCCACCCGTGCTCACTCACTCACGCCTCCGCCAGCCCCGCCATGGCGACGCCGCTGCTCCGCCCCGCCCCGCCGGCGGCCGCCGCTCCCACCGCGCAGGCGCGGGGCTGGCTGGTGAGGGGAGGGGTGCGGCATGGCCGCGTGCACGGGGGACGCGGCGTTGCGCCCGTGTCCGGGGCGGGTGTTGGCCGAGGGGGCTCCTCCGCTCCTCAGCAGCTACCCTTCCCGCCCCCCCCCGCAAGGCCCAGCAGAGCCCCTCAGTGATGGCGCCCTGGGGAAAATGCGCTTAAAGAAGGGTAAAATGCCAGAAAACCAGAAAGCTGTGAGGAAAAGGTGTGAGAGGAAGAGGGGGGAGGCGGCGGCGGCGGCCGAACGCACTGTGGAGCAGCCCAGGGCCTGTACAAGTCGAGGGAGAGGCCCCATAGGCCTGGGATAAGGTCACCGAGGAGGTGGCTGGCAGGACTGCTAGACACTCCCCGCTCCCCTTGAGCGGTCCAGCCCTGGCAAGAGTTCTTCACCTGCAAATTTTGGTCCAGCTCTGAGGCAGAAAGCATTGGCAGATGTGAGCGAAGAACACCCTCGGATAGCTGCTCTGTTTATTTCTCCATGACTTGTGTTCCTCTAGCAGTTTTCCTGCTTGAGTAACTTCCTTAATGGCTCTTCTTCTACCTAGGATGAGAGGAAACGGCCTCAAGCTGTGTCGGGGAGGCGTAGATTGGATATTAGGAAAAATGTCTTTACTGAAAGAGTGGTCAGGCACTGGAACAGGCTGCCCAGAGAGGTGGTGGAGTCACCATCCTTGGAGGTGTCCAAAAAATGTGTAGACATGGCACTTCAGGACATGGTTTAGGAAGCCTGGGGGTGTTGGGTTGATGGTTGGACTTGATGATCTTAGATGTCTTTTCCAACCTTAATAATTTTATGATAGATCATTTTGTCTTTCACCAGCTAAAACTACTTCTGCAGCAGCTTGCTGTTCCACCCAGTCTGGAAGAATGAGGAGGGGCGGTTTGGGAGTGAGGATGCGTGACTGTTCAGCAGCAAACACAAGGCATGGGTAAAAAAGATGGAGACTGATGTTTGGAAATCAGATGCAGAGCAGAGGTCTCAGCTGTGGTGCTGTTGGCTGCATGCAGGAGGCTCAGATCCTCCTGGCGAGCCCTGCTGTGGCTCCCACGGCTCCATGCAGGTGCAGGTGTCTGTGCTGAGACATTCTGCTGTAGGAATGAGTGCAGAGGCTCCCAGGGTGTTATTTATTCCAGTAAATGACTCCCTCATAGCAGTGTTTGGAAAGTAAATTAGTTTCTTTTGTCCCAGCCCTGTGGGTAGCTGGCATTGAGGAATTTCAGATGATAGTTACTGTTCAAACTCCCTGTCTGTTTAATCCAGGTAAATGAAACTGATCTTTCCAACTATTTTTCTAACTTACTTTAATGTTGTTTAATTAGTTTTAGAAGGGATCATGCTATTAGTGGAACAATGCTGCAAAGGAACAAAGACTTAAAAACTTTAAGATTTGTGGTTCCCCCATGATGTTATTGCAAGAGAAGATACACTGAGGTTCTAGCCCTCCTAGTTCATAAGCAAGACCCTGACACCTACTGTGGTTTCTCCACAGAAACCTGTCTGAATCTTCAAGCAGCTTGAAAAAAACCAGCTGAGACCACTCTGGTAATTCCTGTAGGTGTTGATCCTAAAATTGTTGCTGTAGCACTCCTGTTGGTCACAGCCTCTCCGGAGCTGTAAACCTCTTGGGAAGAAGATAGACAGGAGAACCTCAGCAAAGATGCAGCCTGGCTCCTAGGCAAATACCCTTCATCCCTGGGACTGAGGGGAGGATGGCACTTGTAGCTGGGCATGGGTGGCTGGTCTTGGTGACTCTGCAGCCTAGCGTCACCCTATTCTGACCTGAAATATGAAACACTGACAGATTAAAAATTGTCAAATTTTTATGGTTATTGCTATGCTGGCTGTAGCACAGCGATACCTAGTGGCAGTGTGAAGGTAAATTCAATGCAAATAAGCTGGTTTTCAGTTAGCTTTGGTCTGAGTGATCCCCTTTTGGTAGAACAACAAAAAATGGGGATAGGGAGTAGCAATACTACAAGCTTTGGGCCAGAGAGATACCTAAGCCTGGAGATGTCCTTTAAAGACTGGGTGGCCCCATCTCAAATCCTGTGGTTGTCACTGGGATTTTGGGCTGCTGTGGAAATTCCCATCTAGAAGCAAGTTTCCCAAAATCCAGAACAGGACTTCAGTCCCTTACATTTACAAATATACTCTTGTCTGAGCTCGTTACAGTGGAGAGCCTGCTACATGAACAGTTTTCAAGTTGCAAGGAAACAGGAATAATTCTGGAGAGTTACTCAGATTCAAGGTCTACTCACTTTTTTTTTTCAAGACAAAAGATTTATGTCATATCAGTGTTTTTTCTTTAGCAATATAATGTTTTTCTATCCTAAATGAAAGATGCTCCTGTCACCGATTGCTAAAAGATGCAATTAAAGAGCCAGCAAAACAAGGTGGCCTTTCTTTCTCCTTTTCACTAGGGAAGATGGAAGACTGCGGGAAGCGAGGCCCTCATGGAAAAGCAGGCCAGGCCAGCAGAGAGCACTGTTTTATCAGGAACACCATTTCCCCAGGGATGGGGAAAAATAGTACAGTATTTATTTCTCATAGTTAAAATATCTTGCATATATGTTCATAAACAGTGCTGCAGTTAGGATTAGAGATCCTAAAGAATAGGAATTTAATGCTGGTTTTGGTTTTTTGTTTTTTTCCTCTTGTGAAAGGCATCGTTTATGTGCATGGGGAACAGTTCTCAGTCTATTCTTAGAAACCCCTCTGCCTCATCTGGGGCCCTGGGAGGGAGCATACATGGTTTAAAAGGTTTTGCATTTGTTCCTGAGACTTTCTCATGCACAGTACTGTGGTCATTCCTAGGATTAACTCAAACCATATAGTCTGAGGTTTGTAACAAATTTTCAAGTACAAAGTCTACATACTATGTATATTACTTATATGTGCATATTTAGATTCATAGCTTGGTGTATTACATATACCATACCTGAGGTAGAATGCAGGTTACTGGGAACCTGTTATATGGGAAATAACTGTCACTCCAGTGTTATAGGAACAACTGTGTTGGATATCTGAATGAGAATTAATAGTGATCAAAGACAAATTGTACAAATACAAGAGACTATAATTAAAAGGTTATTTCTTCAGCTCAGTCATGACTATTTCAAAGAGTAACAAGATGATATTATAGATATAAATGCAAGGTCAGTATTTTTGGCACAGTGTACCCATGAACTGCGTGTGATTGGTATGTTGGTTTGTGCAAGGCAGGTAGTAACGTGTG
This sequence comes from Phalacrocorax carbo, assembly GCF_963921805.1. Classification (NCBI taxonomy): domain Eukaryota; kingdom Metazoa; phylum Chordata; class Aves; order Suliformes; family Phalacrocoracidae; genus Phalacrocorax; species Phalacrocorax carbo. The sequence goes on along the minus strand of NC_087515.1, from coordinate 37,077,975 downwards.
CCAAATTACACAAAATGCTCCATCTCCCCACATCCTCAGAGAGGCACGCCGGAGTCCAACCAGCTGGCATGAGGCCAGCGACAGTGTTCGGGCTGCCTTATGTGGACCCGGATGCACATGTGCCATTTTGAACATCTGACCTCTGAGAGCTGCGCAGTTAATTAAGGCTCCCCATGCAGAGTGTGTTTCCCCTGGTGCTGCCACCCCTGCCCTGCCTGGGGACTGGCTCTTCCAGGCAGCAGCATGGTATTGGGAAATTCAAAGGGGTGAGGAGTCTGTTCCCAGCTTCTGACTGGTGCGGGTGCCACTGAGGCTGGCGCAGCAGCCCATAGGTGCTCAGGTGCCAGTCTCCCAGCTGCTGTTGCTCTGTGTCCTGGGTCCCACATGCTCCCCAGCCACTTAACTAATAATGCTATTAATACTACTGCATGTTTGAGGTACAAAAGAGTACTTCAGGTAACTCTCTGAGGTATTTAATGTGAAGATTTTGGAGTTCCTCTGCTAACAGCAGCCCAGGAAGCCAGAAGTCCTGTCGCACAGCAGGCTGAGTGGGGATTGCCTGAAGAAGAAAAACATTTTGGAAATACTAAGGAAAGGTGACAGTAACTAAACCTAGAGCTCAAATTCCCATCCAAGATCTGCTTTCTCCCTTCATCTCAAAAAACAAATTAGACTAGCGCTGACCTTTAGCACAAAAATGTGGCATTTATTGAACAGTGAACATTAAGCTTGTTTCCCTCCATATCTGTGTCCTACAACCTGTTTACCTCCCTGCTGCAAAGCGCACACCTGTAGCGTTTGCTGTGATACTCTATCCCCACGTTCTCCCCGTATCCCTGAACAGGACAGGTAGCTCTGCAGTCCCTTCACTTACCTGAAACCCCACATTCCTCATCATTCCTTCCCAAAATGTCTATCAAGGCAGGACTTGGCATATACTGTGGTTTCTCTGGAGCTGCATCTGTCCCTGACCAGAGGGCCATGGTCAAATGTACTAGGTAAACGCTGAGTTGCCATTTCTTTTCCTACAGAGAAAGCATAAACAAGATATTTCTCTGTGTCTTCTGGATACCCACGAGTTTTTGACAAACTCATAGAAATTAAACATCTTTGAGACATTTCTGGTTTTGGCAATTGTGGCTGAAACTAGTAACTGGTTCAGTAGTTTTGGAGGGGCAGCAGGTGGGCAAAACAGTCACAGAAGCTTCCCATTCTGAGGAAATCAGGATCAAAACATGCCTTTGCCATATTCACATGTAGGCCCTCCACTGACGGCTTTGCTTTTCTAGCTCTGTCTTTGCTTTCCTAATGATGCCCCAATGATTTCTGTGGTCTGAAGTCATACATGTTTTTGTCTTCCAGGATCTTCTTTTTTGAGCTAAAGGTATTGTGTGGCAATAATTTCAAACTCTGAAGCACTCTAGAATTGGGCCAAATAAATGTATTTTGCTGCAATATGTTAGGGTATAATAGATGATCTTAGTGGCTTTGCATGGGATTTTTCTAGAATAAATGCTGGATTGGCTCCACCACGTTCCATGATCTTAGTACAGAGGGCGTCTCCCGGGGGATGTCACTGATGTTTTCCTTCGTGGTTGTGGTTGTAGTACCACAAAACAGAAAAACCGAGCAGGTCTCTGCTGTTCCTGACTGCTGTTCGCAAGCTGTGTGCAGAAATGAGTTGTAACTTTGAAAATGCTGCCTCAGCGTGGTCGTTTTGGTGCCCTACAGGCTGAAGTTCTTCACAAATTTATCATGACCTACATAATTGACCTATATTATGTGTCTACTTGTTAAATAGGTTGCACTAATTAGAAACATGAATGGGGATGGCTTAGCAGTTATTTCTTTACACCGAGGTGCGTGCCTGTTGTCTGCACTGACGTATAGGAGGATCATTCCCAAATTTTCCCCCTCTGCCCCCTCCATATTTGACCTTTGCCTTGGATTATTGCAAAAAATCGTGAATCGGTTCTGCTTTCAGAGAAAAAAAGTCTAATTGCTTTTCTTGCTCTTATAGACAAGGGGATATTTCCTTGTGCATGTCTGCAAGAAAATTAAGCATGAGGAGAAAATACAGCAGCTCTTGACTTGTAGGGCAGGGAGTAGGGGCCGATTGTGCTTTGCACTTCGTTTACTCTATTGAGACACTTTTCTAGGCTGGATAACAGCATGACTCACTCCCCTGATATTTGAACATTTTATAATGAATTAGTTTATTTCTCCTTGCATGTGCAGACTGTAGGAACTGTTCAAAATCTAGGGTGATACTGAAATGTGGTGAGTTTAATGGAATTGCACCTGCTCCCAGCAAGTATGGATTTTGCTTTTAATGTTTTAGACCAAAGTCCAAAGCCCAGTTGATTGGCCTCTAGGGGCAGATTTAGATCATGGCTTTAAAGCAGATGTCTGCTACTACAAACCCTAGCAGTTGTATTAAAAATGCTGTCAGCCGGTTTCTACCGCTGTGTCCTCATTCATACAGACAGGGTGCGCAGAGTGTAATCTAATTAAGGAGAATTCCCCAGATTTTTTTCCTGTCTGCTATCAGTGCATTTTTAACTTCTCCATATTCATTAGAAATGCATCCATCTGTGGGCTGTCACATAGCACTGTGCTCAATATTATCCGTAATTCATTCAAGAAGCTTGTTTTGAAGAAAAAACGGGTGGGGAGGATAAGTAAAGAGAAACCAAATTGCCACCATTTTTAACTGTTCACAATTTCAGGAATTGTTCCTCATGTCTCATGTTAGGGACAGGTTTCCAGGCACTCAAGAATGTATGTTCTACCAGTGAGTGTGTGGACAAAGCATTTGTTCAAATATGTACATTATTCATTAGCTAAACATGTTCTCAAGTGGCACATGTTTGTCTAGCTGAATAGACAGCCTGTGCCTTGAGCAGGGTTTTGCTAATAAAGATTTTAATGATCTTGTCATAATCTTGGAGTCAATTGCGAATATGATGAGAAGAAAGTCCTTTCTCACCTTATCTTTCTGCTTCCTCTGCAGAAAATTGATCCCAACCTCTTCCATAGAGCTTTTGAGAACTATTACTGTACAATGTATGATGTTAAGGTTCAAAAAAGCAGCATTTGGTAAGAATGTTCTGGTTTTAAAAAACATTTTGTGCATGATATTTGAAACCTAGAATAATTTAGCTTCAAACCGACCTCTTGAGGTTCCCATGCTCAAACTAGGGCCAAATGTGAAGTTTGATCAGGTTGCTCAAAGCCTTGTCCAGTTGAGTTTTTAGAATCTCCAAAGATGGTGACTTTCTGGGCCCTGTCCCAGGACTGAATCACCCATAAGGTGAAATTTGTTTCCTGATACCTAATAGGAACATGCCATGTTCCAGCTCGTGCCCATCATTTCTTGTGCTGTCACTGAAGATCTCTGGGAAGAGCCAGGCTCCATCTTCTCTTCTTTAGGTAGCTGCAGATAGCAATAAGCTCTCCCCTTTGCCGTCCCTTCTCCAGGTTGAACAAACAAGTGGTGAATGGAGGGGTAAGGTCTCTTCCCTCTCCTCCTGGTTCCCCTTTTGCTAATGCAGCCTAGGGCATGGTTGGCCTTCTCTGCTGCAAGAGCATGCTGCTAATCCTGGTCAGCTTGGCCCCGGGGGTCTTTTCCATGGCGCTAGCCCTCAGTCTGTCCTCCTGCATGGGGATTTCTGTCTGTCCTGGGGCATGTGCCTTTGCTGGACCCCATGAGGCCCCATCAGCCACTTCTCCAGCCTGTCCATGTCCCTCTGAAGAGCAGCACTGCCCTCCAGCTTGGTGCAGAGTGCAAATTTGCTGACAGTACATTGCATCCCGTCTTCCAGGTCATTAACAAAGACCAAGATAGTAGCAACCTCTGAAAAAATGCCCTTAGTAATCAGCTGCCGGTTAGGCTGCTGACTACAGGCAGTAGCGGTAAGTTTTGTGCAATGATTTGCATCGTCGCGTGATTGCTTGTTTTCACACTCTTTAGTTTCATGACGAATTTTCTCTGTGTGTCTTACTATATTTTCAATGATTATTACATAAAGCATGTTAGAAGCAATTTAAAATTATGAAGAACTGAAAGTGTCTGTCGTTCCTTAAGATTGATAGTATTCTATTGCTCAATATGCGTAGAAATGGAAACATGGAAATAAAGCTGGGTCCCGACTCCCCCCTATGTATATAACCCAAGGCATCCAATCTTAAAATTAAATCTGACCTGAAGAGTTACTAGCACATGTTTCTCCATTGTACAAAAATGTGACTGGGTCAGATTAAAGAGCAAAAACTACCACCAAAGGCCCATTTCAATGTGACAGTGCTGTCTGGGGCGGCACAGCCTTTTCTTACACTGCCTTCCCTGAGCAACAAGAGCAGCTGAAGCTGTGGAGGTCTGAGACACAGCCCTGTGGGTTTCGCTCTATGAAACTTTTATGTCAGCTTTACAGAGGGAGATGTAAATAGCTATTCGCAGGTGCTGTTCTTGTATTAACCTTAGAAGGTGCTGAGAAATACATCAGAAACAACCCTTGACTTTAATTTAGAGTACCTTCAAAAATGTGGCATTGTATCCAGGGGACTATGCCCAGCTTAAAAGTCTGCATCAGATCCGAGTGCAGTATTTTTTTCTTCCTCACTGAATGTCACTTCTTGTGCCCTGAGAGCTGTTTCTGGAGGTGCTCTGCTCTTCCAGTTCCCCTTTAGGAGGAGTTCTGTGCACCCAGTCTTCCATGTGTTTTTGCCTGACCCTGTACATCGGTGATGAATGCTTAGAGTCTCATAAGGCAGAATGGTCCAGAAAGTCACTTTTCCGCTCTGAAACACTGTAAACCTCTCATTTGTTAGTAGGTACCTAAAGTTTTGTGTGTGAAATAGTCATCGTTCATTTTTGAGAGAAAACAATTATTCTCAGTTAGTTTTTCATGTCTTGCACCAACTACTGACAAATAAATATTAGTGGCAGCCTGTTGTTAGCCTTCAATCATTTATGCTTCAGGAGCTGCAGAACTGCTCTCCACTACTTCTAAGCTTCCTTGAAGAAGAAAACTAATTTTCAGTGGTTTAGTCCCTATAAAATGAATGTATTTTCTAGTACCCCAGTGATAAATTCACTGTCGGTAATAAAGCACTCGTATGCCAGGGTGAATGCAGGAGTGCTTGGATGAACAGTAATGATCAGCTCAGAGAAGGAGAGGAAATCTCTGCTTTGCAACCTGAAGCACTTTAAGAGGACTTTGTTCCAAAACCAGCCTCCCTGCCCTTTGAGGACTGGGCCTTTTGGAGCACCCACCCTAGGCACCCAGAAGTGCAGACACCATAAACACTAATTGCTCTTGAATATAGAGTGTCTTCTCTTGTGCAGCATTTTTTCTCAGTAAATAGGATCATCTACCTGTCTTCTAATATAATTTACGAAAAGAAGTCTCTTCTTGCAAAATGTAAGCTTAGTCTCTCTGATGAGCTTGGTTACTTTGATATCATGATGCGGAAAAATTATTCTGTCAGTGAGATTTTTCAGAAGTGACTTTTGATGTTAAGCACCTGTGTGCTCGTTTGAGCCACCTTCATGGTCAACATGAAACCAAAACCGTGCATTTGTTGGAGAATAAGCAACTGAAACAATTGCTACATTTTGGTAGAATGTGTAACTGTGGTTGTCTGGAAAGGTGATGTACTAACAAGTTAAAATATTTTGGATGGGTAATTCTGTTAATTTAGAACAGCTATTTTTTAGGTCAGCCTATGAACTGAAAAGCTCATCAGTTGCAGAAGAGTACTTGAAATACCCTAAAGGGACCCATTTCTAAAATTTTCTGAGTATAGTCTTCGGTGAATAGTTTGGCCATGGTTTTAAGGCAGTTATGACTTAGGGTCTTGGTGCAGAAAGCAGTTGCAGGGAAGCTTGCTCAGAAGAGCACACAGGTGTCCTGTGTGATACCACGGAGCCTGGTCTGAAGAGGGCTGCTCAGCCCCAGGGAGATGCTGAGTGCTTTGCTTACAGCAAAGTTTGTGGGAAGAGAGAGGGCTCAGCATTTTCACACTCTCTTTGAAATGGAAGCCAGGCACTGGGGAGAGTGGGATGGGAAACAAGGTGACAGCCTTCATCCTTGGCAGTGCAGGCTTGAGGGCTGGGTCTTCTGGATCTAAGAGCAGACAAGACCCTAAGCTTCACCTTCCCCACACCCTAGTTGTGTTCTGCTAATCAACTTGGGAAGCTGGGGTAGTGGGGAACCAGAACCGCTGTTGGTGAGTGAGTGGGAAAGGGAACAAGGAGTGGATGTGTGGCCCACTGAGGATGCAGGAGCTGGGACAATGAAAGACAAAGCCTCAGAGCTGTGTCCTGCTGACCTGGTTGCACCAGCACGCTCCTGCCCCTCAAGCGCTTCTGTCTGGCTCCATCAGAGCTATCGGGAGCACAGCATAGCAAAACCAAGGACTTTCCCAGAGGCAGTAGAGATTGCTTGTGTTAGGGACCACAGAGCCACAGCAGGAGATCTGCAGAGGCCTGCTCAGTAAAGGTACTGGCTGGCCTTCTGCAGTCAACAGGGGAAGCCCTTCTTGCGGGCGATTCAGCTGTTTGAAGAGCACAGCATCCCAGAGGGATGGGGGAATCAGGTGCTAAACCTTCCCTTGTGTTCCCAGCATAAAGGGAAAGAAAAATGTGTTTGGGTTGACCTGGCACCAGCCCGTCTGCCCGCATCCCATGAAAACCACTTCACCTCTAGCTTGTCCTCATGAATATCAGGGGTTTGAATTTACCAAGCAAAGTGATCGGCCCCTCCAGCCTGCTATTCATTACTCCAATTAACAATCAGTTGCCTGAAAAATGGGCCAATCTGTTTCTTGGGGAGCCGCATAGAAAATCCACATGGCAGGCCAATTAGAATACCAGCCCTCACCGCCTAGGGAATTTAATTTAGTTATTTGGTTGATCTAAGTACCAAAATATTGTTGTTTTGTTATGGAGCATAGAATGTTTGTTAAATGGCTGAAATCCCCCGAGGCCCATATGCTGCCGATATTCTCTGCGTCCTTCCAAGCCGGCAGAGGCAATAAGGCAAAACTGTTTTGTCCCGCACATGGCCCCTGTATTTTCCCGGCACGACACGGCAGCTGGACGCAAGCAGAACAAACCTTCACCACCCGGGGTGGGCGGGATAGCTTCCCTCTGAAATAGTTGCACACTTGAGCAAGCCCATTGTCTGCCCAGAAAACATTTCAACGGCCTCTTACCAGGCAGCCGCTGCATACAAAAAGTACGCAGAGCCAGTGTTCGGACAACCTGTCTGCACAGCATATTGTGTGAGGGCAATTAGTTTGCAAATTGCCCATTTGCACATCCGCGCATGAATTAGTTACATTGCTCCCACAGGATTTATTATTCTTATCATTACGATTAAGGAAGGCCCATGAATAAATAAGGTAATTTGGACAAACGCCTTTCTCCCCACACACACGCAGTTCTCACCTCCTCCTCGGAGAGGACAGGCCATGGGTGGGATCCCTGGGAGGAAAAGAGTGGTGCCTCTGTGTGTTTCTAAGCCTCTGGGTTGATGCTGGTGTAATGGTGGCATGTGTCATGCAAAGTTTTTTGCTCATTTAATATTTTTTTTTTTCTGGTGAGAGAAAATACATGACAGCTGTCAGCTTGTACTGCCATCGCTGGTGCACATGCTCTGTTCTTGGAGATGTGACCCCAATCCTGTAACTGAACTCCTTCATTTCTGGAGAAATCCCATGCTGGGATTTCAACAGCCAAAGAAGTACCGGAGCCACTAATGTATTCGGCCTGATCTAATGACACCAGTTTTATTCTGGTATGGATTTGCTGGAGCTGGTGGAGAGTCATGTTGGAAGGAAAGGAGTCTAACTGAATGGACAGTCCTGCTCAGTGTTCACACCGCATTTCGTTCTCCAGTTCAAAAACCCAAACTGCAGATCACTACTACCTAACCAGCAGAAATAAAATATAGATGAGGTCTGGCTCTATCTGTCATACTTGGGCATTTTGGTCAGATATTTCAATTAATCTGTACATGCCAAAAAAAGAATTTGTGCTCTTACCATCTTTGATAATCTCTGCAGGTGTCTAAGGGTTCAGTTATCCAGGTTTGAACATGCTGATGTTTCTCCACCATCACAAGGAAGGATAAGGGCCCCCCCGAGCTGAGTTTTATCTCAGCTGCTTGCCTTGCATGTCTTGCAGACCCTAATACAACTATTCGGCTCCTGCTATATCATCACCTTCCAGGCCACTGGATTTCAGCCGGATGTCCAGACCTTTGGCAGTACAGGGGCTACTGCCAGGGCCATGAAAAGCTATAGAAAAGCAAGTTGTGGTCAGGTGGTGTGAATGTGCTACATGGACATCTGCATTTCTTCTGGGAAACCTCAGAAGCTGCTGTTGTAGATGCTCTGCAGGACTATCTTTAACTTCAAGTAGTTGATCAGGGTAAAGAAAGAGAACTTACTACTCTGCAAATATCTTTGTCAGCTGTAAAGACTTCGAAAAATGCTGTTATAATAAGAATTGGCTCTTGAATTATTTGGCATAGTGGCTGAATTTAATGAAGGTCTGTGCATCTTCACTAGGTCAGCCACTTCATTCCTGTGCAGCCTGGCTCTGGTGGCTTGTTCTCTGGCACATAGCTCTTCTCTGGAATATCTTCATAGAATGATAGAATCATTAAGGTTGGAAAAGACCTTTAGGATCATCAAGTCCAACCACTAACCCAACACCATCATGCCTTCTAAGCCATGCCCTGAAGTGCCACGCCTACAGGTTTTTTGAACACCTCCAGGGATAGTGACTCCCCTACCTCTCTGGGCAGCCTGTTCCAATGCCTGACCACTCTTTCAGTAAAGACATTTTTCCTGATATCCAATCTAAACCTCCCCTGATGCAGCTTGAGGCCATTTCCTCTCTTCCTTTCACTAGTAAGGACAAGTCTTCCTTCACTGCATTTGTTGTTGCCTGTTTATTACAAGAAAAAGACATAAAAAACCCCACAGGCATTGCTGTACAGATACACGGTGCCTGGTTTCCTGGGACGCTGTGAGCCTCCAGGGTTCATAGCTTTCAGTGGGTACTGGGTAGAGTGGGGCACATGTGAAAATCAGGCTCATGTCATGGATCTGTGTAACTGCTCTGTAGTCAGCCGTGAAGCACCCCAGGTTACTTGGTGTTTTCCCAAACAGCTGGTGTCTTGCTGAGTGAGGCCAGCAAGTGATGGCCAAGGCAGTATGATTCCCTTGCTGCTTTTGCAATTTTGTAGGACTATTTTTCTTCCACTAGAGTATTTGGAAGGCAAAATGTAAGGACTCCTCCTTTCAGTTACAGAATTTGTGAAGGCAAACGAAGTTGCATCTTTCCTGACCTTCTCCTCTAGAAATTCAACGTGTATTTTCTTGTGCACTGATTAGGTGAGTTACCTGTGGCAAATCCCCCTCTACATCTCTGTTGCTCGGTCCCCGGGGGCCACAAAACAACTACAAAATAAAACAAAAAGAGAAAATCTATCTCTGCCTCATATTTATGACCTACTCTCTGATGTCTTTTCTGGGGCTAAATAATTTTACTGTACCCCATGTAAATATGACACCATGTATGAACAGCCAAGTTTATAGTTGGCACAGTTAAGAACAGCCCTTTTTTTTGGGCTGCTGTAAATAACATTAGGGAATCCAGGGTGAAAAATATGTCCCTTCTTTCTTATCAAAATTCATCTCACTTCAGAGAGAGAGTGTGTTCCAGCCACAGCATTTGACTGAACCTTTTCTTCGGCTATTTTAGGCACCATCCCAAAGGACTGTCTCTGGTCACCATCTTTTTCCATGGAGATGTAAACTTGCGTTCGGCTGTAGCTTTTTTGAAAACAATAATATATTTCTGCAGGTGGTTAAATTTGTCTGTGTATCTGGCCTGACCCTGTGCTATTTAGTGCTCATTTTTGAATCCTCTGCAAATGTGATGAAAACCCAGTAACATTTAATGTTTCTTTGCAGCCTGGTGGTTAACTGAGCTCTACTGGGCTGAGAAAAGGCTGGTGTTGATTTGAGGATTTAGCAGTTAAATAGACGGAAAACTGGTCAATATGGGCATAGCCAATATTGTATAACACTCATTTCTTTTTAAACCAGAATGAAATAAAATTCCTTTGAGAAGCTGTAGTATTATTTTATCAACTTGCTTACATTCTTTGAGACAACTTCTAATCTGATGGAGAAGGATCATTTGTCTTCTCTGAAACCATAAAAAGCAGGACTTCCCCGGTGCTGTGTTAGCTCTCCCAAGTTCTTTACAAATGAAGTCGTCTATTAGTGTTGGAGAATTTCCCCTTGGAAAATTAAGGAGCTGGTAGTTTCCTGTAGCTATCACCAAAAGATGTGACCGCTGCTTCTTTCCTTGTTTAAAACTGCAAAAGTTTAATGATTAAAAGAAAATAATTCTGAACCATGAATGGCAACTTAAGAAGCAGCATATTGTAGGAAAGCTACTAGCTAATGAGCAGGAGATATGTTTGCTCTTGGTAAATGCAGAGACTTCCTTCTTACTTTCTTTAACTACTAGTCACGGTCTTTTTCAATGCTGTCTTTTTATTCCTATATTAGTCCTCGCCATTTTCTGCCTGCCAGTTGGTGCAATGATTTCACTGGAGCTACTGCACTTTAAAGTGATTAATGGTGTGATCCAATATCTCATCACATTGACGGTCCTAAGATTTGAGGAGCTCAGGCTGTGCATGGGGTAATGAAGGACCAGGACCCAGCTTTCCTGGTACAGGCCACCACTCTTTGGTCATAACTGTGGTTTGGGGAATGGGTAACTGCTGCATTTTATTAAAGACACGCAACTGAAATAATAATCGGATAAAAGGATCATTTATTGTCAAACGATTACGGAGCTGCATTATGTGATTTCATATCTTTTCCTTCAAAATCTCTGCATTTCAAACCAGCTTGATGTTTTACTCTCTGCCATTAACACTTTCGTATTACACAGGAGTATATTTTACATGGCAAATTCTGTGGAATATGGATTATGTTATCAGGAAATAAAAATTTCTCAAGTTGGCCTTGGCTCTGCTGGTGATAATCGTGCAATTGTTTCTCCTTAAGCTACAGCAGAGGATTGGATTCTTAAAAACAGAATAGGGAAAAATGCTTTTAGAGTGATTTCTTTACAATAAAATCATGATAGTCTTAAAGCTAACTGATAATCTTTGTAAGTCCATTCCACGTGAATCAGGGGAGCAACCAGATTCCCAGCTGATGTAAGTCAACATAGTCCCATTAACTGACAAAGCTGGGTCAGTCCACAGCTGCTGAGGATCCAGCCCCGTGACTTTGAAAGAATCATCATCTTGCTGGCAAAACCAGAGGAAAGACTATAACAGGATTTCATGAGGGCAAATAATATTAGAGCTCAAATAAGATGGGCTGGGGACCAAATAGGATGGCTGTTTCATTTGTCATTTATTGAGATTTTTTTGTTGTTGGAACGTGCACTAATGTGGGCAAGTTTTCTCACAGAGCTGCTATGGGCTGTTAACCTTTTTTAGTACTGTTTGGTATCTATCACTGCAGTGGAGTTAGGCTCATGAACAGTACACCTTTAATAACAAAACTCCTGAGTTAATCTCCTTTAGAGGTCTGTGTGGCATTACTAGCTATAATCTAGCCCTTCCAGGTTACTGTAGATGCACTCATGGGCATAAAACCTTCTTTGGGAGAATTAGGTATTTTCTTATTATGCATGCTAATAGCTTTTCACTGAATATCACCAAATTTCCATGAAAATCTGTTTGGTTTTCACCAGCAAGTTGCAGAGTTTACCCAGTCTATAAAAGAGGATCTTAAGAATTGTCTCTAATGAGCTGTCCTCTAGCTACCTCTGAATTATGCAGGTGAGATACTTTCCAATGAACTGATGGAAAATGAAAGCAGTTTGCCTTCGGAACAGGCAGATGCAGGATGCGTATGGGGAAGGAAATGCTGGAGCAGATGAGTCCCTGCTGTATGTGGAGCCATTTCAGGACAACAGCCTGGTGGTTGAAGCATCCACCCCTCTCTGTTCCTCACTCTGGCTGGGGGACCTCATTGGGCTGACCATTGACCAGCTGCTTAGAAGGTGTTTAAGGTTTGCAGGGTTCCATGTGGACACCTAAAGTCTGAGCCCTAGACAGCTAAAGCCTGTATTGGATCTGGTCTTTAACCTCTGTGTCTCAGCTTCTTCAGGGAAAGTAATGCTCCATTTCTGAGCCCTTGTATGTCCAATTTTAGCAAACTCTCTGGGAAAGGGACCTTCTCTTACTTTGCTTGTCACGCTAATAATAAATCACCACAGCAAGGAGACCAGAGTGACCACAACAAGAGGAGCTGTGATTGCATCACTAGCAGCAGCAGGCATCTCCTGCCAAGGAGGTGACCCCTTGTTGTGCCACAGATCCCTCACTGATCTTGTCCCCATCTGGGACATTCAGAAATGCATGGGCAGCAGGGCTATCTGGGCGGTGGGTGTCCAGGTGCCTGTCCTCCACCTCAGGAGACAGGCATTGACTGGTGCCAGCTACCTCGCACTCGTCGCAAGGTGGATCAGGGAAATCAGGTCACAGCAGAGATGGGTTGCAGCTTTGCCATCTGCAGAAGAGTTTGAGAGAGTCTGACATGCCGAGTCAGTGGCAGGTGTCCAAGGAGCTGGGAGTATTGGAGACTCTCGTCCTCCCCTAGGTTATGAAGGACAAGGAAGACTCTGCTGGCAGATGATGTCTCCAGTCCAGTCTGCAGGGTCTTGCCTGCACCCAGCTACAGCTACAAACCACTGTTGGTCTTTGTTCTCGCCAGATACCATAATGCTGGAATATCTGTATTTATAGAAACCGTTCTGAGATGATAGCTGAGGTATGATTATGTGCCAAACTCTGGAACACAGTAAATGGAACAAGCTGGTGCATCCCTATGTTCCACCATGGCTGGAGCATGGCCGTAGAGGAGAAACAAGGTGGAAGATGATATAATGTTTAGTACTGTGACCTCTTTGATGGCTGTGTTGTGAAAAATGGTCTCTGCTCCAAGGTACAGATACAGACGACAGACCTGGCAGGGGTATTTCCTCCACACCCTAGAGAGCTGAGTTGTCCAAAGGCTCACTGAGAGCTCATGGCTGAGCTGGAAATGGAATTGAAGCGCTTGAGACAAGTCGCCTCCACCTTCTTTTTCTAACTAGCTCATCTCAGGTCCTGTGTGCCATTTGGCTTGGCAGCTGCCCAACACTGGAGAATTCCCAGGCTGATCGGTGGTAGTCTTGCCAGCTAGAATCATAGAGTCATTGAATCATTAAGGTTGGAAAAGACCTCTGAGATTATAAAATCCATCTAGTTTTTGCTTTAGTTTTAGTTCGTTGCTTTTGCTTTTCAGAGAGTCATTCAATGGGGCTTGGCTTGAAGAGGGGCTGAAATGCCATCACACACACTGCCCCTCGTGAGAGGAAGTGTAATTAAGCCACCTACCTCTTAAACACACGGCTTGCCTTTGAATAATAAGGGAAAGCCACCAAAAGGGTTAAACACTTTATTTAGATGGCTTTGTTTGTTACGTGTGTGCTTTGCTTGTTCTGAGAATTAGTGGAAGATAAGCTAAAAGTTCATTTATAAGAGTATTAAAGGATAATTATGATGGAGTAAATGCAGCGGGTCAAAAGGCATTATGATGAACAGAATCATAATATAGGGCTTGGGAAAATAAGCTAAAATGTACAATGCCTAACATTACTCACTGAATGCCATGGAAAGTGTACTTCTTTGGCTTTCTCTCTGCTTCTTCATTCCCACCCTAAATTAAAGTTGCATCCATTAACACTCTGCTGTTTGCACACAAACACGTAATGATAATCAATTGCAGTAACTTAAATTAAACTTTTAGGCAGCCATAAATATGTGACCTTTTAATATCAACAAAATGATAAAAAAGATTTGGTAGGAAATCTGTTTCAATCAGATTAGAGAAGAAGTGGGTAAAGCTGATTACAAGCCCGCTAAACACAGTATTTGGGCAGTATTTGTTCAGAAACAATAGCGTTAATTCTACTTTAACAAGTATTATCTGGAAAATCAATAATTAATGGGAACCCATTATCAACTTGTAATTTAGCACAGAGATTAAGTTGGGTGAGAAGTGAAAGTGAATGGGCAACCCTGCTTTTACTTGACCTGTCAGGCCATGGATTAGCCAGTGACAACAGGGTTCATATTTTTTTAAAAGAGGGGTGGTAGAAACAAGTCAATTTGGGCCTATTGCTGTTTGGCACCGCCTTGCCCTCCTGCTTCCTCATGCTTTGCAGAAGAGCTGCCTTGCACAACCAGGTTGCTGCAGCCTGCGGGATGATGTCTTCAGTGGCGTTTGGTCCTGGGACGAGGGGCGACATTGCCCCATAATCCACGGGGTGCCCAGAGAGGGGTGAACAGTGGGAACAGAGGTGGCCAGAAGGGTGCTGTTTGTGGATGGCATGAACAGGTGGGATCACACATCTTGGCTTGGCTTCCCAAGGGGCCATCCTCCTCCTTAACATCTTTCTGCACCTCCCCGCTTCCTGAAGTGCCCCCTACCATGTTTTTTCCTTGACTGACAGGACTTGTAGTGACATGTGTGAATGCATGTGAATGGCCAGATTTTCCCCAGCCGGCTCCTCCCTTCCCCCCACCGTATCAGCTCTATTTGGAGAAACAACCTTATTTGTCCTCTGTGCTGCGTTGGGACTCAGATGTTGTGCAAGTGCGTATGGGTCAGAGGTGGTGTGCACGTGACTTACCACAGGAGTAGGTGATTGCAACAGATGCCAAACAGATAATGGTTTTGAGAAGACAACATTCTTCCAGAGGGTACAGATGTTCTGATCGAGGATCTGTGTGTGTGTGTGTGTGTGTGTGTGTGTGTGTTTTTGCGCGCGTGCGCATGTGTGCATGCATGCATCTCTCTGGGTATCTCTGGGTGTGTTTGCCTAGGCCAGAGCAGGGTTTTAGAAGAGGAGCATTGCTGTTTGCTAAATTTCAGGTGGACAGCAGTGAGCCACCATTTCCACCTTGCTGCTGGCCTTCTCATCTTCTCCTCCTGGGCAGAGGCTCTTTTTTCCCAGAGTTGAGTTACCTACCTGGTTTTGGGCAGAGCAGGATGTAGTTTGTGGGCTGTAGTGGTTTAGCAGAATAAGGGAGTAAAGGAAATGGGTTGGGGACACTGGAAAGCAAGTAAGCCAGTGCTACAGGGCTTGTGGAGCCCCTCATACTGGACATGGCTATGTAGACGCCCATGATTGGGATGTTCTTTGCCTTGCTCAAAGGCAATGGTCAAAAATGAGATCAAGGAAGCCCCTGCTGATACAAGCAGTGGCCTGTGGATAGGAGAGAGGCAAGTGTGCAGGGACATATCACCTTTTTAGCAGAGCAGTGGATAGAGCTGGAAATAGTGACATCTTGGGCTGGCCTCACATTTCCCCCCAAACCTGCCCCCACTAGTGGTGCAGCTGAAAGACACCATGACAGGATAAGAAGCCCAAGAGCTGTACTTGTCTCTCTGCTTCCACTGGCCGTGGCCTCCGTCTCTGAGTTGCAATGATGGTTGCTCTGGTCCTTACAGGCTGACTGAAAGGCTGATGTCCAGATATTGGCTGGACTGTAGGCTGGCCCTGGGGCACGGCATGCAGCCCAGGTTGTGATGGGGGCTTCTTGACAGTCAGCAAGGCAGGATGCTCTTGGCGAAGGGAACAGATTGAAGGCAGATTGTGTGGGTGAAGCAGCACCATGCTACACAGCTAGGGAGTGGCTTCAGAAATGGCATTTAATCATTCAACATTAACACAAGACATCTGTCACTATCCTCAGCAGTGACGGGGCTACACAGCAAAACAATATGTTCTGGCGCTCCTAATCACTGGAAAAACACTACTTTTTGCAGAGAGTTCTTTTAGTGCCCAGCACAAATCCTTCTATTTTATTATAGCAATCCCAGCCAAATCCTCCAATAAATGGAGTTTTTATTAATGTGCAGCTGTTAAATGAGAAAAAATAAAACTCAGAAATAAAAATGAATCCCTGAATAATCAGGCTGATCCCAGGCAGTAAGAACAAGCAGGCCGACCACATACTTATAGCTTTTTGGTATTATTTAAAAATATGGTCAGGGCTTTTCTTTCCCCCTCCATTTTTTTTTTGCACAAGCCTGAATAGATTTTTTTCAGGAAGATCTGAGCCACTTCTGTGGTCTGGAAACACGGTGAGGAGGAGTGAGGGGCACTAGGATGAGGGTGACATCCAGTGTGTGTGCCTGGTATTTGCCTGCTGCCACAGTAGGGAATTTGCTGTGGCCTGGGAGGAGAGTGGCAGCATGGCACCGTGCCCAGGGCAGCTAGGGTCTGGCTTTGCAACGAGGGATGTGCTTGCTTCTATGCAAAAATGAACAGCAGAGAGCATCAAAACAAGAGGGTGGAAAGAGGCAAGTGACAAAAGCCCTCCGACCATTGCAGCTCACATCAGAAGGACAGGGCAGTTTGCTTTAACCAGTCACAGTTTGGGGCTCTTTGCCTTGAACTGGAGCTTGCCAGGTGAAATGTCACCCCCTGAAGTGCCATTCTGCAGTTAAAAAGGAAGGAAAAGTGATCCCATGATGATGTGTTGTGTGAGGCCAGTGCTGAGCTGGGGAGAAGAGTGATGCCTGCCCTGGATTTAGCCCCAGATCCTTTCCCCATGCACAGGTCCTGGCCTGCCAAGGCGACTGCAACCCCCATGTCATGAGCGGAGAGGCTTGCCATGAACAGAACAAATCTTCTTCCCTCATGCTTGCTATTGCTGCTGGGAGACGTGGGCCAGCTCCACTACACCCACAGCACAGCCACACAACCGCACGGGTGCTGGAAGCTGGGCTAAACCCAGTCCCAGGCTACAGTCCAGCTGGCAATAAAACAACCATCAGGGGCCGTTTCCTGATAGCTCCAGCCCAAAGGAGAGTGCTGAGCGAGCAGAGAAGTAGGAGACCTGCTGGAGCTGCCATCAGATGCATGCACGTGTTTCCAGGTGGCTGGACCTTGGACAGCCCTCTGCGGGCCCACCTAGAGCTAAGTCTCCAGTGGCAGGGCAAAGCCAGCCCATGCAGCTCCCCCAGAGCGGAGAGGGCAGTCATCCTGCCCGAGGCACTCAGAGCTGAGCTGTGGCTGTCAGGGCAGCACCTGTCACCGGTGGTCAGACCCTGGTCACCCAGGGTTGCAGCCTGGTGAACGCAAAGCAGGAGGGAATGCCCCAAGCAGATAGCACCCTGCTCATGAAATGGCATGAGCACCTCCGCGATTCATTCTGATTAAATTAGAGACAAAGTAAAGCCCTAATTCTTCTGATTAAAGCTTAGAAGTTAAGCTCTTCGGGCAGGATGCGTGCCTTGCCCTGTGCTCTCCTAAACCACTTTGTCCACACTGACAAGACACTAATAATGCCCTCCTATATGTTTCTTCCAGACATGCATGATGCTTAGTCCATAGGGTGTGTGATGTTCCTGGGACATCCCACCACTTCTGTCTGAATAATGGTATTTATAGGTAGTCACCTCGCTATTTTGGAAGCAGGGAAGTAGGAGGAACTGCTCCAAGCAAAGCAGAGGTCCAGGTCTGCCGGAGTTCAGCCTTCAGATAGGTTGGGTTTTTCCCAGAGGAATTGCCCTGGGAGAGACACCCCAGCCCAGGCATCGGTTGGGGTGTTACCCAAATGCTCTCTTACACCAGGTGCTCTACAAGCATGGGGTCAGCCCGCAGTCACAGCTCTGCATGGCATGGGTAAAAGGCAACTAAGGCTACAGTGATGAGTTAGGGTATCAGGGACAGAAGCAGTTTTAATTGTTTCTGTTTTAGCCTCAATGAATAGGTGTTTTACCCCAGGGCAGCTCGGTTGTCAAGCTTTGCTCGAGTGCTCTGTACCCTTCTTTTCTGCTCTGCAGGACTTTCTGAGGACATGGGATGGCATCATGCATGAGGCTTGCTTGCATAGTACTTGCTTTTAAGGAGTTCCCAGGACCTGCTAGGAAGGCTGTCCCTGGGCAAGAGCTGAGCTGTGGTTTCAGCAGAGGCTGGAAGCACATCCTGAGGGCCCCATCCTTCACATATGTCCAGCTTCTTGCAGGGAAGCTGGGAAACTTCTGCCTCTAACATCTTGCATGGGGAAGCTCTCCCGTCCCTCCTCCTCTGTACTACGGGCAGAGGCACAGCCTGGTATTGTTTGTCACAGATCAATGCATTTACCCATGTGGAAAAATGCCATTACCACCAGGGCTCAGCTTTTCTTTCCTCTTGAACCGCTCTCGCTGTGCTTGTGAGGGGCTGGCTAATTGCCTCTTTTCTCAGGTTGCCCCTGGGGATGGCTGCCCCGCAGCCCGCCACACAGCTCATGCTGGCCACGGTTCACGCTGGCGCTCTCAGGGCTTCCCCCAGCCCGAGCATCTCCTTTGCCAAACAAATGAACACTCAGCCACTGCATGGGGCCACAGAGCTCTTAGTTACATCTCCCCTTGTGCGCTAAAGAAACAAAGGAGGGGGGACACTTAAAAAGAGAGGGAAGGGTGGGCCATGGGCTCCAAGATAAGAGGGAAGACACAGGTAACCTGCTCGCCTGTGCTCCAGACCATTTGGTGCCAGGATGCCCAGCAAAAGTAAGGGGAAGAGGGGTAGGACACTCTCAGCAGGGGGTGCCCTCCCAGGTGGGCTGTGTCAACCCCCAAAGAGGGTCCTGCTGGGCTGGGACAGCGAGCACCACAAAATGGGGCTGGCGCAGAGGTTTCCTGCCTGGGCTGGGCAGGGCAACAAGAGCAGAGGGAAGGGTATTCCCCAGGGTTTCTGCCATGCCACTGTGTATTCACCTCCCAGGAGGCTGGAGGGTGCTTTGGCTGGCTGAGCACTGCAGGAGCTGCAAAGGAGGGTGACCAGGTTGATGCTGAAGGAAACCAATAACCAGGCATCTCTCCCCCAGTGAAACTGGGAACTTTCTAGGTACTAAACTAAAGGAAACAAGAGCCTTTGCTGCCATTTCCAAATAGGAAGAAAATATGTTTACTCAAAATCCAGTGAAACCTCGAGACGAAAAGGAACACTGCAGACAATGATCCCACAAGGGAGAGGTTTACGTCTTCCTCTTAATCTCCTCCTCCTTTTTTCCCAGAGCATGACAATACCAATAATATAAGTCTTTATTTGAGGTGATTGAGTAACTGTTCATTGTCGGCAACATTCAATCCGTTCATTTTGGACAATATGTTCCCTTTTGGCATCAAGGTCCACCTTAACTGTGTTGGAGAAATCATGTCAAAGCAAAGACCACGACCTTGTTGGAATGCTGGAAAGTCCTTTGTGCTAAAATCTGTCCTTTATTATAAGAAAAATTAATCTCACAAGAAAATTTTACACATTTTACAACTAGTTGCTGCCAATGAAGGAGCTGAAGAGAAAAGAAGAAGAGAAAAAGATGGCTCAAGAGTGACAAGTGGTGAAAGCAGGGCTGAGCTGTGGCAGGAGAAGCAGGCTGGGGGAAGTCCGTGCACACTGAAAGCTGCTCTTTCTGCTTTTAAAAAAAAGTTGCAGAGTACAGTCTCAGAGCGCAGAAAATGTGTCCTCAACAGCATGGAAGGAAGCTGGGCCTGAAGAGCTCTCCTGCAGGGTCAAGTAAAAATGGGTGAAATGAGCTACGGGAACCCTACCCCTTATATCTGTATTTCTAACACCAAATAATGTGATTGCAAAGGTGAGGCAGCCAAACACATACTCCTCTACACATACAAGAAGAATGACCCATGCATGGGGATATATATGATGTTATTTTCCTTTTGATGGTGTGCTTGGGACAGGATTGCTTCAGTAAAGGGTCCTTTGCTTGTGTGATGCCAGGTGGGGTCTCTTTAGCTAAAAGACCCTAGTTTATGTCTCTTGGGAGTCCGGTCCTTAAAGGGGTGGAGTGGGGGGCTGCAAAATTAATTAATGAAATATCTGCTCTGTCTGAAAAGAAATTGAGACATTGCATGGTGTTGAGAAGACACGCTCCAAAATCTTCTGGTCTTTTTGCCAATGCCATTTCCCTGTTCAGTTGCAGAGAGGAGAGAGCTGGGAAAGCCCAGGGTATTGCTTGTCATGGCAGACCCAGAGCCATGTTGCAAGCCTGGGCCAGTGCTGAGAACAGGACCCAGACCTCTTTGCAGAGCCGAAACCTTTGAACCTTCAAGCTGAGGCACTGCATTTCAGCACCTGTTTGCATTCAGGGGAGCTGATATAGAAAGCGGTGTTAAAGGGAAGAGTGAGAGTAGCCGCCTGTGCGTGTGGTGTCCCCTGCTTTAATTAGGTTAGCTTCTTTCATGGCAAGTGCTGTCATACCGAGCTGAAAAATCAATACCATATGGCACAGCACTCAGCTAGCAAACTTGGAGATTAATTAAAGGAGAAGTAATTCTGTCAGGTCTCATAGCATAGCGCCTACGATTAGGCATGGCTGAACTGGTTTGGAAACACGCAAAAGCTAGGCAACACCTTCACCCAGAGCTGAGCTGGACACTCTACCACTTTGGGGTCAGAATAAAGTTAAATCCTCCTTTCTCTACCCCCAATGGAGATAGATTAGAAATATTGACATCACTGTTTCATGTGTTTACCTGGATTTCCCTGTGTCTGTGGGGCTAGCCACTTGCTTCCAGCTTGCTGTAGGTCAGGATGGGGAGGTGGGAAAGGATGTATTTGTTCTGGGAGGCTTCTGCTTGGCAAGGTGCTGGGTATGAACATGGAGAAGGTGTGCCTGGGGGCTCACCGTGCTCCTGGATTGGGAGCTGGGGAAGCCGTGGGAGGCAGCAGAAAGAAGAAAATGCAAAGAAGTTCAGATGTTATGACAATGAGCACTGGACAGGCACTTAGGGGTGGCTTGGAGGCTGGGTGGGTAGAGGTGCCTGGGAGGGAAAGAATGCTGTGAGGTGGACAAGAGGAGAGGCAGGGAAAAAAATCAGCCTTCAAGTCACCAGAGGAGCTGCCAGATCTCACAAACCATTTACAGCCCACTTCTCCATCACACCTTCACCTCCTGGGACCAGTTGCTTCCAAAACAACGCAGTTGTCCCTGAACTTTTCCAACACCCCTTGCAGTCACAAGCTGAAGCTGTGGCTCTGGGTGGGGATCAGGCATAGCCTATTCCCCAGCACATTGCTGGGTATCTGAGGGCCAGCCGGGTCAGGAGACCAGGGTCCTGGAACCAAGCCTAGATTTCCCATGGATGCAACTGGTGTGACTGCTGCAGCCTGGGGTATTTTATGATGTTACACCCAGAGCGAGTGCAGAGCAGCAGCAATGCCTGTGGCACCTGGATAAGACACCCGCAGTAGGATCCAAAAAGATTTGGCTCCCAGCTCTGCTCCTGTCCTGCCACCTGGCCACGGGCAGGTCCCTTCCCCCTGCCTGTTCCACAGAGCGGCTGCCCATCACTGCTGACATCCTCCAGGCTAAAGCATGGCAAGTTCCCCCAAGCCTCTGTATCTAGATGGCAAATGCTAAAACTGTGGATGTCAGTGGAGATATTCTGAAAGATCTTGCTGGGCTTGAACTTATTTTAACTTATTTTCATGTCATGCTATTATCTGATTGAAGGCCAAACAGCTGATTGAAGAAGCTGTCTGACGATCTTCCAGTCTGGAAGTTAAGAATCTAGGTTCACTTCAAAACCCACTAAAATCAGTAACAATCTTCCGGGGGTTTCATTGTCCTTGAGTTGAGACCTTCATGGGACCAAAAACTTCTCTGCTCTGCCAAATGTAAAAAAAAACCTGAGGTGGTAGTGAAATGCTGTTTTTCCATTAAAAAAAAACAACAACAAAACAAAACAGAAAGAAATCTGACTCCATCACTTGGGAAGTTTCATTTCCAGAGCACGTACCAGAGTGGGACAATGTCTACCTCTCTTTTGGGAGATGCTGATTTAATGAATGTGGCAGCTATTGTGTGTGCTTGGGAGCCTCACAGCCGTTTTTCTTCTGCTGATATTTTCTTTTCTTTTCTGCTTTAATGAGTGTTTCTCTAATTGACTTGATGATTTCTGTTAATTAGCACATTTTGGAGGAATGATCAAAAAATAATAAGATAAAGTAATTGGACAAGCATAGTGCAGAGGAATAATAGCTCCTTTGTGGGGCTAATTGGAGTGGACAGTCCATCGGCTAGTTTGGGGCTCCGCACAGTTGGATATTCCCAGCCTAGCTGTGCCGAGTGCCCAGGACTTCCAAGCACCCACATAGGCCCAGCTCCGGTAGTCATTTCAATTAGCTTTAATGAGCTGTAAATGAGTACCAAGGAGAACCAAGTCTGGACCTGCCCTGTTTTGCCATTACCCAGATTTTGCAGAAGACTCTGGAAGCGATTGGTGTTTGCCCAGGACCTAAGGCAGGTGCAAGGCCTCGGGTGCCGCCGGGCAGAGTATCCCCAGGGAGGGCTGTGTCCTGGCTCACACACCCTGTATCAGACAGGATAGGGTTGCCCATGGGGATCTGAGATGGGCAGGTAAATGGGACTAGAGAACAACAAAGTAGAGTGGAAGTCAAAAGCACCAGCCGAAGGAGCAGCCAGAAATCAGAGCTACAACTGTTGTGCCTGCTCCGCCTGTGTTTCTTCCCAAACACCCCATCCCTCATGTTCCCATATATCACGTAAAGGTTTACACCTCAGACAAGCCCCAGTCTCCTCCCTAGGGGCAGAAACCGGGCTTTCCATGGGTACATCACCTATAGCTCCTGGAGATACATGGGGTGAGCTCCACTTGCTCACCAATTGACAGTCATGTTTCCAGTCGCAGTTGTAGGTGTAGTACCTTGATGGTCATTTGTTTGCCCTGTGTTTGGCTAGGAATTAATTAGGAGATGGGCTCCAGGCTGCTGTGACAGCTGTCTGCATGCGGCACTTCCCAGCAGTTTGATTAAATCTGCAACACTCCAGATGTGAGAGCCCTCTGCATCGGCACATGGTCTGCTCTTAAACTCCACTTAAACCGTGACTGCTCTTCTGGTTTTAATCAAAGGCAAATGCCTTAAGACAGAAATCTGTGCAGAGGAATTAGTAGGGATGTCTCTGGGGCATGGGGAGTGGGACATGGACAGGGACCCCCCCTCTGGTGCCAAATTAGGGCTGCCAATGCACTTGTAGTAAGCTCAGACGGCGATGCTACAGCGCTGAGCAGGTGGTGTGCATGGCCAGCTGTGGCTGCGCTCCCTCTGCAAACCCTTTGCTTCACCCACATAAACTCGAGCTAGAAACGAAGCACTTTCCACAGCCCAGCAGTGCTGGGAGTGCACATTCCCCCATTCATTTCATCCAGCTGTGCCATCTGCCCCTGCAAATCCATCACCCCAAAAAGGAGGATATCTGGCCATTACATGTATCTACTCTTAACTGGCCAGGGCACACGCACATAACCCACAACTCAGCCCTGGCTGAAGCCTGAGAAAAGTCCCATCACAAGGAGGAAGCCCACCTGTAACTCTGAGGTGGGGATTCAGACTTGTGAAATACAGATGTGCCTTACTCCAAGGCCCCCCTCTTTGCTGCCTTCCCCCCTAGCAATGGGCTATTTGTCAGTTCCTTTTCATCCGTGTGTCAGAGGCAACATTTTCACAACAGCCATCACTTCCCTGTGCTCCCAGCAGGAAATTGAGGACGTTTCCTTCTGTCTGTTCTTACTGAGGCAAGGACCTCCCCCCCCCCAGGCTCCCACCCTTGCCAAATTGCCTGTGTTGCCATCAGCTGGCTGTTCACCCGCTGCGCTCCACTGCTGGGCAACCTTACACCCACGCAAGGTCCACCATGTCCACCAGCCAGCCGGCTGAACTTGCCCTGCAGAACAGGCACCCGAGGGACGTGGTTTCAACATCACCCCTGGGTACCAGGCTCCAGCCTTGCTCCCACACCGGCTTGCCAGGAGCTGCTGTGCATGCGTGGCATGGAGCAGGTGGGGAGCACCGGTCTGTGACTGCTGGTGCAGGTCCAATGGGTGGGTATGCAGCAGGGGCTGGGTTTTCAGAAAGGGGTTCTCTGTCCAGTCTGGAGCATGGGAGCCTCTTCCACCCTGAGCTGCCTGAAACTGTCAGATGGTCCTTTATTATTGACCTGATTCATATCTAAACCAGGGAGGTGAAAGCTGTCTTATCCCATTACTAATCCCCTAAACCAGGCCCTTCAATACCTTCTCCTTGCTTCCCCCTCCTCATTGCTACAGCAGGTGGTTGCAAGGCGAGTCCACATCCTTCTAGGGTTTCCCTGAGTTTCATGCCCCTGCAAAGACAAGGGCCCCAAAAACCCACCAGCTGCTGGCTTGGGCACCATCATTGGCCGAGGAGGGCCTGCCAAAATGTTGAGCGTATCTATGATTCCCCAAGGACTTGCAAGGCTTGCCCCGGTGACTGAAGGGGACAGCCCAGGCACCCATTCCATCCTGTGTGCCCTTACAATCCCATCCTGTAGGTTGCTGCAGGGTACGGTGGGTGCCTGATGTGGTGCTGGAGCAGCCACAGAGAGGAGGGGACACCTTAGGACCATCCCACCTCGCTGTGCCCACAGTCCTGCAAAGTGCAACGGGGAGTAGGGTGCAGGGGACAGGAGTGCTCAGCATCGGCTGCAAGCAGCACCCACCCCTGCGACATGGGCCTGCACCAGGGCCAGGGTGCTGTGGCCTCCATCTGCCCTGGCCGGAGCCCTCATGCAGGGGCTGGGTGCTGGGGCACCTGGGGGCTGCCGGGCCGGCTGGTGCAGGCACCCTGCCCGAGGGGGTGAAATTAGAGCAAGGGGCGATGTTTGATGTTCTGCTCTTTAAGCGATTAATAATCTTTCGGCGTTGGAGAATCAGCTGAAAATCTTCCCTGGAAAATAATGAGCAGAGAAACATTTACTGATTAGTCTAATCCCAGCTAATCCTATCTGATGAGCATATATCAAGATATCCTTTAACTGATTTATTGTCCAAAGGACCAGTGGAGATGCTCCTCTCCACCACGGCCGGGGGAGCCAGCAGTGGCAGCAGGCATGTCCCCCTACCCTGTCCCGCAGCCCCATCCCAGAAGCAGGCACATCCCCCGAGGCACTGCCATGGCCACCCTCCGCCCTGGGCAGCAGTGCTGTATCCAGGCCAGCTCACAAGCACAGGGAGATTTAATCGCTATTTCCATTTCTGCATCTACCAGCTTTCTCTTGGGTTTGAGCTTTTATGTTTCATAAACTGATTAGGAGCAATTATACGCGCTTTATCCCCAAACTTTCCAAATGCCTAGGCCATATGCATATTTAAGGCTTCATCATCTCTCCCAACAGCTCAGCCCAAACATAAACTGCTGAAATCAAGCTGATTCTGGGACAACGTCAAAAATTAGGGTTTTATCCACTAATATCTGCTTGGACAGGAAATTTGTTGTGGGTGGTGGCCGGATTATGGCTTCTAATTACTGTGGCAGATCCTCCCTGCCTAGCAGTGAAAGTCTCCGATTTCAGCAAAACTGTAGCAAAACCACCCTGGAGAAGCAAAGGTGCCCCAGGAGCCCCTAGGGTGCCCTGTCCTGGCGTGGGTGACAGCCCTGGGTGGGGATGCCCTGAGCACCCCTGCATCTGGAGCACACGGGGACCCGCAGTTGGTGGCTTTGGGAGCGTGACCCCCCAACACCTCCTGCTCTCCTCGCGCTCATTTGCCTTTCTTGGTGCAAAGCGTGAAGGCCCAGAGGGTCCCCCCCCCACCAGCCCCCAGCGCCGGCCATGGCAATTATCCTAAATGAAAGTTATTGTTCTGCTAATCCCGGGAACAGCTTGCGAGGGGAGATTTGGGTCTTTCTTTAATAATGCAAAGTTAATGCGGAGTCCCCTTGTAATTATCTTTATCAGAAGGACCCTCGGTTAATCTGACCGTCCAGCAAAGGCCCAGATCAGGCGGCCCATGTAAGCTGGTTGTAAATCGTTTCCATCAACAGATGAAGAGAAGGGGGGAAAAAATTGCAGCCCAGGTGCAAGAACCTGGGAGCAAAAGGGAGAGCGGAGGCCAGGCACTTCAGGGTGGCCCTGGCCCCAGTGGCGGGACGCCTGGGGTCAGGGCGGGTCCTGCCCCACAGACCCCCGCCATCCCATCCCCAGACCGCTGAGCAGAGGGACAGAGCAGCCGGGTGGAATGCCATGTCCGGGGTGTAAGGCTGAAGGGCCACGGGGTGGGATGGGGGTACGGGAGGGGACCTGGGCAGGGCACTGCAGGGAAGAGGGGACATGGGGACGCGGCGGGGAGGGCCGTGGGAGAAGACCCACGGAGGGAAGCCGTGAGGATGTGAAGTGGGCTTGTGGGGGAGCTGGGTGGCCGGGACCGGGGCCGGAGGGGGGCCGAGGGGGTCCCGAGGAGGGACTGAGGGGGACCGCAAGGGACCCGGGGAGGGGATGGGAAGGACCGAGGGGCGGGGGCAGAGGGGAGCGGCGGGACGGGCGGCGGGAGGGGGCTGCGGGGGGCCCGAGCGGCGGCCGGGAGTGGGCGGGGGAGGGGCGCGGAGCCGGGGCGGCGATGGCGGGGGGTGCCGGGGGCCGTTAATCCGGGGATTGGGAGCGCCCCCCCGCCGGCCCGGGGTGTGATTGGAGCCGGGGCCGGCGGCGGGACGATAAAAAGGGCGGCGGGCGGCAGTGGCCGCTCCGGGCCGGGCCAGGCGGCGGCGGCGGCGATGCCGGGGCGGGCGGAGCCGTCGGGGGGACGCGCGGCGGCGGCGGGGCCGGTGGCGGTGCCGGTACCGGTGACACCGGGGGCGGCGGCGCGGCCGGGGGGCCCGGGGCTGCGGGCCAAGGGCTTCGCCATCACCGACCTGCTGGGGCTGGAGGCCGAGCTGCAGCCGCCCCCCGGGCCGCCCCCGCCCGCCGCCGCCGGTGGGTACGAGGGTGGCGGGACGCTGGGGCTGGGGCTGGGGCTGGGGCTGCTGTGCGGCCTTGGGGCGCCGGGCGCCCCGTGCCTGCTGCCCGCCCCGCTGCCGCTGCTGCCCGCCCGTGGCCCCCGCCCGCCCCCCGGGCCGCCGCCCGCCGCCCGCCGCCACAAGGAGAACATCTCCGGTGAGCGGGGCCGGGGACGGGGGTGGCCGCTCAGCCGGGCACGGGGACCCCCGGCCGGGGGCTGCCGGGGCGTCCTCGCACCTGCGGCCCCGGGCATAGGCGGGGGCGGGGGCGGCGTAGCATCCTCTCGAGGGCGGGCGCCGATCCCCTGCTCCGGGGTGGTGGCACCGGTGCGGTGCTCCGGCCTCGGCCGCGGCCCTGATGCCGCCGGTCGCTGCGGGAGAGTACCCCAGCCCCGGGCCCACTCCCCGCGGGCAGCTGGAGCCGTGTTTTGGGAGCCGGGTTTGGTCCCCCTGCTCCCGCGGGAACATGACTCTTCCCCTCCCGCATGCTGCCGCCAGATGAGGACAGCCTATCTGGGGACGGCGGCGACCTGAAGATGTCCACCTCCCAGATCAAGAGGAAGAAACGCCGGCACAGGTAGCGCCCGAGAGCGGGGCTGCCCCCGTCCTCCCCTCGCTGCTGCCACCAGCCTCCCGCTGGTCCCCGCGCTGGGGCGGTGGATGTGTCCCGGGGAGGGGAGAACGAGAAGGGCTGCAGCTGGGCTGGGGAGACGGTTTTCAGGAGGAAGACCTCAGCGGGGAGGGGGCTGCCAGCCCCGCCGCTTGCCGTAAAGGTCTGGGCTGTGTCACACGGTGCTCTCTCCTCTCGGCAGGACGGTGTTCACGGCTCACCAGCTGGAGGAGCTGGAGAAGGCTTTCAACGAAGCTCACTACCCCGACGTCTATGCCCGGGAGATGCTGGCCGTGAAGACGGAGCTGCCGGAGGACAGGATACAGGTAGGTGGCTCCGCCGGTCTTCTCTCCCCATGGAGGCTGCGGGCTGCCGGCACCGGCTCTCTCTTCTGCTCGATGGCCTGTGAGTGCGGGTGGTGGGAATGTGGTGGCACTGACACGCCGCAGGGTGCTTGTGGGGGGGCGGCTCAGCTTCTGCTTCCCCAGCACTGACCAGGCTCCAAGTGGAAATGCAGAACCAGGGGACTGAGCTGGCCCTGACAGCTGCTCGCTGCCAGCAGCTTGGCTCTGTCCTCTGGAGACACAACTCAGGCATGAGCTGAGAACAATTCAGGAGCTGCTGGACCAAGCTGCAGCCCACTAGCTCGCTCACCAGCTTGTCCCTTTGAGGGGCACATGGTATTTTAGGGCCTAATCCTGCCCCACTGTGGAGCAGCTCATTGGCTTAAGCATGGGGTGGTAGTCCAGGCAGCAGCCAGGTTGTATGTACACCCCTTGAGCCTTCAAATGCAGGAAGGGGGTGGGGAGAGGGACTTAAGCACACTCTGTCATCATCGGTCACTGCATTATGGACCCCTTTTTCTGGAGAGGTTGGTGCTCTGTGTGGTGGCAGCAGAGGGGCCTTGTGGGCAGGTGGTGTGTAGGGTGACTTTGGCTGGGATTGCCCTCCTGTGTCACAATCAGCCTCGTGTAACCTGTGCTCCCTCTCCCCCCCTTCCTCCCCTCTCTCACTGACACCCACGTGTGTGCCCTCCCTCAACCCCCTCCCCATGCACCACCCCGGCTGTCCTCCTGCTGCCACCTGCGCGTCCCCACCCTGCGCTCCCACACCCAAACCCCTCCATGCACCCCCGCGGCTGCCCCTCTGCCCTGGACGCACACTACCCCATGCCCAACGGGCCCTGGCCGCGGGGGCTGTCTCCTCCCCAATCCCACCCCTCCGTGCTCTCCTGGCTGTTACCCCTGAAGGTTTGGTTTCAGAACCGAAGAGCCAAGTGGCGGAAGCGGGAGAAGTGCTGGGGCCGGAGCAGCGTGATGGCTGAGTACGGCCTCTATGGGGCCATGGTGAGGCACTCCATCCCTCTGCCAGAGTCCATCATCAACTCTGCCAAGAGTGGGCTGGTGGGGTCCTGCGCCCCATGGCTGCTGGGTAAGTGGGAGCTTGGGGCTGGGGGGGTTGGGGGGGCAGCTGTGGAGCAAATGTCCCTTCCTCTTTTGTACATCTGTCCTTGCCTTTTCCCTGAAAGGTGTGCAGGCTGACAAGCACCCTGGCTTTTCCACTCCCTCCTTGCAAAGAGCAGCTGGGAGAGGCATAACCTTT
The DNA here is from genome assembly GCF_963921805.1 of Phalacrocorax carbo. Lineage (NCBI taxonomy): Eukaryota > Metazoa > Chordata > Aves > Suliformes > Phalacrocoracidae > Phalacrocorax > Phalacrocorax carbo. Next base: position 37,048,840 of record NC_087515.1, on the reverse strand, counting down.
TACTGCTGTGTCAGACAGGTGCCTGTACATGGTTAGGTATAGCTTTCTAGTGATAGCAGCCAGCATGGGAGTCACAGGGTGTCTAGCAACTCATCACCCTCCCCCCAAAACTGAAGATAATATTAATGCTACCTCAGAACTACCCTCTGCTCATGCACAGTCCACTGAGGCAGCACTCGAAATCGAGGCTGGGATGAGCTGTCACAGCACCCCTCTGCCTGTAAGTCTTCCCTGCTGCAGGGGAGATATGGACCAATTCTGCTGCAAGCCATCTTCTCGGGCTGCAGAGAGCTGCTGGCAGGGCTCTGTGTCGGGAAAGGCTGGTAGCTAGCATGAGTTTTCCTCGGGCTGCAAGCGAGAGCTGAAGGAAGCATCAGGAGGGCAGGAGATGATGATGCTGAGCTGTCCCAGGCAGAAATAAGCAACCAGCACCCTCAGCTTTGCTCTCCGCCCTCTGAAAGGCATGCACAAAAAGTCCATGGAGGTGAGCAGGAAGGCGGAGAGCCAAGAGAAGTTGGCAGATGGCTGGCGAGAGAAGCAGGAGGAGGAAGAACTCAAAGGGAAGCAGGCCAGTTCCCAGAGGGGCTCCAACAAGCTTAGCCCTGCAAAAGATTCAGAGGACACAGCCATCGACCTCTCCAGGACAGCCAAGCATGAGAAGAGGGGCATACTGAGGCGGTGCATCAATGGGGAACCCCCAATGGAGCAGGACAGGGACCACTGAGTTTGGGCTGCCCTGGAGGAGGCCAGACCTCACCGCTTCCTGGCGAGATAATATTTATTGATTTATTGATTATTTTTTTAATAATTGAACTTTTATCTGAATTCAGGGCATTTTGAAACCAGGCACATACATACCCTTGTCCCCTCACTTTCAAGCTGTTCACTTCTCAGCAATGCCAGGGTGGAGGGTGGGAGAAGTGTCCAAGCGGGGCCAAGAGCAGTGTGAAAATGAGACCGTGCTGTGGTCAGTGTGGACCGCTGCTGGGGAAGAGCCACCCTTCCCCTCTGGGCTGTGAGCGCCTCCCTGGCCAGCCAGGAGCACAAAGAGCAGCAGTGCAATAGGAGTCACTCCCTTCTCAAACGTGTGGGTGCAAAGACGGTGCAGGAGTTCAGACGCCTTCTCTGAGCACTTCCAACCCCGCACAGCACCCGCGTGGCAAGTCCCTCCGCTTTGAACACACAATTCTTCCACCTCGAGGAGCAGCAGGGTTTTTAAACATAGTAGGGTTCATCCTCAAGCTGGTGTAACCTGACAGACGCATCGGTTTATACCTCCTGAGGATCTGGCCTGTCAATGCAGCCTTATCACTGGATTTACACTGTGTAGCTTCCTTAACTCATATTTGGGAGAAGGGGGTAAAGACATTTTTGTTTATGCAATGATTTTGTACACTTTTGAATGTTATCTGCCATACTATGCATAACAGAACAGACCTTTTTGAAAACCAAGCCATAGTACCCTGGAGCAATTAAACAATTTTGTGAATTGACATAAGAAGATATTTTGTAATTGTCTGTAAAAAGTGTTAATGTCAGAGCTGTTCCTTGGTCGTCCTATATTTATGTCTAAAAGCACTTTAGTGATCTGGATTTTTGAATGTGGCTCTTCCTGTTTTGCCCACCATTTATTTATTACACATCCATAAATAAAATTGTGGTGTATCTTTGGTTTTCATGCTCTGCATTTCAATTTGTACCTTCCTTTGGCACATCTTGTGGTAGTTTCTGGCTTTGAGCAGGTCCTCCGCAGACTCATGAAAACTGGGCAGGAGAGCTTTGCTGAGGCAGTGTAGTTGTTCCGAGGGGGCAAAGCAAAGCCCTCATGTGTCTTCCCAGAACTGAAGTCTCGTCCAGCAGCCTCCACATGGCAGCAGGTGAGTGATTTGTGCCAGTCAAAGAGCCAAACCACGGCTGATGCCCTTGGAGATAGTCCGAAATGGAGCACTCAGCCAGTTCTTGAGGGAAGCCATGGGGAGAAAGGTGCTCCATTCTCCCAAGGGTTGTTGAAAATCCTTCTCAATACAGCTCAAGTGTGAGGTTCTTCACTGAAATCTCCCACCCCGATGGCAGGAAAGGCACTCTGCCTCTCCAGTTTCTGTGCAGTGCTCTCCTCCTGCTGATCCTGCTGCTGTGGAGGGGTGCAGATTTGGGCCCTGTGTCCCCATGTCTCTTGTCGTTAAATACAAGGAGCAGCTTCTCACTTGGGCTGGGTGAACACATGGTGGGAGTTACTGCTGGGGGCACTTCTGCCTCCCAGGGAGGCACACAGAGCAGCCATGTGGGCCCAGCCACACAAGCAACCCCAGCAAGGCACAAGGGCTCCATGGCCATCCAACTAACTGCCCAGCTGGCTGCGACTGGTCGTCATCTCATGGCTGGGCTAGACTGGCCCACACACATGCTGTGACAGCTCTCCTGGAACACTTCCAGTTTCATCTGCTGGTCAAAACATAACAGAAAATTATCAAAAGGTTTTATTAAAATCTGAGTAATTCCAATTTGGAAAGTTTCCTAATGCAGCTCGGGGGGGTGGGGTGTGGCCATGTAAGGATGCTGTCACCTGTCCCCATCCCTGCTGCTGGGCCTGCCTCCTTGCACACAGGCAGCCACAGGCTGTGCTGGGCAGGGGAAGAGCAGTGGGATGCTGGCTGGGAAGAGCAGAGCAATAAAAGTGGCATCTGCAGATTTCCTGCCTTTCCCCTCCTCTGCTCAGCGAGGCCCCGCTGTGTTGGGGGGAACATATGCATAGCAAATACAAGCTTTGCAGCAAAAATAAATGTTTGATGGGACACACACACACTACCATGGGGAGCACGGTTCAGGGAAGGACCAGCCAGAGCTTACTGCAGCAGCAATTAGGCTTGCTGAGAGCCGAGTCTTAACACATTGGAGGCCTAATCCTGCCTGAGCAGCATCTGCAAACCTTTTATTTGGGCCGTGCCATGCTGGCACTGGATGCCTGCAATCATTTTTTTTTTGCCCTGCCTGTGTACAGATGGCCTGGCTCTTCGCCGTGTGCCGGATGCTGCGCTCTGAGAGCAAGCACATCCCTGCCACAACTGCCACAAGTGGAAACACCATGGCCCCGGCCCCGAGGACGTGCGGACAGCTCTCCTGGTAGGGCCTGGTGGGCTCCCAGCCCTCACCGCACATTGTGCAGGGGGAGTCACAGAGGGGGCTGCTGGCCCGAGGCACTTTTCCTGTGCTGGGAAGTAACCATAGGGTGTAGCCAGGTACGCTGGAGCTCAGACATGCCTTTGCTGCTCTGCTCACAGGGTGTGAGCCGATGGGAGGCCAAGTGAAGGGAGGTGCTGGTGGACAACAGTGACTGCTGGGGTTGCCACCAGGAGCTGGTGGCAGGGTCTGGTGGGGCAATCCTCAGAGCAGGGACAGTCACTCACCTCTTAGCTGCCAACACTAAGCCTGGCAGGGAAGTGCTTGCTGTCCTCCATACATCACTGTGGTTGTAGCAGCAGTAGTGTTATGCCGAAAAGCGGATTCATTCACCCAGTGTGCAAAACGCTAAACTATACACAGAGCAGAGGTATTTTATTCATTTCAATTTTGCACAAGGTGGGTGCTAGGTGATAACTCCACAAAGCTAGCACACCGCACCAAGAAACTACAGGTTATTCATACACTTAAATGTGTCAATAACAGCTACCCTTCACACACCCCAGCTAATAATTGGTTAATTTCTTTCTCATTTCAACTTAAAGGTACAGATTCCTTTAAATTTGCCACGCATGCTCAGAGAGTAAGGGGCTTATTTCGGTAGGGGTTTTTCTGGCTTATGGGTGTGATTTTTAGTATTATAATGAGGATAGTTCACCTAAAGGACACTTAGTTTTCCTTAACAACATCCCAATTTGTTGTTCTGTTTGACTACACGCTTTATCAGCCAGTTCTCAGTGTCTTCTGAGGCAGGATGTTTGCTTTTATCAGTCTCTCAGCTCTCTTCAAGGATATAGTTGTAAAACAAATGCTTCCTGATCTCTCAGCTCTCTTCTCTGGCCACCAAATTCTGTTTTCCCGGGCTCACGTGGTTCATTGTTATTACTTAGAAGAAGATTCTATTTTCTTCAGGATATCAGTAGGAGTAGGGCAGCATGTCATTGCTTCAGATTTGATCCATCCTGAGATTAGTGGCAGCCAAAACCAGCCACGGCTCCTGCCAGTGCCAGTTCAGGCCAGGGCTGGTCACGACAGTGTAACAGAAGAAGCCCTGACTTATGGCAATAGCTGCCGCTCGCACACATCTCTGCTGCTGCCGTGGGGTTGCCCATGTGAGATCCAGTAGCCATCTTGGTGACCGCACAAAGGTATGGCTGGCACAAGCTGCCACAGCCTCACTACAGTTCATCCGGGCTGCCACCCACCTTGGCACATCCAGACCTTTCCACAGTGCCATATGTACAGCGCTAGCTGGGGATTTAAGTGATCTGCTAAACCAGTCATGGAAGAAGGGATGAGGGAAGGGAAGAGGGAATAAAATGAGATTGTTTTGGCATGTCTCTTGGCTTTTACAGGATTGGAGGCTGACTGTCAAGCATGCAGGTCTGGGGATTGCAAGAAGGTGGTGATGGGTGTCTTTGTGACTGGCCCAGGCAGGCCAGAACAGAGAAGGCTGCAGGGCTGCACTTGCGGAAGCATCTTCAAGGTGTCATTTCTGTACAGCTTAGCAATATTCATTTCTAACTGGCATTTTGTCTCGGCCAGTCCTCCCAGGCTGCTGGCTGGATTTTCAGACAGGGAGGTTAGGAAGCGAGTATGAACATTTTGTAAGAACTCCCCCGTGTGGAGCTAGGCAACGGGACACAGCGAGCAGTCCAGGAACAGGAAAGGCTGGCTGGAGTCCTCGGAGTAACCAGAAGCCTCACTCCTTCCCCTCAGTCCGACAGACCCCTGTTTACTTGGGAGGCAACATGCAGAGGTGTCTGTATGCCGAATTAAAGAATCCTGGGGGGGGGGGGGGGGGGGCTGTTTTTCGTTACTTGCTTCTGGGATTGCCAACAGGCACTCGGTTACAATGAGCAGCCCCTTCCCCAGAGCAAGGTGGGTTCTGGGAGAGGGCATAGGCACTGATCAGAGGCTCTGACTTCCTCCGGACTGCTCCTTTCCAAGGTTATTTCAGCACTAATGCCAACACAAGCACATTCTTATGAACCAAGTGCACGTATTCAGTGTGCAAACTCTCACCAGGCTGGCACTGGCGAGGGCAACCTGCTCTGCTCTGGGTGCATGCCATTTCCCTCTTATTCCACGCTTTATTGGATGTGGGGGGGAACATTGCCACCAATGGTGAGGAGAAGGCTGAAGTACTTAATGCCTTCTTTGCCTCAGTCTTTAATAGTCAGACCAGTTATCCCCAGATTATTCAGCCCCTAAAGCTGGAATACAGGGACAGAGAGCAGAATAAACCCCCCAAAATCCAGGAGGAAGCAGTTAGCGACCTGCTAAGCCACCTGGACAAGTCTATGGAGCTAGACGGGATCCACCCAAGAGTGCTGACAGAGCTGGCGGAGGAGCTTGCCAAGCCATTCTCCATCATTTATCAGCAGTCTGGGTTAAAAGGGGAGATCCCAAGTGACTGGAGGCTTGCCAATGCCCATCTACAAGACAGGCCAGAAGGAGGATCCGGGGAACTACAAGCCAGACAGCCTGACCTCAGTACCGGGTAAGATTATGGCGCGATACATCTTGAGTGATCTTACCAGGCAAGTGCAGGACAACCAAGGGATCAGGCCCAGCCAGCATGGGGTCATGAAAGGCAGGTCCTGCTTGACCAACCTGATCTCCTTCTATGACCAGGTGACCTGCCTAGTGGATGAGGGAAAGGCTGTGGATATTGTCTACCTGGAGTTTAGTAAAGCCTTTGACCCTGTCTCCCACAGCACCCTCCTAGAGAAGCTGGAGGCTCATGGTTTAGACAGGTGTACTCTTCGCAGGGTAAAAAACTGGCTGGATGGCTGAGCCCAGAGAGTTGTGGTGAATGGAGTCAAATCCAGTTGGCAGCTGGACACAAGCGGTGCTCCCCAGGGCTCAGTTTTGGGGCCAGTCTTGTTTAATATCTTTGTCAATGATCCAGATGAGGGGATCAAGTGCACCCTCAGTAAGTTTGCAGATGGCAAAAAATTGGGCGGGAGTGTTGATCTGCTTGAGGGTAGGAGGGCTCTGCAGAGGAATCTGGACAGGCTGGATTGATGGGCCGAGGTCAGTTGTATGAGGTTTAACAAGGCCAAGTGCCAGGTCCTGCACTTGGGTCACAACAACCCCATGCAACGCTACAGGCTCGGGGAAGAGCGGCTGGAGAGCTGCCCGGCGGAGAAGGACCTGGGGGTGCTGGCTAGCAGCCGGCTGAACATGCGCCAGCAGTGTGCCCAGGTGTCCAAGAAGGCCAACAGCATGCTGGCTTGTATAAGGAACAGTGTGGCCAGCAGGAGTAGGGAAGTGATCGTGCCCCCTGTGCTCGGCACTGGTGAGGCTACACCTGGAGTACTGAGTTCAGTTTTGGGCCCCTCCCTATGAGAGAGACATTGAGTTGCTGGAGCGTGTCCAGATGAGGGCAACGAAGCTGGTGAAGGGTCTGGAGAAGAAAGTCTTATGAGGAGACATTGAGGGAACTGGGGCTGTTAGCCTGGAGAAGGCTGAGGGGAGACCTTATTGCTTTCTACAACTACCTGAAAGGAGGTTGTAGTAAGGTGGGTGTTGGTCTCTTCTCCCAAGTTACCAGTGATAGAATGAGAGGAAATGGCCTCAAGCTGCGTCAGGGGAGGTTTAGATTAGATATTAAGGAAAATGTCTTTACTGAAAGAGTGGTCAGGCACTGGAACAGGCTGCCCAGAGAGGTGGTGGAGTCACCGTCCCTGGAGGTGTTAAAAAAATGTTTAGGCGTGGCACTTCAGGGCATGGTTTAGGAGGCCTGGGGGTGTTGGACTTCATGGTCTTAGAGGTCTTTTCCAACCTTACTGATTCCACTATTCCACATTCTGCTGGCGGCAAGCTTGGGAACACAGGCTTGCAAAGGCCTCACCCGCCCTTCTGGCCCCACTCCCCCTCAGGGGGGGATCCTGCCTTTGGTTGCAGTCCCGCCGAAACCCTCGGAGGACAGAGCCGGTGCCTCTGCGCCGTCCTCCGCCCGAGCCACCAGCCCTTCGCGCCCCCTGGGCCGGGAAGCAGGGCCTCGCGGAGGCTCGGCCTTCGGGTGAGATCGCCTCAGCCGCCGGGCGAGGTGCCACGAGTGCCGGTACCGCCGCGGCGGGCAGCTCCGGGACCGCCAGCGGTCGGCGCCCGCCCTATGACCCCTCATCCCGCGGAGCCGCTCTGCACCGCCTCTCTATGGCCTCGGCGGGGCGTGCGGAGGCCCGACGAGCGGCCCCGCCCCTGCGCACCGCGCCCTCTCTAGCCGCGCGTCTCTGTGGTGGCGGGGAGGTGCCGGTCCGCTCCGCCCTGCGGCTCTATGGCGGTGGCGGTGCTGCGGCCGCTAGACGCCCCGCCGGCGGAGCTGGCGCCGGTGACCGCGCTGCTGCTGGCGCCGCCGCCGCTGTGCGCGGCGCTGCGCGGTCGGGGCGGCGGGCTGGTGCTGGCGGTGCGGCCGGCGGGGCGCAGCGGGGCGCAGGCCGTGCTGCTGAGCGCCGTGGCGCTTGAGGCGGGCGGGCGGCGGGGCGCGGAGCTGTGGCTGCGGGGGGTCCTGTTGCGGCGGCTGGGGCTGACGGCCGGCCGGCGGGTGGCCGTGTGGCCGGTCCGCCGCCCGCCGGCGCTGGCCTGGGTGCTGCTGGGGGCGGCGGGGCGGGCGGGGCGGCCGGCGGGCGGCGCGGTGTTGGTGCGGCGGGGCGAGGCGCTGCCGGGGCCGGGCCCCGGCCCGGGGCCGATGGTGCTGGAGGCGCGACCGGCGCTACAGGGGTTGCTGGGCAACGGCACGCGCACCGCCCTCGCCCCCCCGCCGCCGCCGCCCCCCCCGCCGCGCGAGCCCCCGCCCGCGGGCGCCCCCTGCCGGCGCCCCGCCGCGCCGCCCCTCGTCTCCCGCTTCGCCGCTACCGGGGAGGGGGGAGCGGCGAGGCTGCGGGCGGCCCCCGGTGGCGGCGGCGGCGGCGGGGCGGAGGTGTGGGTGAGCCGGCGCGGGCTGCTGGCGCTGGGGCTCTTCCAGGGGGAGTGGGTGTGGGTGGGCGCCGAGGGGGCGGCCCGGCAGCACCTGGCGGCGCTGCTGGCCCGGCCGCCCCCGTGGGATTACCCCCGGGCCGCCCGCCGCGGCCCCGCCGACGGCGTCGCACTGCTGGCACCGGCCCTGGCCTTCAATCTGGGCTGCGACCCCGCTGCCGTCGCGCACCTCTGCCTGCGGGTGAGCCAGGGCCGGGCACGCACCGGGGGGGCGCAGAGGGCACACCGGGGCGGGCGGCAGCGGGGTCTCACGGTGCCCGCTTTCTCCTTCTGCAGAGGTACGAAAGATCCGGCGCCGCAGACGGGAAAGGCAGCCGGTCCGTGCTCTCTGTGCCCCCCTTTGCCAAGGAGCTGCAGCTAGAGATCGTCTGCTCGCCGGCCTACAGCGCCCGGGGAGGCTACGACCGTGTCCTCTACAAGCACTTCAAAACGCCCCGGTGAGCTGTGTGGGCAGGAGAGGTGTTTCTATTCGTGGGGTGTACTCCTGCGACGCACCCTCGCCCTGCCTTTGTGGCACCCAGCTCTGATACGTGCCCGTGATGTGCATAATTGACACCGTAATGCAGATGCTGAGTAGTTTAAGAATATCCGCTTGTACCGTCTTGAAAGCATGCTTCGCTTGCACGCAACATCTCTTGCGCTGTCCTTTGGAAGTCATCTTCAAGTCTTCTTCCTTGTGTTTCACCATCTGATGCGGAGGGCTCCTGAGAGCTACCCACAAACCTCTATTCTGGGGCATGTTTGCAACCCCAGTTGTGCGCTTTCAATGAAGTTGAGTAATCGGGAAACCAGATGTGTTGCTACCTTCTCTTGTGACACCTGGCCCCAAGCCTCTTCCATTTGACTCTTGAAGCTTTCTGTTGGAATTATACTCAGCTGCTGCAGGAATAAGGAGGCTATTTTATCTGGAAGAGATGCTCTTTAATGGTGTTCGTCTTCTGTACCATTCCCAGAAGGTTCCCCTTAGTAGCCCCTTTAGCCACTTAAAGTTTTAGCATGCTATTTATAGTTTTATTTATGGGAAAGGAATGAGTTGGTACGAATAGCTACGTTTTTTTCTGTAAAAACGCATGCAGTATGGGGCAGGGAGGACACATGACCGGAAGGATTCACTCTCTTTCACTGGGGAAACTGCCTGTTTGTTTTATAGGCTTGTCCAGGAGGGAGACATCCTCTGTGTTCCAACATTTGGGTATGCCGAGTTTTTAGAAGTGAATGCAGACAAATTCCTAAGGTAGGTGGCAACAAACTGTAGCTCTGTTACATGTGTGTGTGACAGAAAAAACTTTTTCTGCTGTTGACTCTCTTGAAACAGAACAGTTGATTCCATTCTGATCTTTCCCTGGAGTTTAGGGTTTATCTGCTTCTTATTTTAGGGGGAAGAGGGAAATGTTTTCGTGGGATTATGGAGGGCTGCAGCTAAGAGGGAGGCTTCCCTTAATGAGCTCAAATAGTCATGGAGGGAAGAAAGGAAAAAGAGAAACTGATGGGGAAAAAAGAATGAAGAGGAGGAAGAGGTGTCCTGAGGACAGCCAGCGCCACATAAAGAGGGCAAAGTGGAAGTTGGGCTTGTCAATGTGTGACGGTTCATGTTAGAATAACTTTCTGCTTGGCCACCAATTCTGCCTCCCTTGGTTTTGCTCGTATGGCTTTGAAACAGTTCTGTGTTAAATGAGAGGAGTCACCTTTGTATTGGAGTAGGGGTGCTTGCAGCAGGATTTGGCTGCTGTTAATATAAATGCTTCAGCTGTGTCACTGAGGGGACTGCCACCAGTAAACAAGGCATGTGATGCGAAGAATTGCCTTGAATCGTTCATGCAGGGTGTATCAGTGATGTGTTGTAACACTGCTCAGCTGCGCTATGTATTTTAAAATTTAATAGTTTTATAGCACTACTGTGATAAGTATTTTCTAGGCTGTTTCTCAGAGGGAGGCAGTACTGTAAGAGGCACAAGTCTTCCATTCGTGGGCTTATATATTTGCCCTGTGGCAAGCCAGAGAAGACAGCACAGTTCATGGGATCTAAAGAGCTTGGAACTGTGTTGGTGTGTGTAAGTGGTACAGTTATTCAGAGGGTGGAGAAAATCTTGGAGGAAACCGCTGCAGATCCCTTAATCTGTCTGGTGGGATATCAATGTAGGAAGAAGTGTTTTTCCTATGAGGTGTCTGGGACAGGATGCTCATATGGCTCTCATGGTATTTGGGTGAGTCCTAGTCTGCAGCCTAGAGGACTCTGCGCTGTAGGGTTTTATACGCTGCAGGTGAATCTCTGCAGAGTTGTTGGGATGGAAGTGTTGGCAAAAGAGAAAATTCTTGAGCTCTTAGATGAAAAAAGGTTAGTGCAGCCATGGACTGAAGCCACCGGCAGAAGCTGTAACTGTTGACAGTCCTGTTGTTCTGTCTGGCCAAACAGCACAGTGGGGTCCATAAAGGAGACCCTTCCTGGGAGAGGGCAAGAGTATCTCTGCTTACCTGTGCCTTTCAACCAGCTTCTTGTGGACCACTGCTTTGTTTCTGCCTTCAAGATCTTGACTCAACAGTTTAGGCTGCTTGTTTTCATTCTTAGGTGGCCAGAGCTTTACTTCAAAGTGAGGAAGATTTTAGGCATGGTGGAAGGCGAGCAGTCTGAGGGTTACCTTGTGGACACCCAGAACACCTCTCTCTATCTGGTAAGATGTCAGTGGAGAGCAGGGAGGGTATACAGGAGGTCTGAGGCTGAGGCTGCATGGAAGATGAAGGTGCCTGTGGGGGCTTGTGTCTCCTGCCATTGAAAAATGGCATTTCAGGACAGACTTTGTCACTTGGTACCCGTCTTTTCTCAGGCGGTGTTCCACAGGGTGCTATTTTGCCTTCCTCACAGGTTGGTTCAACAAACAGCGCTGTCCCATCTGCCCCAGCCTATAACAGCCATGAGTTCTGGAGCAGTTTGTCTCCTCCTGGACTTTCTGATGTTGTGAAGCAGCTCTGTGGTGCTCTTCAGCCTCACCTGAACAGTCAGTGAGTTAGAAATCTTTCTAGCAAGCCCCAGGAGAGCTGGGACCCTGCTCCACAGTAACTGGGAGAACTGCCTCTGTTACAGGGCAAGTGCACTGAGCAGGGCTGGCAGTGTTCTCCTCTCAGGGCCAAGCGGCAGTGGGAAACTGATGGCTGTCAGAGCTGTGTGTAGCTGCCTCAACCTCCACCTCTTCAAGGTAAGTCCTCCTGCAGTCAGTTGATTCATGGATTTAGAACATACAAAGAATTACAGAAATGTTATTTAAGTTAGCTGTACCAACACCCTTGCTTCACGGGACCATGTCAAGGGCCTACCCAGAAGCTGCTCCCATGCGCACATGCAGACAAAAGGAGTCTTAGTATGCTGAGTTTAGCAGCGTGCTCTGGCACAGATTATGAATTCTGGTGGGCAGAACCTCAGAGCAACCATTTGGATCAGCCTAAAGGTCTGTCTAGCCCATGTATAAGACTGGCCAGATGCTCAGGAAGAGAACATAAGCATGAAGAGGTGTTTCCTCTGGCCTGTACCCTCTAGTACTCTGGAATCAGTAATTTAGTGATCTCTTGGCCCAGGGGGTGCATTTGTACTTTTACTGACTCTTGCTATTATTGCTGTCAGTCTGATGTACTTTACAGATACTGCAATACGCAGTTGTATTTCAGCAGACTGACTTCCTGTCATTTGATAGGGCATTGAGTTGATATTATACCCCAGAGGGTGGCAGTAACTAAAATATACTGAGAGAAATAGGAGGGGTGAATATCCAGGAACTGGAGCAGCATTGGGTGTTTTCAATTGTTCCTGCATAGGTTGGGCAAAAGGCACGTTGGGAAGTGAGGCAGAGATGATGCCGAGATCTTCTCTAGCTAGGTGGGAAGCCTAGAAGAGAAATGCAGCCCTAGGCTTGATATCACCATATGTGCCAGGTCTGGTTCAAAATCTCGTGGCCTGCTGAAAAGCTGCCCTGTAACTGTGTTCACTTTCACGACCCCCCATCCCAAGAGCAAAAAAGCCCCCAAATCTTCTATAGCAGTGCTTGGCTTCTGAAAGGTCAACAACATTAGAATGAGATTTCTTTAGAAAGAAATAATTGGCCAAGATAAGGAAGTCTTACATCTGCTGTGGAGGTGAATGAGGGACACTGCACCACAACACAAGGCCACTGCATAGGTGGTGTTGGGATGGGCTTGAGAAAAGTAACTGGAAGACAGAAGAGATGAATAGGTGGGAAAGGGCATTTGATGGAAACGAGGCATCCTTCAAAGGGCACAAACCTGTAGCAGGTTAGAGTGGAGGATAGAGCTAGGACACTCTGGGATGACTTCCCTACTCGTGAAGAGTTCGTGTAGTTTTTGCAACAGGAAGTCCTGTCCTGTAAACCTTCAGAAAGTTACTTGAAGCTGTTACCGAGCATGGGGTGACGGTAACTTGACCAGCACAGTCTACTTGGGTTTCGAAAGGCTCTTGGGGAGATTGAGTAGCAGTGGGATATGAGTGAAGGTCTTGGCATGGATAAAGCACCGGTTAAACATTGGGAATGGGATGGGAGTCATTGGTGAGTCTTCACAATCAGCAGTGGAGCTCTGCAGGCATCTGCGCTGGGAGCTCAGAAATAACCTGGGAAAGGGGGTGAACTGTGATATGGTGGTTTATTGATAAGTTATTAACAGTAAAAGAAAAGGGAGACAGGCTGTCCTTGGACTAGAGGAGAGCTTTAATGACACCAAGTGGCTGAGCAGTAAAAGGCAGGTAAAATTCACCATAGTTTTACATGGAAAATGATAGATTTCAAGCTGTCACCAGTCAGTATCAAGAATTTGGTTTTATGCCAATGACTCCATGAAAACTTGGCTCCATTCTCCATATATGTCAAAAATAAGGTCACACTTTAGACAACGAACTTGAGAGTAGGTGCTGCTGCTGTGCAGATCGATGTCTTGCCTCTGTTTGAATATCATGGACAGTTCTGGTCTCCCCAACACAAAAGTGTAAAGCTGAACTGGAAAACACTGGGAAAGGTTGGGGGTATAGACCAGTTTCTGTGTGGTGAACAGCACCTGAACAGGCTCTTCAGCTTGAAAAATAGAGAACTTAGGGAGAGTTTGATAGAGGTTTACAAGATCTTGAGTGGTCAGCAGAGAGTGAAAGGTGTTTGCTTTTCTCTGTGCCAGCACGAGGCCTGGGGCTGTCAGGTGATGTTAGTGGGAACTGGCAAGCTAAAGGAGATGGTTCTTTATGTAGACAAGAGTATTTGGAGGAGAAATCTACAGTTACGAAATGACATCTGACTGGGAAAATCCCTTTCGGTGGGAATGGTAGGTGCCCGGAGAGTACTGAGGGGAGGAGGTTATATGTGCTTATCCTGATCTTACTTTTTCTTAAGCAGCGACTTGTAGTCGTGTTCGGAGACAAAACAGTGGGCTAAATGGCCTCTTGGACTGAACCAGTACAGCCATTCATATGTTCTTACAGCTGTGGCTGTACTGGGTAAGCTTCATGGACAGCATGAAGACTAGTCCTTGTCTTCGTCCAGCACCAGAGGTTCTGGGCACCAAGGCAGTCTTCACTAACTTGATAAAAATACTATTTTCCCTCTGCATGCCCCTTCTGTTCACTCTGACAGTCTGGGTGCATCCCGCTAATCTCCTTGAATCTGTAGAGTTTGCAAAAGTGAGGGGATTGGAAGTCACATGGTGATTTTTCTAGGAGAGTTTCTGAAACTCTGAAAGGACTTGGAAGAAGAAGATGGAAAGAAGAGAGCTGTAAGGTCCCTTTTTGTGGAAGGAAAACATAGACTTGCTCCTTTGTTGTGGGTATTTTTAGAGTAAACTCATAGAAACAAGCTAAGTGTTCTGGATATTTAGGTTTTCTTCTTCTGTTTAGCAGTTGGGTCCTGTTAAGCTGACATTGCTATCTCTAACTTACTTTCTATCTAAGTAAAGCTCTAACAGTGGGTCAGTGGGGGAGCTGGATACAGCCTTGGCCAGCTGCTTGGCAGCTCATCTTCTGGACATGATCCTCAGTGGTGCTGAGCTCTTACTCTTCTGCAGGTGTGTCATAGCTCTTGGGATCCAGTACAAGATTGCAGAGACTTCTTGGTACCTTTGGATCTATGTACAGGATGTGTTTGGGAGCACTGTGGCACTGCCATATCCTGGCAGGTGGCTTCAGGTTCTAGTGTGATGTGCAAGGCTATAGCTCTGGTTTTGGCTTTGTGTGCTGCTTTTAAAGACTAATGCTCTTCCTACTGAAGCCAGAGGTATTTTCTATCCACCTTATTTTCCTACCCCAGCTTTTACACTTTCCCTTCCTTTTCTGACTTACTGCAATGCTTACATTACCATTCCACCTTCTCTTCCCTTCCTCTGACTGTTCTGCCTGCTCTCCTACGAGGACACGGTAATTCTTCCACACTGTAATCTCCAGCACTTGATGATCAGCATTTTTTTGTCCTTTCTCTCTGCCCTTCTGTACTTGCATACAGATACTGCTGCCATTTGGCTATGCCAGCCACAACCCTAACTCCTGGGTTTTTTTTCCATAGTACACAAGCACAGGAGTTTCTCTGTTCTGTGTCCCCATCCTTACCCTTTACGTCAGACCTTGAGGCTGTGGCGTTCTCCCTGCTCCAAGCTACCCTTTCCGAGGATGAGGCCCAGGGAATCCCAGAGATGGTTTGGCTCTCCCTGAGCAACCTTGCAGCACCAGGAGGCAGCACTGCCTGTTTCCAGCTGCATTCAAGCTGCTGTTCAAGGCTCACCAGTCACCTCTCCCTTTTGGATGATTTCGTCAAGTGTTTGCTTTGTAAACAGTGTCTGGGCCTCTAGCCACCTCTAACTTCCACCACCACCACCACCTTTGACCTTCCTCTTGCACTTTGAGCCTATGTGGCACTGGGTTGAACAGTTTCCTGAGCTTCCCCCTCCGTTCTTTGCACTGTTCCCCCAGGCACCTTGTTCTCCCTCTCTTGGCCTCTTCCACGGCTTTCCCATCTCTTGCAGCTTAGGTTGCTGAGCCGTGACATCCACTGTATTGACTTCTTCAGACCCTTGGCCTCGCATCTTTTAGACAAGACCCTCCTGCCCCAGTCACCTCATGCGGAAAAGGAAGAAATGGCCATTTTTTCCATGCCAGAAAGTCCTGAATGTGTCTATTTTATGTCTCTGGGAAACATCCACTTAGATCTCCTTTCAGCTGTGAATTGCCTTTGGAAAGCTTTGTGGAAGTGAATGTTGTCCTGGGTCCCCCAGCTGTCCATGTTGCTGCAGTCGCTGCAGACTGTGTTGTGTGATCTTTCTCATAGGTTGATTGCGTTAGTTTGTGCAGTGACACCAGTGGAGCAACAGAGGAGAAAGTACAGATGGCCTTTGCCCAGGCCCAGCAGTATCATCCATGTGTGCTCCTGCTGAAGGACATTGAGGTGCTTGGCAGAGACCGGGACAGGCTAGGAGAGGACGCCAGGGTCATCGCTACTCTGAGACAGCTTCTCCTGGACAGAGACCCAGCACTGAGGTACGGACACTGCACGTTTTCTGTGGGCATCCGAGGTGATTGTATGCTTCTGCCATTCATTGGGCAGCAGTCACCATTACATCAAGGTGACTGATTGCTAACGTGCCCTGTTTTATTTTTAATCTGGTGGACTCTCTCCCAGACTTGCTTTGTTTATTTCAGATGGCCGTTGTTTTTCTACCTTAGTGGCAGAGGGAATCGGGAAGCTTTGTTGTCTGAAGCTGTTTTCTGAGTTGTTCAGATGAGCAAACCTGGCATGTTTGCTGTGAGGCATGCTAAGGGTTACAGGGACCCCCGGAAGGGAGCTGGACCCCAGGAGAATCTTGAGGCTGATGACGGGCACCAGGGCTCAGGGAGGGAGTTGTCAAGTGAAGAAATAAGATGTCACTTGAAGGGCCTTGACTTGGAGTCAGAGTTCACAAAGCAGTTCAAAGGCAAGCTGGAGGAGAGTGGCTGCAAGACATCTTGGCCAGTATGTGCACATTTCTTGGAGGAAAGGCTAGCCATTGGAGAGACACTTGGCATGGGTGATGGCAGTGTAAGAGGGAAGCTTTCACAGAGCTGAGACTGTGCACTGTCCCCCTTTTCTCAACAGCCACCCTCTCCTGGTGGTCGGCACAACCTGCAAGCTCCAGGATGTTCCTACAGATGTGCAGACCGCTTTCCTTCACGAGGTGAAAATCAAAGCCCCTTCAGAAGAGCAGAGGAGGTCAATGCTGAGCATGCTGACTGCCAGTCTGCCTCTGGGCAAAGAAGTGAGCCTATCCAAGCTGGCCTCCAGGACAGCAGTGAGTGAATCCACAACAGCACGTGGAGATGGGCAAGCCAGGAGTGCTGGGGCATCCTTCCCTACCTGGTCATGGAGTAAAGGCCCCAGTCCACTTCTTCAGTGGTTAATCCTGGTCCTCAGATATTAGTTTTAACTGCAGATTTCTAATGCCTAAGGACTGCATGCTTTTTGCAGAGGTGTTGGCTGATGCTCAGCTCTGCTAGAAGAGAGCCACTAGAGAGAGAACAAAATAAAAAAGAAGCTAGAGCCTTTAACCAGGGCACAGAAGCTCAAAGAACAGCCCTGCAAGGAATTTTTCCCCATACACCTTTTATGGCCTAGCTGGAGCTGTGGTCAGGGACTGAACTGATGCTGTTTGTTTCCACTTTCACAGGGTTTTGTGCTGGGAGATTTCTGTGCCTTGTTGTCCCACAGCAGCCGGGCTGCTTGTACCCGCATTCAGGCCTTGAGGTAGCACAGGCAACAGGGCAGGAGGCGAGGGAGGGCAGGGGATGCAGCCAGCCTGATAATGCCAGGAGTGGGGCAGAGCCTGATCCTTCCTTTCTCTTTCCTCACCAGTTTTCCAGGCGGCCTGAGTGAGGAAGTGGAGAGAGATTTTTGCACTGCTGGGTTCCCAGTGCTTGAGGATGATTTTAATGTTGCACTGGACCAGCTGCATGACGCCCATTCGCAGGCAGTGGGAGCCCCAAAGGTAGGATGCTGGGGCAGAGGGAGCGGGGGTCGGTTTTCTAGAGCTGTAGGGCTCAAGATACTTCTTGCAGACCTTGCCAGGTGGGGCTGTGCTCTAGCACGTCATTTCATGCTGTGTTCTTCCACTTATTCCCCCAGCCTTGGGTGGGAAACAGTCTCACTGTAGGCTTTCTCCCACTAGTGCTTTTCACCCTCTTGGCTTTGAATTTGGTCAGGAAAGCCCTTGCTGCTCTAACTGGAAACAGCTCAGTTGGGGTGCCAGCTGTGTAGCTCAGCCTTTCAAGAGGCAAAGACAGCTGCAGGCTGGCTCTCTAACCCCCTGGCATATGGGAACAGAGAGGCTGGAGCACAAGCTGGTGAGGCAGTTTCCTCACATGTGTGAGAAGCCTTATACTTGATCCCTGGCCTTGGACAGTGCTTGAGCTGGCACGGACTTTTCTGGCAGCCAGGTAGTTTGAAGAGCATGGGGTTCTTCAGGGACAGGGACCTGGAGTGTCAGAGAAAACTGGCAGAGTCAGCTTCTCGGGTGGCACGTGATCTGCCTCTGCAGCTTGAGACCCAGGGAAATAGCATTTGGGGTGACTGTTTTTACTGGGTAATATGGCGTTAGGACCAAGCGAAGTGATCAGAGCCTCTTCTCTATGCCCTTGACTGTGAATGACTGAGCTCAGCACAGGACAGGAAATGCTGGCCTTGGAGCAGTTATCCTGGCACCTTCCCCAGCTGCCCACTTGCAGTCCTGTCCTAGCAGGATGACACCTTGCTGGTGTCATCATCCAGGAGCTACTCTGGGACCTAATTCATTCATAAACTTACTAGAGACTGAAATGAGCTCTGCTTTGAGGTGTGTTTGCCAAGTTCGCTATAAGACAAATAATTACCACAGAGCATGCTCTGCAGGGAGCCCTACGAATGGGAGCTAATTTTGTTTGTATTTTACAATTCTTTATCAATTTCTTAGTAATTGGCTGCGGATCAGGAAGCCCATTAGCAGACCTGGATACTCTCAATGTACATAACTTACAATTCCCTGCTTTCATTTTCTGGTTTGTTACACATTTGTTTGCAGTTACAGCTTGAGCCTCATTGAGAGAACTCATTTCAAACCTCCAGTTGCTAACAGTGTCTGAAACATGTTCTGGACTTAAAATGTTCTCCCCTGAAAACAACCTTGCTGCAGTTTTCCAGCTCCCTTGCTGATGTCTCTAGAGCTTTTTCCACCAAGGCAGTATAAGCAGGAGTGTAGGGGAGAGGGCAACGCTTCCATTCATCAGAACTGAAGGAGGAGGACTTTTTGCTTTAAAAGATTTTCTTTTTTTTCCTGGAAATCCTTATCTTGTCTGACCTGATTTTCCTGGTGGACTTGCTGGACAGCTGGAGAAATAGCATGAGATAACATTATCTCAAGTAGCAAAGGAAGGAGAGCCTAACTGTCTGAGGGGAAAAGAATTTCGCTCTAGCCTATATTTAAACTCCTCGTTTGTGCTGGCACCTGTTCCCGACCCAGCCAGCAGCTGGGGGGAAGTGTTTTGGGGCTTTGCTTTCTCTGTGTTTCCAGGAGAGATGAGAGATGCTCTGACTCTCATGAGGCTCTGTCATGCAAACTGTGGCATTCCTGCTATTTCTAAACTGAGCAGAGCATCATCATCCTCCAAGGTTGTTCTGCTTGGCATAAAATAACGAAAGTGGCATGGCTCACCCCTCTCAAGTCTGCTGTCTCTCCTCTCCACAATGATCCCTTGAGTGTTTGCGGTTGACCCCATCCCTATCTATTTCTTGTAAGCATCCATGGACTTTGTTCTTGCATCCCTCCTTTCAAAAGCAGCCACCTTTCTGTACACTGTTCTGCAGGATGTCTGTCTCTCACATCCTCCTTCACATGACAGTTCCTAGTAGCCCAGGTTTTGTCACTCTGGTGCGAAGCCCTTGCATGGTCTCGCCACCCTGGGGGACAAGGTGCCCTGAACACAAGTAGCTCACAATTGCTAGGTCTGGTTTCCTTTTTTTCTTTTTCCTCCCCTCTTATTTTTACCTTCCCTTATCTGTCCCAAGGGCTGCCTGCAGCAGGGCTCCCTCCCCACAAAGCTGCAGACAAGGCTGGCAGATATTTTCCCCGGGATATTTTTGCTGACAGGTGATATGAGGTGCAGTGGAGGATTGGAGACAAGGCATCATGCTGCAAGCACAGCTTGCCTGGGGACACAGCTGACAGCGCAAGGGGCCGCTGACTAGTACCCCACTGGAGCAAGAGCTGCCCAGGTCTGCTTGGGGCTCAGGAATAAGTGCTGACAGGGACTCTCCCTCTCTTGGCAGATCCCCTCTGTGTCCTGGCAGGATGTTGGTGGGCTCCAGGAGGTGAAGAAGGAGATCCTGGACACTATCCAGCTGCCCCTGGAGCACCCAGAGCTGCTGTCACTGGGTCTGTGCCGCACTGGTCTGCTGCTGTACGGGCCTCCAGGGACAGGGAAAACCTTGCTGGCAAAAGCCGTGGCAACCACGTGCGCCATGACGTTCCTTAGGTGAAGAGTGGGAGGTCACGCCATGGGGCCGGCTTTTTCCTGGCAGTGGATGGGCATGCTCTAACTGGCTCCCTCTTCTCCTGCCCCACAGTGTGAAAGGACCAGAGCTCATCAACATGTATGTTGGGCAAAGCGAGGAGAATGTGCGTAATGGTGAGCCGATGCATCCTGCTCCTGCTTGTGGGAAGATGGGGCTTTTCTGTGGTGCTGGAGGCAAGGAGGTAGTGCCTAAACCCCTCTTCCCAACTCCCACCCACAGCTGCCAGCAAAGGCACGGACCCAACTGTCTCCTACACCCAGTCTGTTCCCTGCCTCGCCGCAGCTTCCCCTCCTGCTCTCTCTGCTCCTGTCACTCTTGTCCCTGGTATTCCTGATGGGACAGCAGCCCCTCAGAGACACAGCTGAGCCTTGAGGCTCATCACGCTGGGTGCTGCCTGTCCCCCCTCCCACTGAGCCCCTCAGGCAGGTGGTGGTGAGGCAGTGGGCAGCTGGTTTCCATCCACACCTCTTCCCTGCTGGAGGTCCTGTTGCTGTTACCTGCTCCTCCAGGTCTTTCTCACCTTTTCTGCTGTCTCCTCCCAGTGTTTGCCAGAGCCAGGGCAGCTGCTCCCTGCATTATCTTCTTTGATGAACTGGATTCCCTGGCCCCCAGTCGTGGGAGGAGTGGAGATTCAGGAGGTGTCATGGACAGGTCAGTGAGTAGCATACCTGCCTCAGCTGGGGGGATGCACGGGATTGCCCTGCCAGGCAGAGTCCACCCCAACCCTCTTTCTCTACGTTTTCCCTCCCTGTTGCCTTGAGCTCCTCTGCATTGACTGTCTTGTCTCTCTGGACATTCATACTGCTGTTCGCGTTGCCACAGATTCCCGATTGCCCAAGCTTGTTGTGCAAACATTTGGTTAAGAGTCTCCTCCAGCTGCTTCTGTGGCTGCCAACTGCTCCCTTTGGCCTCTCCAAGGTCATCCTTCACACCCCTGCCGTGCTCTCCTCCTATCAGCTGCTGTTTCCCTGTGGTGGGAAACCTTTCAGCTGCCTCTGGTAGAAGCAAAATATGTACAGCTTTGAGATACCCAGAAACAGGGTTATTTGCCCCAGGCCTCTTCTGCTGAGCTGATAGTCTCCATCCAGTTTTTCTCTCCATCCAAGAGGTGTTCTGCAGAGTTTTTTAGTGACACCATGTGCCCCCAGCATCCATCTTCACATACGCAAACCAGCAGCTCTGGAAGAGGCTGGGTATGGTGTCTGTTGGTTGCCTAAGGGGATCCCAGAACCCAGTGGAGATATCCCTGTTCCAGGAGGTCTGTGCAGTGCTGAAGTGCAGTGCTGAAGTGCAGTGCTGCCAGACCAGCTTAAGCCCCATGGCCACAGAACTAGATGTGCAGCGTTAACTGTTCACCACCCTGAGGACTTGTTGGCAGCGTCACTGGCCTGCTGGGGTGCCCCTGTTCCCGCATGGACTGACAGGGCAGTCTTGCAGCTGAACTTGCTGAGCAGTACCACATAGCAGGGGGAGTTAGGATCAGCCAGCACATCTGACTGGGGAGCCTGAGCCAAAGCGATGCGTGTCTGCCTATGTTTGGTCTGTGTTGCCAGCCTCTGATAACAAACACAAGCATGTGTGGCCATCCTGGAAGGGTATGGAGCAAAGCACAGGCCTGAAGGACTGTCTTGGTACCAGGGGTTTGGACTCACTTTGCAATAAGCCCACACACTCGCTGGCTGCACTCAGAGAAGTCTGCATGGCTGTGTCAGGGGTTTTCAGAGAAGAGGAACATGAGCTGAAGTCCAAGACACAGACCTGCCAGTGGCCTTGCTTATTCCTCTTCTCATTTGGTGGCTGAGGGTGACAGTGGGTGTCTTGCCAAGGCCTAGTTGTGAGCATCCTGTCTTGTTCCCTGCAGAGTTGTCTCCCAGCTCCTGGCTGAGCTTGATGGCCTTCATTCCACTGGAGAGGTATTTGTCATTGGAGCTACGAACAGGCCTGACCTCCTGGACCCAGCTCTGCTCCGGCCAGGCAGGTATGTCACATCACACCCCGCCTTGCTCCAGTAGTTCCCTGGAGCTAGTCAGGTAGTAATGAGCTGGACTGTGTCCCTACCACATTTCCTCCACAGAGACTGTTCCTAAAGCCCCCCAGCCCTGGCCTGTGGGGGGAGATATGAAGCCAAGAGGAGGCCAGCGCCTGTGGCTGTAGCAGCAGCACAAGATATCGCTGCTTCTTATCCCTCACCAGTCTGGTTGTTGCCCCAGCAGCAGAGCAGGGCAATAAGGGACATGCTGTGGCACCAAACTGGTGGGAGAAATTGGTCCCCCAGGACCTGGTCTGCAAAGCTGCCCCTCAGCCTGTCCTCTTGCCTGTGGCTTGCCTGTCCTGGGGCAGGACTATGTATCTGCTGTCGTTGGGCCTCACGTGGCTCCTGTTAGCCTGTTTCTCCAGCCTGCCCTGGTGCCTCTGAAGAGCAGCCCTGCCCTCTAGCACATTGACTGCTTCCCCCTCAAGCTTTGTATCCTTCCTGAACTTGGCAGCAAAAAGACCTGCCCCAGGGCCACCCTTCAGTTTCCAGTGCACATGGCTGAGCACCAGCGGCAGGTTTGACTTGGCCTGTTCTTGACTGTCTCCTCTTTGCTGACAGGTTTGACAAGCTGGTCTATGTGGGCATAAACGAAGACCGGGAGTCACAGCTGCAGGTGCTGAGCGCCGTCACCAGGAAGTGAGTGACCCTGTGTTCTTGCAGCAGCCTTCCATCACCCTCCAACGGATTGCAGCCTTCCTGGGGTTTATGCGTAGTGTGCTCTGGCTTGGCTTCATGTCTGAGCCCTGGAGAGCACCTGAGTCACTGACTCACAGCCAGCATGTAGGGGAAGAGGATGAGGCAACTTCCAGAAGCAGAACCGGGGCTGGTTTTCCTGCGAGATGGGAGCAGCTCAGCTGGCTGTCCAAGTGGAGGGATTGGTAGAGTTCCTCCGTCATTGTGCCCACATGCTCTGAGGAGCTCAGCCAGATCCTAACAGTGTGATGGGACCGCAGCGCACCAACATGGCAGGAAGCTCCCATTTGCTTCCTGCAGGATCTCCCCTAGCACATGTCCTGCTGTTTCCAGGCCAAGGGAGCGGGCAGCTCCCTTTGTCTTGCTGCCTTTCCTCCTGCGACACTGGGGACAGAGTTCAGCCTGTGCTCTGTGTGTCTTTCTGAACACTGTCTGGGTGGGATCACCAAGCAGTGGGGCTTGGCTGCTTCCCCAGCTTCTCTGAGCTCCTGAGAGCATCTCTGGAGGGAGAAAAGGAAGCCCTGCAATTCAGATGCAGAGATACCACTCACCAAAGCTGGGTGAGCAGCTGTGAATCTGCCTCTGCAGGGACTTTGTCATGGATAGCTGTGATTGCTGCTGCCTTTGAGGATAAGCTAGCAGGAGAGGTGAGAGCGTGGGCTGGCTGTGAGCATCTTTTCACACCATGTGGCTTGGCAGTCATGCCCTCCAGCACTGTGCCACCGTTGGTGCTGAAGGAGGCTCACTGTCTGCAGTGTGGCTCCAGTGGGATGGTTTGGTGTTACAGTGGTTTGTACATGTAATTAAACATGTTCTTATCCGGCCCTGGCTGTAGGCTGTTCCCAGGAATGTGGAGCACTTAGTTTCTCTGAGTGAGAATTCAAAGTTGCCTTTGATCCTACTTAGCAGGAGAGAGGACCTTGCTGTGGGGATGTTTCAGAGAATTGACTGCATTGAAAAAGCAAACAAACCAACCCCTTTGATTTTTTTTGAGCATGCAGAGCACGGTCCAGAAGTGGCTAAACATGGGGCCTCAGATTCCTCCTGCCCAGTCATGCTGGCTGCTGCGTCTCTCCTGGTCTGTTTTTTCTGTGGCTTTTACACCTGCCATTTTCTGTCTTGGCAGGTTTAAACTGGATCCTTCTGTGAATCTCACCGCCATCCTAGAAAAGTGCCCGGCTCAGCTCACAGGGGCAGACATCTACGCTCTATGCTCAGACGCCATGATGTGCGCTCTCAAACGCAAGGTGGAATGGATTGAGGAAGGTAGGGTCATCTTCATCTCCAATGCTTGGCCTCTCTCCTTGGGGAAAGAGAGAGAGACAGGTTTTCCTTCCATTCTCCAGTGGCTGGTTGGGGGGGCTGTTGGATCTTGCCGGCTGCCCCTGTGCTTGGCTTTTACCCTTTCCTGTTCTCTCTCATGCAGGGCTGGATACAGAGAGCTCTGCTCTGATCCTCACTATGGAAGACTTCCTGCAGGCTGCTGCGAGGTTGCAGCCATCAGTCTCTGAGCAGGAGCTGCTCAGGTACAGGCTCATCCAGCAGAAGTTTGCTGCCTGCTAATGCTCAGCAGAGCTGGGACTGGAGGAGTGATGGGGATGGTGTGTTAGGGGGTGTGAGAGAACAGACACAAAGAGGCACCCATCTGCTCTTCTCTGATGTCTCCAGGGCCCCCCCTCTCTTGAGCTTGGGTGAAAAAGCAGCTGTGCATTTTCTTGAGCCAAAGCCTGGTGGAAGTGCTGCTCTGCTTAGCCAAGTAGGCAGTGGGTTCTGTAACAGGCCCTCACATTGGAGGGGGCACTTTGTGGCTGTCGGGAGCATACCAGGGTGGCTTCCCCACAGGGAAGAAGCCAAGTCTCATGGTTGTGGGCAGTGTAGGAGTGTCTCCATGGGTGACAGCATCGGTGGGGGAATGAGGCCCAAACTGCACCCGGTTTGGCAGCAAGAGCAGGGCTGGAGGCAGTTGCTTGTTGGGGTGTCAGCCCCTGGTGAGGGCTGACCAGAGGGCAGCAGGACCTGGGGCGCTGCTGCTGCAGCTAACCTGGGCTCGACATGGTCTCACTGAATAAATACAGGTTTCTGGCACTATGTATTAATTGCCTGGCCTCAGGTTGTTGCTTGCTGATGGCATCTGTGGGCTCGGGAAGGTCGCTGCGAGCCCTGGGTGGGCTGGCTGTTGCAGAGAAACCGGTGTCCTGCAGGTAGAGCGGGGAGCGCACTTGGAAACAGGGCTGGGGTCACCCTTGTTCGGCAAAGTTACCAGAGTGGCTGGAGCCCATGGCCGATGAGGAAAGGCTGAGGGAGTGGGGTTTGCTCACATGGGAGCTGAGTTCCCTCTGCACGAGGAGCCCAGTTCTTCCTGGTGGTGCTGGGTGACAGGACAAGAGGCAATGCAGGCAAGTGGCACAACGGGAAATCCACCCTGGATACTAGGAAAAACTTGTCACAGGGAGAGGGAGGGCACCAGCCTTGGAAATGCTCGACCCTTGGCTGGAGCAGCCCAGCGCTGCTCTTTTTGGTGTAACCTGGGCTGAGCGTGAGTTGGCCCAGACCCCCCACTGAAGTCCTGTCTCACCTCCTGCCGCAGCCTCACAGCAGCTACCAAGTGATTGTGTACGCTTTGCTTCCCAGCCTTTGTCAAGGATGCCAGTTAAATCCCCACTTGAGCCAGGTGTGGGGGTCAGCTGGCCAGCAGCTGCCTCTGCCAGCTCCCTGCAGCTGCTCGTGCGGGCTCACAGGCACCCCCATATTAAGCCAGGGGTCTGTGTGCACCCCAGCCCAAGGTTTCATTGCTGCTGCTTTGCCCTGCTGCTGCCTGCACCGAGACTGCGGGCAAGTGTGGCTGTTGAGGACCAGCTCCCCACCGAGCTCCTCCTCGAAGGGCTGGCTCGCCAGCAGCTGCAGGCATTTTGTGCATGAAGACCCAGCTGATGCACGCGTCAAGCCCTGTTGCTCTTGCTCTGGCACCTGAGCGTGTTCAGGCAGCGCTGTCCCTGACCACAATGTGCTGCTGGTATCTGGCTACCACCTCTTCCCCAGGGTGGGCGAGGAGGGAGCTGCAGCCACAGCAAAAGCGCTAGTGGGGTGTGCGGAGCCTCCCTATGCTGGGAGCCCTGGCAGTAGGGTGAGCACCCTTGGATGGGACAGAGGGGTGTCAAGAAAAGGGGTCAGCACCTGGTTGGGGGCAGGGTGGGGAGGGTGGTGTTGCAAGGGAGACAACCGGTTGCAGTACACCCCTGTGAGTGATGCTGCACAGGGTTTGGCAGCGACATGCAACCACCCAGGAGCCAGACCACCCTTGGCTCTGCTTCAGTGGAAGCCCTAAACCCCACACTACAGGCATGACTGGCACCTGCAGCTGGGGAGCATGGGGGTGAGGCTGTGGCTCCACCCACCCCATGCTCACCCCCCCGGGGCTGGTCACTTCCTTGGGAGTCCTGATGCAGCTGCGGCCGTCCCCCTCACCCTGTACCCTGCCCATACATGGACACACGGACCACGGGCTCTGGTAGCTCTCACGAGTGCTCTTAATGAACGGGATGGGGGCTCCCAGGCATCTCTCAGCAATGTCCCCAGCCCCCTTCTTGTTCCCAGAGCTGCTTGCAGCTCTCAGCCACCACAGTCCCATCTCCATGGTCCTCCTCAGGCCGTCTTCTTCACAACGTGAATGAAGTAGCAGGGGATGTGGGCCTGCCCTGGCGTGTAGGGCTGGAAGTCGCCCAGGACGCTGTGCTGGCACTTCCCCTGGAAGGCGCCTTTCAGCAGGGCCGTGAAGGCCTCCAGCCGGTGCGGGTAGTACGAGAGCCGAAACTTGCTGCAAGGAGGCAATGATGGTGAGGCGAGGGGACAGTGGGGCACAGCACCAGCTACCCCTCTGTGCTGGGAGCCACCCCATGGCTCCTCTCACCTCAGCTCTGGGTCTGCCCCCACCTCGGTGGGGGGGACCTGCACCGTGTAGTCCAGGGTCACCATGTGCGCCTTGTTGTTCACTAGCAGCACCGAGGTGGTGATGTCCTTGGTCAAGTCACTCTGGGGACCACAGGAGGACGTCTGTGTCCTGCAGGGACACAGTGGCCCCCAGCCTGGGCACAGCCCTGCTCCCAGCCCTGCTTCCTGACCCACCTGGCACCCTTGGGGCCAGGAGGCTGAGGCTGGGGCGGGGGGGAGTGGGATGGGGCAGGGTCTGCCAGCCACCCACCTTGTAGTAGATGTTCTTGCCCGGTGGCGCACAGCCCGTGGCCAGGATGTGATCGTAGTTGCGGTGGTCGATGACCAGGACACCCCCGGGCCGCACCATGCTGGCGATGTTCCTCAGGGCCAGTTTGTGGTCACTCTGGTCCCCTGGGGAGGAAACCATGGCATCCCCAGGCACTGGCTGTACCCCGTGGTGCAGCCCATGGGGCCCCATCGTACCCATATACCTCTCCCGTGCTCTCCCCCTCCCCACCCCCTCCAAGTCTCAGCTTGGGGAACCTACAGCTCCACCCATGGTATGAGCTCAGGCACGTTCTCAGCCTCGCTGTGGCAGTGTGACATGTGGGGAACCCACCACCCGGCTTGTGGCACAAGTCTGGGTGTGTCTCCAGCCATTCCAAAGATGTGACATAGACGCACACAGCTCCACCACCACCACAGGACCCAACGGTCCCACTCATGCCATGAACTGAGGCGCGTTCTCAGCCTCCCTGGAGACATACCATGACACAGCAACCACCCTGTGTAATCCACTGCCAACTTGTGGCATGAGTTTGGGCACGTTCTCAGCCTGCTGGGAGCCGCTGCGGACATGTGCCTAGGTGCTGTGGTTTGCCACCCCAACCCCCCCACCCCCCCCCCACCCCCCTCACCTTTGAAGTCAGGCAGGTGCGCGAAGGAGTTGCCCAGGCAAATGACTGCATCAAACCCATCCCCTGGCTTCTCCAGGTCCTTCTCCAGTGTAAGCCAGTTGGCCTCCTCGATGACTACAGCATAGGGCAGTGGGTGAGGGCAGCGACACCCCCACCTACCCAACAGCCGACCCTCACCCCTGCCCCGCCCCCACCTCAGCATCACCCAGCCCTTCCCTGGCCCCTGCGGGTGAGGGATCTGGCCCGGGCTTGCCGAGCGGCGCTGGCAGGTCCCTGCCCACCCCACGGGAGGGCGGGAGCCGCCGGGGGTGGTGGGTGGTGGGGTGTGGGTGCCCGCACGCCCCTCCCGGTCCCCCGGGGGCCCCCGCACCCCATCGGTCGAAGGGCTCCTCCTTGCGCCGCTCCCAGCGCTCCTTCAGCGCGTACTTGAGCATCTTGTCGCTGGCGTCGACGCTGGTGACCTGGAAGCCCTCCTCGAGCAGCATGATGGAGTCCACCCTGGGGACAGGGCTGTCAGCGGAGCCGGAGCGCCCGGGGGTGGGGTGGGGCGGGGGACGGGGTCGGCCGGGGGCAGCGGGGCCCCGGGGCGGGGGACGGGGACACCCGGGGGACGGCGGGCGCGGGGCGCGGGGCCTCACCCGGTGCCGCAGGCCACGTCGAGGACGGAGCGGCAGCGGTGCTGACGGAGCAGCGCCAGGAGCCAGCTGCGGTACTCGGCCGTACGGCTCCGCGTGTCCCCGATGTACAGCTGCCACACCCGGGCCGCCTGACCGTCCGCGTACTGGTCCGGCAGCCCCTCCGCCGCCACCCCCAGCGACCGCGTACGGTACACGCTGTCCACCATCCCGCCGCCGCGGACACGGTCCCTGCCCCGCCGCCGCGGCCCCGCTCCCGCCGCCCCGCCCCGCCTCCAGCCCCCGCCCCCGCCGCCCCGCCAATCCCCGCCGCCCCCAGCCGCCCCGCCCCGCCAATCCCCGCCGCCCCCGCCCCCTGCAGACCAGCCAATCCACGCTCCCACCGTCCCCCCAGCCGGCCACGCCCCCTCCCCGCCCGCAGCCCCGGCCCTTGGCTCGGCGGCACCGGGACCGGGACCGGGCGGGAGCAGCGCGTCCCCCGCCCGCAGCGGGGACCTGCGCCGGCGCCGCGGGTGAAGCAGGACCGGCAGCGGGCGGTTCTGGGGAAAATGTCTTTATTTACAGTCCCGGCAGGGCGCAGGGAGCAGAAGCCGGCCCCGGCCCCGCGGCAGCACCGGCGGCTCCGTACCTGGAGCCCCAGAGGGGTCGGGTCGGCAACTCCCTACACCCCTCAGCTGGCAGGATCCCACCCGGGCGGCCGAGCCCCTCCGGCCTCCCCCGGGTTGCTCATGCCGAACGCAAAGTCCCTTTTCCTTTGGTACCCGCAGGCCACGGTGGGGTAAGATCCCAGGGGCTGGGGCGGCCCCGGGGTCTGGAGCTGCCCCCCTACAGCTCGTCGGCTGGGCTGTGGGTGAGCGGAGCCTCCTCCTGGACCCCGCTCTCCTCCAGGGCCTCCCCCGTGGGAAGCAGGCCTGCAGCTCCCTCCTTCTCACCCTTCTGGCCCTCCTTCTTCTTCTTCTTCCTGCTCTTTTTCTTGCTGTGCTTCTCCCCAACGCTTGCCAAGTCACCCTTCTTGCCAGTCCACTTCTCTGACAGGCAGCCTGGGGAGGAGAGAGGCAGTGGGGGGCTGAGAGGGGGCAGCAGGGCTCCCCTTGCCCTGGCCGTGTCCCCTGCCCTCCACAGCACGCCTACGCTGCCCCGGGCAGCAGCCAGGACTTACTTGTGTCCTTCCCTTTTAGCACGTGGTTGGCGCAGAGAAACTGGGAGAGATCCTCTGTCTGGTGGTGCCTGTACCAGTCCTCGATTACGTCTTCGTACTCCTCCACCAGCACGTCGCACTGGTGCAGAGGGGAGAGCCTAGCTCCAGCCACGTGCTGCCCAGGCAGGACCAGGACCAGGGCAGCAGGTCCTGCCCACACCCCGTTCATGGCAAAGCACCCCCCCCAGACCCTCTCTCCTGCTGCATTCCAGCCCATGGTGGCCACCAAGGGCCAATCCCACCAGCCTGGGTACCTGCTTTTTGAGGTCAGCCACCTCGGCGGAGGTCTCGTTCCACAGCTCGTAGGGGATGTCCATCACCACCTTGACACCCTTGTGCACCAGGTTGTGCAGGGTCTCAAACGTCTCTGACATGCCCTGGGGGAGCAGCGCTGCCCAGTGAAGCCACGCTCATTCCGCTGGGCTCCTGCTCTCCCCCTGCCAGCGCCGACCACACCGCCCTGCCCAGGGACGCAGGTAGGTGCAAAGCAGCCAAAACCAGTGTCCCTGGGGCACCAGCATTACCAGGGGAGTTCAAGTGGCAGTGAATCCCCCTCTGCAACCCCGCTCCCAGAAACAGGGAGATATGGTCCAACAGCACCCGACACCTGACTCGGGGGGCAGCCCAGCCTCCTCTGGGTGCTGGCAGGGGATCCAGGGGATGGGAAGAACAAACCTCAGTTCGACACCCCAGCAATGCAGGGTGGACTAGGGATGCTTGGGAGCAGGGGACTGGAGGACAGCCCTCACCTTTGCAAATCTGTTACTGCCACTCCTCTCCTTGTGCAGGTTGTAATCCAACAGCCGCTTGCAGATGTTCTCTGTCACCTCGATTAACCGGATATCCCTGCACAGAGAGGAGGGAAGAGGGAAGGCTCAGGCTCGGGCTTCAGCTCAGCACTGCCCCCCAAGAACAGCCAGGGCAGAAGGTGAGCCTCAGCCTAGTTGGTGGGATGGGGGAGCGCCCTGCAGCTCCCAGGCTCCCCCAGGCAGAAGGGGCACCCCCGGCTGCCCTGTCCACCCTACCCCACCCACCGCAGCACAGTTTAGTCCTTCCAGATGAGCCGTGCGCAGCACAGCCTGCCTGCAGGGTCCCAAAGTCCCCAGCCCTCCAGCAGTGATGGCAGCAGACCACCTGCCCTGCTCTCACTTACGACTGCGTGTACTTGACAGCAGAGCCCTTCCCATCCAGGAAGCCATACTTGGTGTCAATCACCTCCTTGGTCTTGCCAGTCTCCTCAAAAGCAGATTTCAGCTCCACCGCCACGTACTTGCACACTGCAGGAAGGAAAGCATGGGCAGGTTAGAGGGTTTTGCTGCGCAACAGAGCACCCGAGCAGGGACAGCAGCAGGAACAAGCACCAGGCATCGTGCACACTAGAGCTGCTGTGAGCAGAAAGTGGATGCATTGGCCATTCAAACAATCGGAAACAGCTCAACTGATTCCACTGGAAGTCCCTCGAAGCAGGAATACCCGAATCAGTGCTTCGGGGTAAATGCACCCATGCAGCCAGCTGCTGTGGCACAGCTGGGAAGGCAGACGGTGCCAGTTCTGCCTACGGGTTTCCCGACACCTCTACTTCGCAGCCACCAAAGCCTCTGCCACCGCACCATGAGCTACTCCTTTCTTCCTGGAAGGGGACAGGGTCTTTTCACAACGCAAGCCCCAGTATGGGTCCTGCGAGCTCCTCCTTGCCGCACCAGCACATCCCACCTGGTCACAGCTCCCTCAGCGCCTTGGTGACGGCAGGGCTGTGTTGGGGACAGAGTGGCCAGCAGGGCTCAGTGGGCTGGGTGGTGGGACAAGATGCTGGCTATGGACTGCGTTGTGGCACAAGGGGCTGTCAGCTTCAGCAACACTGCCTGTGGCACTCTCTACAGCAGAGACCACAGCACCAACAGCTTTATAACACAGCACAGGCTTTCTTTTATAAAACTAAAAAGAAAAAGGGAACAAAAGCTTTATTTCTTCTGTAACAAAGAGTCTGACAGAGCAATAGAAACAGAGAGCAGAAGAGAAATATCTCAGAGGTTTACAAGTGGAAATGTGGAGGGATGGTAGCCAGGCATGGTGGGGCCCTTCTTCGCCTGAAGCAGAGGTCCTGGGAGGCTGGAAAAAACTTTGTCCTGTGCTGTGGGCTCCTGTTTTCTGGGAGCCACCTCTTCTTCAAGCTCTGCTTTGGGAAAAGGGCCAAGACCCAGAAATGGTCTGACAGTGACGAGACACCACATCTTCTCCCAGGCAACAATGTGAGCAGAGAGATGCGCCGCAGGCAGGAAAGAGCAAGGTGGCTTCACCAAGGCTGCTGTGCACCTGCCGAGAAGCCCTGTGCGCACCTCCTGTGCGTTCCTTACTCTAATGGCACCAGAACGCTGCAGCCGTTTCTAAGGTGAGACAAGTGCTCCTTCGTGCAGCCCCCCTGCACTTGAGCCTCGAGGATGTCCCTCTCCACTACACCACACCTACTGCAGCAACCCCATGCATGCCAGGAGCACTTGCTTCTGCGTCCAGTTATCCAGGTGCTCCCCACAGCTATCGCTGCGTGCTGGCACATATTCCAAGCCTGGGCAGGAAGAAGAGCAGCATGTGGTCAGTGCTTGCTGTGATGCTTCTCTGAGGTCACACCGATGCCACAGCATGGCTCGAACATCAGCATCTCTAGAGCTGCTTCCCCAGCAGGAAAGCTTCACAAAGAGCTCCGGAGTTTCACTTCTTCCTTTTCTCTTTGCTGTCAGGCTTCACAAGTCCCTACACAGCGAAGACAGAGGAAACCACGGCAGGCAGCAAAGGTCCCAGATTGCCTGTGAGACCTTTGCTTGCTTGTGAATCCAGGGGCGGCCCAGGGAAGAAGTATCATTGAGGCTAGACCTGCAGAGACGACCAGCCCCAGCTACAAACTGCTACTGGGAGCGGCAGCGACTGCCAGGGCACCCCTGAAGCTCTCATCTCGGGAAGGCAGCCATCAGCAAGGACGATCTGCAGGATGCTCAGCCGGGCTGGACTGGGCCGGGCTCAGGGGCACCGGCGGGCCCTCGCTTCCGCCCAGGCACACGGCGGCGGCAGCAGCGGCCCTGCAAAGCGCCCCGGCGCTCACCCCCTCCTCCACCTGCAGGGCTGAGGGGGGGTTGGAGGGGCACCGGCCGCAGCCCCTGCACCAGGAACCCCCGGTCTGGGTCCCGGTCCCGGCGGGCGATCACGGCAGCTTGCCCCGGCAAGCCAGGCCCTGGCGCCCCGGCGGGCCCCCCCCGCCCCACGGTCCAGCTTACCCTCACATTTGCTGGGCAGCCGCACCCAGTCCGAGTCGTCGCCTCCCGCCAGCGCCGCCGCCAGCAGCAGCAGCAGCGATGCTGCCGCCGCCATGGCTCCGCTTCCGGGGCCGCGCTTCCGGGACCGCCCCGCCGGGTAACCATAGCAACCGCGCCGCGACTACCAATCCCAGCGGCCTACGTGGCCCGCCCGGCCAATCCCCGCCCACCCTTCCCACCGCCAGCCAATCTGAGCGACCCAAGGGCCTGCTCGGCGTCGTAGAATTGCCTCCGGGTCGTGTCATCCGTCTTCCCTCACCCCTCAACCGCCCCCGCTGATCCCCGCCACGTGGGTGGTGGCGGACGCGCACGCGGCCCCAGTCCGGAGGGGCGGCGTCGTGTGTACACCCCACCCCGCCCCAGGTCCCCCCTTCGGGATCCCCAACACCCCTCCCACCGATAACTCGGGACCTTCTCCCACCCGCACCCCCACTCCCCGGTAATCCCAGGTCCTGCTGCCCACAACAGCATGGCAGCCCCTCTCCCCCACCCACGTGGTGTTCTCGCCCCTCCGCCCCCCAAACAACACGGGGTTTCTCCCTCCAGCATTTGACGGGGGTGCCTCCCCCCCCCCCCCCCCCCGAAATATTCCAGGCGCCTTCTGCACCCCTGGGGCCAAACCAGGGGCACTTACCCCTCAGGGTGGGCCTGCCGTGGCCCCGGGCCCTCAGCTCTGAGCCAGGAGGATAGAGGTGAGGAGGGCGTCGGAGAGGGCAACCTTCAGCAGCACCAGCCGGAGGGCCACGAGCAGGGCTGCCAAGGCATGGGCTGGTGGCACTGCAATGGAGGGGACGGGTGGACGCCTGCCATAGCCACCCCACCGGTGCTGCCAGGCCGCAGGGAGTACCTGTGCCTGAGACTTTCCCCAAGGCTCCCTAACACATCCCTGAGACGCCTTGTGTCACCCTCAGGCTGTTCCCCACCTTCCCCATCCTGCCAAGCAAGGTGAAGCTCCATCCCCTCTCCCCCAGCCCCACAGTGCTGTGGGGAGCCCCCCTGACCACCACACAGACCCAGCTGGGTCCCCACCAGGAGCCCAGCAGCGTTTCCCCCCCAGCAACCGACATTCCTGCTGCATCAAAGCCTGGGGACTCACCAGCCATGCTGCTGGGACAGGGGTCTGCTGCCTCCTTGTTGCCTGCGGGATGAGAGCGCAGCTGGGGAGGCGGCAGCGGCTCAGCACCACCTGTGCAGCGGGGCCTGCCGCAAACCCCTTCCTGCACCTCCCGGTTGGGGCAGCGACGTTGGCCCGCAAGGCCTCACACCTGCTCCCTGCCAGGCCCGGAGCACCCCCAGGGGCCACCAGCAGTGTGCAAGACAGGCAGCAGTGGCAGCAGCAGGGCCATACCTGTGATGTGGATGGGGCTGGAGCTGTGGGCCGGGGAGGTCCTGTTGGGCCCCACGTGGCAGGCGAGATCCCCCTCAGCCGGTGGGTCACTGGGTAGGAGGGAGACAGTGCAGACGGTGCCACCATCCTCCCAGGAGGTCCCATAAGCGAAGGACTGCAAGGCACTGCCATTCCCACCGGAGATCCAGACGGTGTGGCCGGAGGCAGGGGCCAGCTCGCTCACCACACAGACCACCAGCTGCCGGCGCTGCCCAGCCACCATCATGCTCAGTGGTGGGGCCAGGGTGGGTAGGGGCCCAATAGCCCTGCCAGCTGCAGGGCCAGGGGTTAGGGGTACTGCATCCCCTGTGCATGTCCCACCTGCCAGCTCAGTGACGCTCAGCCTTGGCACCCAGGGCTGGACGTCACCCAGGCTGGACGTCACCCAGGGCTCGTCCCTCCCGGGGGTACTCACGGGGCAGGAGCTGGAGCAGAGCGGCAGCCAGCAGCACCCAGGGCACCTCCATAGCAGCCGCGCCGCCGAGGGCTCAGCCCCCAACTGCCACCGCCACCTGCATCACCCATCACCTGGAGTCGCGGTGGGACGGCCCCGGGGCTGTGGGAACGGGGCTGGCACCAGTTGCCACTGCCCGCCCCCGGCGGTGACACTGCTGCCCCCCACCTCCCCCTCCAGCTGCAGTAGTATCGCCTGCCCCCCCCGGACGCGGTGGTACGGCCCGCCCGCCCCGCCTTCTCGGTGGTACCGCCCCGCCGCCGCCGTCCCATGGAGCAGACCCGGACACCGGCACCGGCACCGCCGCCACCGCCCGCCCCCTCCTTCGCCGAGGTGCTGCAGTTGGTGCGGAGCGGGCAGGAGCCGCCCGGCGTGCGGCACCCACGAGCCGAGCCCACAGGGGACAGCCCCACGGCCGCCCGCCTGCCGCTGCCCGCCAAGCCCTGGGAGAGCCGCCCCCGCCCCGGTGGGCCCTGAGTCCCGGTCCCGCCCCAGCACAGATCCGAGGACAGGTGACGTAAAAACTTACAAAAGAACTCTTAACCAAAAGCCTGAGGCCCCCACCCGGCTTCCCCACGCGGGTGGGAACATCCACTGGGGCAGCAGCGGCGGTGGGAGGGGACTGGGGCTGTGCCCCTCGGTGGGGACACGGCTAGCTGCCGTCCCACAGCGTCGTGTCGGAATCCGGCTAGAAAGCCTTCTGCTTTCTTCTTCTTCAGCCAAACATGCCAAAATAACCAAAATACCCACAAACCCCACGGCAGTTCTGCACCAAACACTCCCAGGACAGGCCCAGCTCAGCCACCTTTGTCTCTTGCAGTTGAGGCTGCAGCTTCGTGCAGTAGAACTGTGCCTTCTTCGTGAGTTTCAAGACATATGTATTCAAATAAAGCAAAACAAAACATGTCCAATCGCTTTAACACATACCCATCATTAAGGCATACATTTTGCAAGGATTTTTCTTCAAAAAACCAAAATATATCTTTTTTTCCATCATTTCCAGCATTCACTTCATGCTGTTTTATGACATCTTCATCTTGCAGCTGCAGCCATTGCTCAGAGAACAAAGAACCCCCGCCGCTCTCAACGCAGCAGCCTGGTGGGAGCAGCGGTATTGCTTGATTGCCATACGCCACATCTCAATAGCTAGTGATCCTGTAGGAAGTACAAACAACCTTCAGCAGAGCCGCATTTCTTCACCATACACAGCTGGGCGACCACCCTGTCTCAATACAATCATCAAATTAACCTTGTAAACATTTGAAGAACCTGAGAACTGACTTAACACTTGAAAGCCGCGGTGGGCAAAGGCAGGACCGATGCGTGCTTCCTCCCTCCCAGCAGCAGCAGCATCGCCATCCCTGAGCTCAGAGCTACTCCACGTTGAGCTTTGTTTTTATGTTCATGGCTGCCAGCTCTGCCACAAAGTAACGGAAGACGTGGGGCACAGGGACAACTTCGATCGTGTCCACCTCGCTGCAGACAGAGCAGGAGTACCTCCTGTTGCTCGTCACAGAGGAGGAGTGTGGCGGTTTCTCCAGCACGGGAGATGTCATGCTGCCGCAGCTCATGCAGACATAGGCTATGGAACCATCAGAGCAGTTGAACAGGCGGTCTTGAAGCAAGAAGGACGTGCCATGAGCCAGCAAAGCATCACGCTCCATCTCGCCAAAGCGAATCCCACCTTCCACGTTCCTCCCCTTGACGGGCTGGTTGGTGACAGCGTCTCGGGGCCCCGTTGTCCTCACCTGGAACTTGTCCGAGACCATGTGGCGCAGGCGCTGATAGTACACCACTCCTACAAAGATCTCCGCCTCCAGCTCCAGCCCGCTGATGCCACTGTACATCTTTTCTGTCCCAAAGAAGTTATAACCTGCGCTCACTAAAGTCTCACCAAAGTATTTCAAAGCAGAGTTCTTCTCTGTGAAGGTGAAGGGAGTGGCGTCATAGGAGACACCGTGCAGCGCTGCTGACTTCCCTGCCATGCTCTCGATTAACATCCCAATGGTCATACGGGAGGGAAAGCCGTGAGGGTTGAAGAGGATGTCTGGAACCATCCCATTCTCTGTGAATGGCATGTCCTCAACTGGCCAGAGCTGGCTCAGGATACCTTTCTGTCCGTGACGGCTGGCAAATTTGTCTCCAACCGTTGGATTTCGGGGAACCCTCACAGTGATGCAAGCCTTCTTGAATTTCCCAGTGCCACGGTCATTACTGCATAACCTGATGTTGTCTACAATGCCAACTTCCTTATTCCTGCATAGGTGGAAAAACAATCACAGCAAAGGTGTCAGATGTGCTAATGATTTTTAGCTAGCAAAGGGAAATGAAGGAAGAAACCCAAACCAGTTTGTATGTCTCATAAAGTGCCATGGGACAACCGGGGAACACCACCGTTCTTGAAAAGTACTATTCAGTAGCGAGAGAAGTCAGACTGTGTAAGAATTAGGGCAAGGAAGCAATACAATGGCATCAGACAGGTGCCATTCATTTGCTTTTTCTAATACTAGAAGCACAGCTACAACTTTTGGGTGATCAGGTAACGTGTCATCCATGATTTAATATAAAGATCATTTAAACCCAGTTCATCTGTATTGTGCTTTATGTGACAAACTGCACCCAGTGCCGTCTGTTTGGTGTTACAGCAGCAGTCCCTCTCCCTGCCCCCAATAAATTCACACCATCTTGGTGTGATACCAAAATAGAGAACCGGGTTCAAAGCAGAGAGGAAAGTTCAGAGCAGAAAGGGAAGGCACAGTGTGAACTGAGAGGGCTTTGCCAACAAGTGCCTCTTTCAGGGGTGTGTGCTGCTGCTCCAGATGTTCCATGGGCTAGGTATCTGCCGCAGGCTTAACTGTTGTCACAGAGCTTTCTGCCCAAACTCTCCACTTGTTTTGGAGACAACAGCTAAGGAATAAATAAATTTTGTCCCATATTAAGACAAGGTTACTTTTCTTCTTCTCCTTTGAAGTCCTAATGAACAGGGTGTTTGCAGAAGGCCTATACCTAAGTTCAGCTTCTGTTTCAAAGGTTATTAAGCCTTTGTAAGCCTCTTCCAAACTTGTTCAAGCTTTTGCAGTCAAAGACTCTGTCCTCCCTCTCTTGCAAGCCTAGCTAGCGATGTATGGAGCGCTTAGGAAAGTAGGGATCACTCCCTCTTAAGGGCCCCAGGTCTCTGGGGCAAATTGGTGGCAGGAGCCAACAACTGAAAGCTGGGAACCTCATCCCTCTGTAGGAACCTAAATACTTATCCAGTTTGGATGAAGAATGAACAAAAGCTCAACGGTACAGAGGTAAAGTGGCTCTCTGGATAAGGAACCTGAACTAAGGCTGGGCTGGCATGAGAGGTCTGGGGAGCAAGACTTTGGGGTAGGAGAGCCAAAGAGGGCTCCACAAGCGCAAGGACAAGGCTGAGCTTACAGGTCCCCACTACCAGGTGCTGAAGCTCTTAGCCCTGCTCTATGACCAGGATGACTAATTCTATGAGTCCATAGCAGTCTCCCCAGTGCAGCTAAGGCACCATCTGTTATAAACAGTAGTTTTTGCAGTAATGCTAGTTACTGTGTTACCCAAGTGCTTCTCAAACTAATTTGCCTTCACAATGTGAATAACTATGCAGCATTACCCTCACTCTATCAATGCTGTAGAGAGACACAGGTAAGGCCTGAAGTTGTACGGACTACTGGGAGCACAGGATGCATTTAAATATATCAGGTTTTGTCAATGTTTTTGCTTCCCTTTCCTGAAAAAATTAAAGAGGATTTTAATGATTTTAATGAAAGCCTCAGCAGCCTCTCTTTCAACTGAAGTTCAAAAATCTTATAAAACTTTTCACTGAAATGTTCCAGGGGGAGGGGGTTATGTAGTTGACACATTTTAATATTCTAGCAGTTTGGAAGCTGCAATGTTAATGAAAATGCTCTTTGAACTCCTAATCCTGTTAACAACTTTGCTTACAAGCTTTTCTGGCAAGTGTCTGGGACCAGGCACTTTGTTTTGTTTTTCTCTTTGGTGTTTCTTTGGTTTTTTTAAACACCTTATGCAAGTCAATTAACAAAGAGCTACAGGAAATTACTGCAGGGGATGGGCAGAGGAACGGTCCTTGGGAGACAGCAAAACATTTCTGCAAGGTCTTTCTTTTTATCAGCCTCACGTTCTCTTCCTGGGATAAGTCAGGCTCTGCAGCAGACACTGGCATAGAGAAAAGCTGTGATTCCTGCATGGGAGTCACCTACAATATGAACCTCATGCTCTGTCAAGACCTGGACACTATCATGTAAGGAGAAAAGGGAACACCTGGAGGAAAAGATACTGCAGCTCGTCAGGGCCAGCTGCTCTCAGGCTGCTCACCACCAGGTGTGTGGAGCCAGGAGGGACAGGCTGTACTTACGGATAATACACGGTGAAGGTCTCGCCTGTGCTGAGGTTCATGAAGCTGTAGAAGGGGTCCCCAGGCTGTAGAATAGAGCCAACAAAAGGCAGTCCATCGCCATCCAACTTCTCCATAACATTCGGATCACCAGGCCTGACACCAAATACTAAATTATCACCTGCCCTGGTGGCTTTAAGGGAAAGGTCAATGCTCTCCATCTTGATAACACTTCCATAGGCAAACCCTCTCTGCCAGGAAGATTTATTCACAATCTAAAAAGAAGAAACAAAGCCCTGTTAAAGACTTGCTAATAACTTCAACAAAGAAAGCTTTTTTCCATTCCAATCTGAATGCTTAACCTTTTAACACAGACTTCCTAAACAAAGCCTCCCAGAAAGTCACTGTTCCAGAAGGCCCAAACCTCCTGTGACCCCAATATTTTTCAATGCTGGAAGCCCACTGCCTTGCACAAGGGAGCTCCACTCTACTCTCAGTACCTCCAGCATTACCTGTGGTAACAACACTTAACTGCTGTGCTCCTGTATCTGCACTAACAGTCTGTGGATTAGCAGAAGCAGAAAATGGGCTCTTCTCAGCTAGGTACCACCCTTCTTCCCAATTGTCCACATCAAATTCCTTTATGGAACAGCAGGATTTCTCCTTTTGGTGGCTTACCATTGCATCTTCCATGTCATAGCCGCTGTAGGAGATGACAGCCACAATTGAATTGGTGCCGACTGGATAGCTATCCATACCATAATAGTCATACATGCTGGGCCGCACCAGAGGGCTCTGGGGAGTGTGAAGATGGTACAGCTTGTTATCCGAGCGGTCCTTGTAGTTATAAACTGGAAACCCCATGGTTTGCTTTCCTATAAAGAAAGAAAGTTGGATTTCTTCAGGATCGAGTCAAAGTTAACCTATGCTTCATTCTCATTGCATCTTGTTAAGAAGAAAGCTGGAAATGCTTACAATTTAGAGGGATTATCAATCATAAAACCTTTGGAATTTAATAACTGCTCTAAGTTCAGCTATAAAAGTTTCTATGAACGATAACACTCAATTCCTTTCATAAGGACTATTTGTAATTTTGTGTTTCTTCTGCAATTTCAAAATCTCCAATAAGGTTGGTGCGGTGTTTTTTGGTTTTGTTTGGTTGGGGTTTTGTTTTTTCCCCTCTCCCCAGTTTCCCATAGTGAGACACACCATACATATTTACAGGCCAAAAAGCATTTGCTTCTGCAGTATAAATATACTGGCAAGGAAAACAAGTTTTGAACATAGTCACATCGGTACTTTCAGAAAAGTACGAAAAAGTGGTAGCATTTTAAGGACATCTTGTTGATAATATTGTCAGAGATGTATACGCTAGCAATGCTATCAAGGTAATAAGACCTGCTTTCTTGAAGTCCCTGTCCACACGCTTTCTCTTAGCCTTTTTTTTTTTTTAAAGTAAGCTTCTTGCACATCACTTGCAGCTCAGCTGATTGAAACCCCACTACATACCCTATTCCAACTTCTTTCAGACAACAATAAATAAATTTAAATCTTTGTCATAGTTGTCAGGAAGAAACCCCACTCTGTTGCCACAGTGCTGTATTGCTCTCTTGCAACAGATACCTAGCAAGCGTCCCCTCAACAGCTGCATTTTCAAGACAGCAGTTGCTCACTGAAAACAGGTGGCAAGAAAACCTCATGCTAACTACTGCAGAGCATCTACAGTAGCTACCAGCCAGAGGTAGGTTAACCTCTGTCAGTTGCGGGGACAAGAGTACTGTTGGCAGCACAGTTGTCAGACACAAACACAAGCAAACAGCTGGGGTAGTGCCCTTTGCTTGTCTGTATAATCAACAACATCAAATTAAGAAGGAAAAACGAAACTTACTAAAGGCTTACGGAAGGCAACATGAGCGCAACAACCTAGAACTACCCACTGGAAGGCAGCCAGGACAATAAACTTGACTTTATTTACCTTGCCATGAAAAAACAAAATGGCTGTTAATCAACTCCAATGTTGACACAACCGCTGGGAAGAGATGTTATTTGGGAATGTGGGAAGACACACTGGAATAGACACGTGAGAGATTTCCCCCCGCCCCTTGCCCAGGGACTTGCAGCATTAAGTAGGACAGCACTTACCCATCTGGCACTGGTACATATTTCGTGGACTTTGGTTGTGGT
This sequence comes from Phalacrocorax carbo, assembly GCF_963921805.1. NCBI lineage: Eukaryota > Metazoa > Chordata > Aves > Suliformes > Phalacrocoracidae > Phalacrocorax > Phalacrocorax carbo. Next base: position 37,008,027 of record NC_087515.1, on the reverse strand, counting down.
CGGAGAAGGGGATGAGGTTGGCTACCACGCTCAGAATGCTGTGAGGAAAGAGCTCCTGGTGAGTAGTCACTCCGGGCACCACCTCCGACTCCAGCGTGGCCACATTCATGAAGATCTGCAAGCATCAAATCATACAACGCTTGTTCTCTTCCTTCTTGTAAAGGGCAAGAAGCAACACAAGGCTGCCTCTGATGTCTTTTTATCCATTTCAGTTTTTAGCTGTGGTTGTTGTCTGCACCTTAGTATCTGTCAGCTGTCTCATATTTTTCTTGCCTGTTAATCTCCCTGTCAGTATCACAGACAACTGCATGGAAAGCAAGTCTGGAAATACAAAACTACAGTAACTGCAGTAATGTCTCCTCTTTCCTGTACCCTATTTTAACTCTTCCAAATGAGCAAGTTCCCTGGCAATCCACTGCTTGGCTGCCCATGGGCATTTGGAGAATATGGTGTAACACAAGATGAGACAGTATGCACAGGATTGCAATCCTTCACCTCAGAAGCTTCACTAAGTTAACACTGAGAGCAAAAAGACTCCTACAGTCCATCTAAGACATTTACCGGAAACCAATTAGCAGGAGGTGAGGAAACCCTTTTGCCACCTATTCCAGCTCTTCAACACAAGCTACCTGTATTCCACCCTCAGCTCCTTTCACAAACATTTTTCAAAACATCATTTTTGATGCCAGGTACCTCTGTAATAGCCAGAGCTCTATAAAGGAAATATACAAACCCCACCTGTTCCAGAGTACCAATCCACTCATTCCTTCCATAGAACAGGTTTCTGACAGGCCGCACCATCCGGCAAGGGGTGGTAAAAATGAACAACCCAGGATACAGACTGGGTTTTCCCGTCATTGGGATAAGGACCACTTCTGCCCGTGCAGGAAATCTCTTCTCTTGTGTTATCTGTTTGTGCAATATATAAGAAATACTGATTTATAAACACAAACCAACACTGGTTTAGTTAAGCTGCATCCAACAGGCTACACAATGAAAATGCCAACTACAGGTGTAGCCACTAATATAAAATGGTGAAGATTTTAAAAATACTTCTAGAAAAATCTCCACCAACAAAAGGATAGAGTATGTCTACCTTACCTTTTTCAAGGAAAAAAGTTCCTCTAAAAATGGTGACTTCGTAAGCCAACCCACCAAACATACATATATAACAACATACACAAAACAACAAACATACAAAACCAAGAAAAACAGAAAAGCTTACTCCAATACACCCAGAGATAACTTATTGGGTCAGATTAAAAAACAAACTAACAAAAAATGCCCCCAGACATTTAAAAACAAAACATTCCAAACATGCCTATTTTTGACCACTGCATACTGAGGATGTTTAGTTAAGAAACATATTAAACAAGACAACCTTGAAACGGCGGAGGGTTTCTGCAATCTCAGGAGCCAGGTCCCACTCTACCCAGCCCACCACAGAGCCGTCCAACACAACTCTGTAACACTCTGCGTAAGGCTTGCTTGGAGACGCATCAATGGGGGTGACACCTGCGAGAAGAGGGGGTTGGCAGAAGGAGCAGCCAAAAACACCAAACCAAACATAGAAGTTATTTCTGCAGGAAGCCTCAATCCACACCAAAAAGCTTTCTGAGACATCAAAAAATTCAGCCCTACAGGGCAAAGCTGTAGACTACTTAATGGAAAATATAAAACATGCACAACTAAGAATGCTGCTACCCCCCCATTTTTCTGATTGAAATAAGGACTCCCATTATTGTGGTAATCACAAGTGAGCGGCAGTTGAATTCAAGTCACCAGCAGCATCAGAAAGTCACTGCTTCATCCAATTTCTTAGAGCTTGTACTGTGCAATTCCCTGTGCTTAAGCGAACAGCTTCACTCTACAGCATACAGCTAAGAGACATTTACACTCTCCAAAAGGCTGATGTGCCTGTATAAGCGACGTGCTAGTTACCACGAAGCAGAAGCACAGCAAGTACAGGTCTACCTTTATTTCACCTTGTCAAGTTAACAGCGTACAGTGCTGGCATCTGGAGAACCTCTCCCAGATATGGGTTTGCAGGGCAGAAAGGTAAAAAAAGAAGACTGCTTCATTAAATGATCAAGCCAGTAAAACATACCCAGGGAACATAGCAAAGGTGGAATGTCTGTCACGGGCACCACCTCCGTCACTATTTCACACACAGCTGTCATGTGGTTCATCAGACCACAGGGTTCTCCGTCTGGGGTGTCCACAGGGCACAGGAACCCCCAGGATTCGGGCAGTAGCTTGCGGACAGTTGTAGTTCTCATCTGGGAAAATGCTGCACCTCTGTGTATGCAGCGGAAGTGGGAAAGGTAGCGAATGAAATTCAGCTTGTCTCCCACCACACAGAGACCACTGTCCTGTAACATGCCCAGGCCTTGGGAACAAAATTGAGAGCTATGTCAGGACGTCATCCAGCTTTAACAAATAAAGGTTATAACAAATTCATTAACAAACAAATTCACAAATAAATATTACAAGGCAGTTTCTTCTTTTTCACATGCAAGCCTAGAGATGCTCACGCAGCATCCCAACAACAGAAGGTATGTGTGCTGCTGCCTGTGCACAGGCAGCTGAGTGACCTGTAAGAGGCCTAGAGACTTTGAATTCCAAGCTATCTCTTAAAATCTATCTGCTTTTAGAAACACATGGAAGTCATTCCCAGTGAAGTGACTTGGGGATTCGCAGCTGGTACATTTTACTGAAATTCTATGGCCTTCTAATCTCATTTCAGTTTCTAGTGGGCATTCCATTACATCATCATCACACTAGACACTTCAGGGCAGCACCAGATAAATTTGAAATACACATTAGCGAAGCAGTTCCCTTCCATTTAAGCTCACAGAACCAATGGGGCAGTCCCTTCTCCGTCTTACATGGCACCTTAAGAAGAGATAATCTTTGGGAAAACAAACCAAAATATGGTTACTGTTTTGGACAATGCTAAATTTAGTTTCAACTATTTATCTGTGTAGAGGCTTTGCTTTAATAACTAACCTGTTTTATACCATGCATAAAATCCATGCCTGGGGAGAAATCTTGCCTTCTTCCTCAACTGTCCCTTTCCTCAAACCACTTTCATTAATTCAGTTACAGTGTACAATGTCTGCACACGAACAGCTGTTTGCAGTTAAGAGATCAGTTTTATGTTGTTTCTCATTCTGTTTAGCAGGAAAAAAAGGCTTCTTACCGGTTTTAGATCGCAGGTTACCAGTTGCAAGAAGATATTCAAATGGCTTGGTAAAGTCTGCTGCCAGGCCAAATGCCTTCACCAAGCTGTCTGCATTTATGCTGATATCTGCTTTTTCTGTTCTTTTCTCCAAAACAAACCTAACAGATTGCAACCAGCTTTCAAGCCTCTCCTACGGTTTAAAAGTGAGAGATTTAAATTTAAAACAGGAGCACAAAGGCTCAAATTAGAACTTCACATCAGTTGCATATGCTACAGAAATCCTCTGAAATCAGCAGGATGGACAACTTTTAGTAAACTGACAGTTTTCCAGCCAAACTTCCCACACTGACTTCATTTTATAAAAACTCTGATGGTAGCACGCCAACACAGACCTGCAAGGAAAATACCCATCCAACAGCTTTGTAATCACTTCCACCCAGCCCAGTGATGAGTCTGACAAACTAAGTACAACAACAGAATTTCACACAGAACAAACAAAACCCAAAGCAGAAATTGTATCTACAATCTGAGCACAAGAATAACTCCACTGATTAGCCTGCTAAGTACAGTGGCGAGGTAAAACCACATTACTAAGTAAGTTTAGATACCAAAACCTGAAGGTCATGGACACACAGTATTTAAATGTTGCTGAGACAATCCAAGATAGTGGTCTGGACTTTCATTTTAACTGTAATTTTATCACTTCTGTGATCTTAGAAACTATATGAAAACAGGGAAAAGTACTTAAGATACTCAGCAATACTTTGAACTCTTAGTAAAAACCCACTCTATACAGCCACACTGTGCCTACTGTATGCTCCAGTCTATTTAGGATCTTTGCATTCACGAAAGGGGCAGTTAACTCATTCCCCCTGCTGATCTGACAGGGCCAGGCAGGAAAGGAACCTTTTCTGGTTCTGGTTCCTGGTGGCAGTTCCGTATAGCACTAAAATGCTTCATAGAACTCACTTTTTTTTTTTTAATTTCTAAACTCACTGAAATTACTCAAGTACTAGAGAGGTTTTAGTATTCTTTCAACAAAACAATGCTAAAGAAAATTTTGGCTCAAATGGAAAAGAAAGCGTTATCTAATGACTCAGGGAAGTGTCTTTATTTGGGGACGGGAACTACTATTCCACAATGATTTTCATGGGATAGACAGGCTTCTGAATAGGAATACTTTCCTCCCAGCATCCTAAAATGAGGAATCATTAGAAATAAACTGAATTCATATGGAATTGGAATAGATTAGGTAATGGCATTTTTACATCACCAGTAATAAATTAACTGCGTTAAGTCAGAAGCATGCTATCAATTTCCTGATCCATAAAGGAATTTAAAGGTGGAAAAGCGATGACAACATGAATCATCGCTTTTGGAAAACGGGGCTGAGGGAAGGACGCAGCTATTTTTTTTGCACATTTGCCATGTGAAACAGCAGCAACACCACAAGAAGGGAGATCTTTTCCACTCCCATGTCAATTAGTACAACAGAAGCATGCTATTTCAAAACCCTCTTCAAACACCAGAAGGATCAGTCTTCCTCCTTCCTGCTCCCACCCTGAATGGGGCACTTTCATCTGCTCTGGAAGGTTACAAAGCGGTTTTTTTCCCAGTTTTGTACAGACTTTTCTTCAGCATATTTAGTACACAACACTGAGACAGCCAAGCCTTCCTCAACTACACTGCCTGGTTACACTACATCCAGCACTCTCTCAGCACTCACAGCATACCCAGTCTGGCTCCTGCACTTCTCCTGTCCCCATGGGTCACTGTGGGGTCTGGTGGACGACTTACATTCACAGGCTTAAACCCCATAAGAGCTTACCTTTAAGAACATAAGGAAAAGCTGTCCTGGTGTAAGCACTTCTTGATTCATTAGACTGTCTGGATTATCCTCCATGCACTCCCCTTTGGCAAAAGCATACAGCTTCCGGGTCATCATACAAAGCAGGTAGAACTTTTCAGTTCTGTTTGTCAGGTGTATGCAGATACACTTGCTGGAGGAAGAGAAAGGAGGACAACTAGCACTGTCTCTTCATGCTAGCTGTTCTTCAAGTTCCTCCTAAATAATTGCAAACCAAATTTTTTTTGTCTAAAAAGCCTAACAAGGCACAAGCTTTTCCAGTTGCCCTTAATATTATATAAAAATTCCAAGAAATAAGAAAAAAAGCAAAGACTGAGCTGAAAATTATATAATTATATAATCATAAAATTGTCTTTAAGGGGCTAGTTTTGTTAAGGATATACCTGGTTGATTACATGAAGGTGAACCTTGCTAAAGACTGATTTTACCTGCTTCCATGTAAGATGCCCTTATAAGCATACAGTTTATGTAAACAGGTATTTGAGTCAGGACCAGTCAAAAGATGAGGTTTGTGTGTTATTTTACAGTAGCTCTGACACCCATCATTTACATGCACATATCCACATACACACACCCCACCCCAAATCTGAGCTGGAAACTAGTAGCAAACCACAGAACATTTCTGTTAACACCAGCAATGTCCTGCCACAGAAAGTCCAAACCTCCACACTACTCTCAACCCACGCGTGGAAAATTGTGGGCTGAACACCACACTCTAGCACAAACAAAAAGGAAAGCCACACCTAAGTCCCAATAAAGCTGATCGACTGCTTTCCAAGCCACAGGAGACCACTTGCTCCCCAAGACACAAGTGCTATATAGTCTTCCATCAGCACTCAAGGACTTTTTCAGCTTTTCTCTTCTGCTCTACATCGCCCTCTACTGAAGCCTTTGCAACTTCACTGCAAAGCAAGACAAAACTCCGAAGGCATGTTCTGTCCAGATAAGTCACAGTTCCAGCACTCTTACGTAGAGGGTACATCCCAGTTAATGTTTTCACTATTCCTCCTCTTCTGCCTCCTCAGTTGAGGCAAATAATGTGTGCAGAACATAGAGTTAAAAAAAAAAAATCCCCAAACAAACCACTGACCAGAATATTTAGAAATAAGAAAATCAGAGCAATTCCAACTTTCTCGAAATTCACATTTCTCAGCACAAAGTTCTGTGCTTCCAGCTGGTCTATGGATTTTTAAGTGCCCCTCTGAGGCACCTGCAGGTTGCCTTTGTGTTTCCAGCCACCTGACCACCCCCTATTTGCAAGTACTCAAGGACTTGGGCATCCCAAAATATATTTTTCATGTACTAAAAAACCTCTCAAAAAGCAGACACCTGCTTTACCAGAAAAAGAAATTATTTAGTTGAAAGTCTGTCACACCAACAGTCTCAAAACCAGCTCTTCTATTCCTTTCTAACTTACTCCATGGAAGAAGCAGAGATTTTAAAGCATTAAATTTTTACCATTTTAAAAGATAAATGTAATCCTCATCAGTTGCCAACGACTATGTGAAACTGATAAAGTTCCACAGCAGTATTTCTGTTTAACAAATACAGCCTCCAGCAGTCACAGACCTAGCTTTAACCTTCTTTTCCTTAATCTTAAATATTAATGTCTTTCATCAAATACATCAGAAAATTACATCTGAATAACAACTGATACCCTCTCCTGAAACCGTTTTAGGGATACTTGTGTCAGTCCATCAAAATACATATTTCTGAACACCACAAATACAGATTATCATAATACCCCAGAGTCCCATTGATAGAGTTAGAACTGTTGTGATTAAAACTTGTTGCTTTGGGGGAGTCAGAAAGGCTTCAAGACAAGAAGTGCCTAAACAAAATTTCACAACAACATTTGACCTTAGAAAAGCAGATGTACAGAACCGTAAAGATAAGGAACTGCAGAGCAAACACTAAACCAGAACAGACTATTCCTCAAGGACAGTACATACGTGATCTCAGAATGGAGCTTGCGCAAAAGCAAAATTTAACTAGCAGAGACAGTGAGGAAGAGTATAACCTTCATTCAGAGACCCCTGGCGACCACCCGGAGACACCAAGAGGCACGCACAAAGGACGTTTGCATATGAGAATGAGTTCTTGGAAAATTAATGAATAGGTATATCTTTTCTCAGAAAACTAATGAATATGCATGTAAAGCTTGTAGAAGTTATGTAACTAACCCTGTGCGGGCACGCACATTAGGAGGAGTGATCCCCTGTGCGTCCAGCGCTGCAATAAAGAATACCTTCTTAATACTCGTTCAGACTATTGAGGCCTGATTTTGGCTTTTCACGCCATCACCATCAAAAACCGGCCACTAGCTACGGTTTTATAAGTGCATAAGAAAACCTTAACAAAATGCCATGTAATATGGCAGAGAACTCTTAAATCTGCCTATAATTTTAGTACAATTACACTGAATCACACACTGCTACATGCATGCATACTTACTTCAAAATGAAATCTGCAGCCTGTTCATTGCTGTACCACTCAGGAAGGTTAAGTTTTACTCTGAAGCTCTTTCCCAGGTATTCGAGGACGTTTTGCTGTGTAAAACAGCCTGCATCCGCTACCACTCTCATCATCTCAGCAACGCAGTTCACATAAAAGGTGTCCCCTTCCTTTTCTTTGACCAACTCTTCAAAAATCTGGTAGTCTGGGAAATTAACTAGTGCCTGAAATACAGAAGTGTAACAGATCAGAAAAGAAAATCATAGCAACATCTGTCCATAAAATACAGCAAAAGAACTTGGGCACCCCACCAATTTAGATTTTCAGTCCCCTGGAAATACCCTTCCACTGTGCAGACTGAAAAATACTGTGGGGCAGAGGTGCTTACAGAGTAATTCAGGGGATATTCATACCCTGATGATGATAACAAGTACTCCCAGTCCAACGAGACCCTTGGAAAAAAAACAACTTGCACCTTCTAAATTAACAGGCTTCTCTTGTTTAGGTAAGATTTACTAATATATTTATAGAATAAGCTCACTTAGAAACAAGAATTTAATTCAGCATTGTCTCAAGCTGCTTCTTATTCTCATGCAAACCAAAAGGCAATTTAGCCTTTTGATGAAGATTAGAAAGAATTCACTTTAGTTTCAGCACTTCATATACTGAAGCTCATACTTAAATCCAGTGTTCATAGCTCTTGGTGTTACAATGGTTTCCTAGTTGTTTCTTTACCTCAGTGTTAAGCAAATATATTATCCACCAATGACTTCTGCATTTACTTGTAAACAGACCTCATCTTTAAATAAACTCTTTGTTCACCACATTTAAGTAGGCTTCAAAAAGTTTATGAAAAACTGAAGGCTGCATGAAAAAGACACTAAGGCAGATTTCTTTATGAAAGGGGGCAATGTAAGCTCAGCTCTGCTTCTTGGTAATCATGACATATATAACCTGGAAGCAGCCAGAGCACATGCCGCCTCTTGTCCAGCAGAGGAGAGCACTGGGATGATTAAACAGCAAGAAGAAACCAGAATTACAGCCAGAAGTGCAGTGAGGCAGCCGTAGCAGCATTCTGCTGCAGTGGGACCTGGACAGGCCACTGGGAAACCAGTACAGAACTGAGCTTGACTGATGCGGGGCGGGGGATGCAAACCCATAGAGAATGGCTACTTATGGAAAAATTCAAACTCCAGAGAACATGGCCTGCTTATCCTGAGATCTCATGAGCTACCAGAAAGTCAGTACAATTACTGTGCATATTAAACCAACAGGTAATCAGCTACTTTTGGTAACTACTTTTGTTGAAACAAAAGTCGAAGAAAAAGTGAAATGCATTGTGCAACAGCAGCATGAATACAGCCGGCTGAAAGAAGAAGATATTAATTCACTGGGGATGATTTACATCATGTAGTGCCACAGGCCTCTGATGTGCTTGAAGACTTAGCTGTTGTAGGTAAAATACACAGCTGAAGTACTCTGGCTCCGCTACTACAGAAAGCATAATTTTAGAGGAGAATTTAAAAAGTCTTGGCTCAAGTAAAATTTTTGCCTGCCATCCAAAGAAGAGTTTACACGCATCAAATGTGCCCATATAGATCCTTCCAGATTTTCATTGCTTCCAGTTCTAATCAGAAACAGCATTTTGTTTTTCTCCTTTAAAAAAAAAAAAAAGAACACCAATTCACTGGTTTACTTTTAGATGGGGTAACCTGACTTTAATGATTAATGTTGTTCACCCACTGGATACTCATCTGTGATTCTGTTTTATAAAGATTCATGAGATCTTTCACATTAGGTAGCAAACTCTTCTACCCTCCAAGAGCTATTAATCCAGAGCATTCATTAACAAAAAGCCACTCGTAGCTCTCCTCTCCTCTCCTCTCCTGACCCTGCACACACTTCCTCTGCTGCAGCCAAGTGTTACATTACAAGCATAGGCTTGGTTTGGACTCTAGTTCTTCAGCCAGTATAGGAAGGATGACTGAAAATACTTAATACAGAATTAGCTTTTTCCAGTTACTTAAATAAAAATGTTTAGCAAAACTTCTGTATTTATTAAACACAGAAATAATGAGCATTAGCTGTTTACCTTCAGAGCAAATCCCAAGGGAAGGAAGAACAACTCTTTCTGAAAAATGAAATTCACCATGACACAACCATTTTCCAAGTAGTGAAGGTTCATATTTATTGCAGTGTGCTCATCCTTAACACAGTGCATCACTACTCCTGCAAAAATTAACACAAGCAAAGACCAATGTGAGCTGTACAAAACCAACTGGCTGCATTGCTGTGATGTGTCTGAGCAGGTGTGAGACAATTCATGAGAGAAACTTCGGTATTTCACAGCTGAGGACAAGAGACAGATCACTGGTTACAGCACCAGTCTCCCATTTCAAATAAATACACAAGCTCAATTCAGTTCTTAGTGGACAAATGTCTCAGGGCAGCCAGCACACTTGCTGAGAGGCTTGGAAGGTGCATACAGTTTTTAAGAAAAGGAAAGTCCCGAGCCTCAACTATTCTGTCTGTAACCTTAGGTTGTAAGATACACCAACGCACAAGTACTCTTTCTAATTGCACTCTGGGTCTAGTTTTCACATCTCTGTGTTCAGCAGTGTTTCCTGGTCCTGTCCTGTGCTATCCACTGCAGGACAAAGAAAACTAAACCAAATGGGACCGTTTAAGCTGGCACTACCTCAAAATGAATTAATGTGGAATTAGAGCGTGTGCTCAAGCACCATGGTCCAGTCAAATCAGAAGCTGGTAACACCTGAGTTTAAAACTCTAACTTTTCTCCTTTAATTAAATTTTAAACTAATTTTACTGAGTATACAAGACAAAGGTATGGGACAGCCAAGAATCTAGTTAATCTGCTTCATGTAAATTAAATCTGACATTTCAAAGCATGGATAATCAAATTTAGTGAAACAAGTTCAGCAGTTTACACCAGCTTCTATTGAAGGCAGGGTTTTAGTCACACCTTCCACATAACAAAAGGTTACATGTACTGCAAGGCCTGGAATACAACCTCCTTGCTCAGCATGGGCGGCTTGGACAGCTCCCACAAGGCCAGCACCTGCCTCATGCTTGTACCATTACAGAGGTAATTCATTTTCAACATGTAGTAAAACATACAAGTGTTATACAAGAGCTACACCAAACTAAACTCCCCAAAGTCACCTATAGATGGTCACTCCTGCTTGTCCTCAAGTAGTTACTAGCAGGATGCCGCAGGAAACTGTCCAACTTACCATACTCTGTGAAACCAGGGCCTCTGTTTTTCCATTTGTGTCTTGTCATTGCAAGAGGGAAATTTCGCCTGGGCATAATCAGCATCCTAATAACTTTTTCTAAGCCATTAATTATAAAGTAGCCTCCCATTTCCTGGCAGAAGAAAAATAATTTTAATGTGCTTAGAAATTCATAATCCAGCATTTCAAGTAAAAGACAAAAATGCCTGTGTTATACGTTAACAAACATTTAATGTTTTAACTATGAAACGCATAGCAAGACGTGTTTCAGCACTGCATTTGGAAAGCCTGCACCCCTTGCCAGCGACTACTAAGTCTAAATGGGGCACACAGTGCAAGGGAAGGGATGCACGTTCCACAATTTAAAGGAAGAAAGGAAAAAAAACCAAACCTGTGTGGTCAGCTGAACAGCTTTGGAGAGCTGACATTAACTGTTCTTTTTAATAAATACTCTGAAGTTCTCATTTTGAGTTTATAAACCAGAGGGATCTTCAGTGCAGAAAACCTCTTTCTGGTCACATACAGGTTTAACACTGACAAATTTATAGCTCCCCAAAGAGTATGCCATTAGACAAAAGCATTTCAATAGCAAGTAATACTACGAATGCAGGTACAAGTGGCATTCGAGGCGGGCAGGAGCAGTATGCCTGCCGTTGTAGATTTTCTTCTGTAGTTTGCACACTCTTTTTGTGAGTGCAAAATATGGTACTAAGTAATTTTGTATTCAGTTTCCCACAGCTGACATGCTACTGGGGAGATAAGGAAAATGCTGCAGAAAACATCTGAGAATGAAAATGTCTCTTTCAATGCCTGTTCTCCAAATCTTTGTCTCCACAGAGGCCCACTCACAGCTACACAGCCTCAGTTGCCAGTTAGCAGTTGAGAAGTCGTATACTGGAACAGTAGGTATTAACACCAAAGAGATCCCTGCATTCAAAGACAGTTGTGATTGCAAATTTTTCAAGATCCTGCAAGCTACCACCATAAATAGGGTACATTCAGAGAAAATAACAAATCAAACTTGAAATAAAACATAAATGCTCAAGTTCTGTAAGAAGAAGCTGGCCTGAGACACCACTCAAGTAAAATGCAGCTTTTCCTGACCCACAAAATCCCCATTACCTCTTCCTCCTCATGGTGCTGTACAAGCTCTTGTGGAGAGACATTGTAGAGGTTGCACAACTTGGACTTCACCATGATCGGAATATACCCCAGGGGCTGTTTAATAGTCCCTTGTGGCATGCCATTCACTGACCAGCTGATGTCAGCCTAAAACGGCATAACGCAAACAGCAAGCAAATTAAGTTGCCCTTTTAATCTTTCCTGCTATATTAACTGTACATTTAACATAATCACAATCTGCTTAATGAAATTCTATCACTGTAAAATGGTAATAAGGATAATAAAAAGCATAACTAGTAGATATGTGCATAAAGATTACTCCTTAGAAAACAGTCAACATGAGTTTACAGAAGGAAATCATACAAGTCTCGAACTAGGTAAAGAAGCTAGTAAGTAAGCAGGGTAAAGCAGAGCAAACAAAGTTCATACAGGCTACTTTGTCTTTCAGACCCTTCACCAGAGCAGCCTAAATAATAATAATAAAAAAAGACATGCAGAGTATATGAAAAGAATCCTCAGAAGTTAACAAACAGTTAAAAGTAGAAGAAAACAGAAACTGCTCAATGAAAGGACATCCATGCTACAAGCCTGCAGAGACCTCTCCTAAGACTTGTTTAACATGTTCATAATGATCTGAAAAGCAAGAAAGGTGTGTGTGTAAGAATCTAATTTATTTACAATAACAAGATCTGGCAGTGGGTGTGCAGAAGGACCCCTTGACTGTAAGAAACAAGGTGATAAAATGCACTGTGGGAGCAAACAATCCAAACTTTATATGCAGAACAGGCTTTAAAAAAGCTGCCGCCATGCAGGAAAGAAACACCAGCACTGCAATACAAAAACATTGGTTCCACACCTGGCAACAACTGAAAGAGTAAATTGAGTCTTAGGAAGGACTAGGAAAGGGAAAAGTTACTGCGTCCCTCCAAATCCACGGTGCAGCCTTACAGCTAGACTTCTGCACAGCTCTGGTCTCCAGCTTAAGCAATGACTAAGGGTACAGAGCAGCTCCCATATAAGCAGCCGCTCAGAGACCTCACCTTGGGGAAGCCATGACTGCAGAAAGAATCTGAGGGAGGGGTATGTGGTTAAAGGCAGGACTGTGGAAACGGGGAATGACTACATACTGCTTCCTGCTGTGCAAGGGCAGGGAGTGGGAGAGATCAACCAACCTGCTGATACTGCACAAGGCAGTATCTTCTCGGATAGGGACAGCAAAATGTTTTGCTCCAACTGTTCCAAACATTCACACAGGTTCAAAATATAATTAAAGAAACAAACAACAGAAAAGAGATGGGAAATAATTCAGGTATGAAAAATAAAAGCATTGCTAGCTCAGGAAAATCCAAGAGCCACTGGGAAAATGGCTATGAATGATCTGCAACTGCCCACTTTTATATTCAGATAAGATACTGCACTTACAGTTGCTTTTATCACTGTTAGTTGTAATGCTTCGGACAAACTAAATAACAACACCCACTGAAATTGCAAGCTAGCGTTCCCTCGCACCAGGTGCCTCATGCAAACATACAGCTCAGACACAATTACACAATTTTAATAGAAAAGAGCAACAGCTGTGCAATCCTTTCACAGTGCAACAGAAAACACGTGCTGAGAATGCTGCATCTTCTCTGGGCAAGTTTCAGAGCCATTCAGGAAAACGATGAACCTATGATGTGAACAAGAGTGATTTGTAACTCTAGATTTCTGTATGGGAGCAACATTGCTTCTGAAACCTGGATTCCTGCAGGGACAAGATTGGGATTGTCAGGCTCTCCGGACTGGCACGGGTCTCCTTCCGCGGTCTTCTGGGCCGGCTGGCTGCGAGGCAAACGTGACAGCAGCACAAAGGAGACAGGTAGGCTCCCCCGGAGGAGAAGGGCAGCGGAGACGGGGCTCGTTAGGAGGCCGGTTTGCAGGCAAGCTTGCACAATGGGCTCGAACCTCCCCAACACCGGGACTCCACGCGGGACAGAGCTCCTAGAAACCCGCCCGAGGCGGGTGGAACCGGGAAGGGGTCTTTAAAGCGCATGGAAACGCGTGAAGAGCTCAGCGGGCGTTACTCCCCAGGGGGGCGGGGGGGTACCCAGAGTGACAACGACACGCGTGGCGGCACGGCGGACACTTACGAGGATCCTGCCGCGGTAGGTGCTGCGGAGGCCGCGGCACTCGGCGGGGAACACCCTCCTCTCCTGGCAGACCGTCCCCGCCGGCACGGCGGGGGGGGCGATGGACACCCCGGCCACGGCCAGCGACACCCGGCTGTCCTTCAGGGCGAACTCCACCGGGGACAGATCCTGCAACGGCACCGCACTGAAGCGCCGGGGGAGGGGGTGGCGGCGGCCCCGCACCCCCGCGCCCCCCACAACCCCGTCGCCGCCACCCCACCCGCCGCTGCCGCCACCCCCCGCACCTGCACGGCGCGGTAGACGCCCTCGCTGACGGCGTAGTTGAAGGACTCGATGTGGGCTCCGGGCAGGTCGCGCCGGGCCAGGCTCCGCGCCGGCGGCCGCGGCCGCAGCCGGTGGGGGTCCCCGCCGCACCCCGCCATGCCGGCGCCGCACCCCGCCATGCCGGCACCGCGCCGCCGCCTCGCGCCGCCTCACGGGAAACGGCGGGGGCGGGCGCGTGCGGCGCCGGACCGCGTGCATGACCCGCCGCCAGGGGGCGCTGCGGCACGCACTGCAGCCCGCGGCTGGCGGGGGCGGGCGGCTCGCGGCTCCCGGCTCCCGCGCACGGACGGGCGGCCCGCGCGCCGCGTCCCTTCGCCTCGGGGCGGCTGCCGGGGATGGGGCTCGCCGCCGCGTCCGCCCCTCTCCCTCCACTCCCCCTGTGCCCCGCAGCCACCACAGCTGCGTCCCCGCCTCCTGCAGCCACACCAGCCGTGTCCCCCCCCACTCACCGTGTGACCCTGGGGACACCCCTAGCTGTGTCACCCCGTCCCCCCACAGCCACCCGCAGTTGTGTCCCCCGTACCACCCACTCACCCTGTGCCCCACAGCCCTCCCCAGTAATGTCCCCCCATTCCTGGTTCCCCCCACTCGTGTCACCCAGAGTTGTGCTACCCCCACGCAGGTACTCTCAGCACTGAGTCCCCAGCCATCTGCACCCATGTTCCTCGGGGCCCCTGCAGCAGCAGTGGGGAAGCTCTGATACCCCCACCCCTGCCCCATATCACTCCCTGTCCCCTCCGTACCCCTGGACTCCCAAACAGCCCCCGCACTCCCCAGCTCCCACCAGCGCTGTGACAGCCCTGGGTGTGAGGCCAGTGCCCCTCATGCCATACTGCTGTCTTGCATTTGTCACCCCGAGGTGAGGAAACCTCCACTGTGGGGCTGGGCTGGCTCCTGGGGAGCACAGCAAGGGAGGCAATGCCCACCACAGGTGCCCATAGGGAGGTTTCCCGGGGGACCTGACGCCCCAGGGGCCCGCTGCCCCAAGGAAACACTGCAGGCTGTGGGGTTTGCATGATGTTTTAATGATGGTTTAGGAGAGATGTGGATAGAGTCATTGGAGATCCACGAACTCAGGCACCCACCAGCCCCACATGCACATGCTGACATCAGAGGAGCTGGGGACACCAACTGGAGCCTGGCAGGCTGCCAGCTTGGCAGCGCCATACGGCCCCTGCCATCCTCTCAACATCAGGGTCTTCTGAGGGCTGCCATAGTGGACACTGACAATGAGGCATGATTATGAACCTATGTATGGCAGAGCATTGCACTCCTGGGGGAGAACTGCACGTGGAGAACAAGAAATGCTGGGAGCAGGGACATGCAAGCAGTCCTGAAGGTCACAGCAGGGCTGTGAAGCTGGGCCACCTGGATGAAGCAGCTTTTGAGCCTTTCTTAGACTTCTCTGCCATTTTCCAGGGGCTGTGGCCGGCCACCGGATTTCAGCAGGAGCACAACAGCTGTTGCATGGTAATCATGACTAACCTGGTATGAGACAAGCCACATGGGAGTTATCTGAAACCCAGAGTCCAGCGGAACCAGACCCTGCTGGAAAACACAGCCAGAGCACCTGGGCCTGAAATCTTTCATGGCTGACATTAAGGGATACAACTAAAACAAGAGACATTCTGCAGGATGAAACGTGTCTTCTGGAAACCCAGCACTATCCTTTGTGAAAGCTCAGGAAAGAGGGTAAGCCCTTTCCTATTGACCTTTTAGCTGAAATAAGCTAGAAAACATCTATTGTTGTGTATTCCTAAAAAAAGAAACAAAAGTCTTACAAGGGCTTGTGAGCATTGCTTGCAAGGTGCACCCGTGGCTGCATTGTTCAGGCCTCAGCCATACACACATCCTCTCCTCCACCTTGTAGCTAATATTTTGGGAAAGACCTTAGGCACTGTGCTCTCCATCCTTTATCATTTACCTCATGTGCTTTACCTTGGGGAGCACTTTGAGAGCAGGTGGTAAATACATGCAAAACCTGCTGTTTTCCTCCAGAGGCTGTTGTTTATTTCTGAAAAATTCAGCAAACAAGCCAATGATTAAAGCGTCCCTGAATCACTATCTCCCCCAAGCCCAGCTGGAAAGGCAGATTATTAATAGCTGCATTGACCGTGGTCACGGCTCTGCCATCAAGTAGAAGCCCCACTTTCAGCTGAACAGCAAAAATGGCCAGCTGCTGATGTGCCACAGTACAACCCGGGGGGAAAAAGGGGGAAGGCCTTGGAGTTAGGCAGAGGCTCCTGAGTCACTGCTCCTCCTGGCAGCACCAGCTGCTCCAGTGGGCACTGCTGCTTTTGCCTGCATTCAGGCAGCTTTCTTGCCCTCATCCCACTACGTCAGCAGGAATCTCATGTTACTGTGCGGTAAGGGAGATTAATTTTTTTAACTTCCCTTTCAAGGGGAAAAGAAGGATGGGTCTATCACTCCAGAAAATAAACATTTCTCATTTCATTATGATGGGGAAAATTTTCTCTTCTCACTTTGCGCTCTGCTTTTGTCTGCCCTAGAGCTTGCGAGAGCCCAACGTCTCCTCTGTCACCTCAGGCACATCCTTGACCAGAGCCATTGCTTTTAGATCTTCCCTTTGCTGGGCAAAAAGGTGTAATTTTTAAGCTCACATCAGCTAACATGGGAAAATGCCAATGGAGAGGTGGTGAACTTTGCGAGTTACAACTGTTTCAGACTACATTTTACCTTGGAGTGTTACCACTTCGTTTTACCTGGCCTGCAGTGAAATTTTGGCACCTATGTGATATCATAGGTTTTAAAAAAAAAAAAAACCAACCAGCCCTTCCTCCACACCCCTCTCCCAGCTTATCACCCAGTGCTTCCCATCTCACAAACTTACGCATTCACGGTCCCTCTCTAAACACCCACAAGGCCCAAAACCCAGAGACCAGACCTGGAACTCGGGGTCTCACTGGAAGTGAAGCCACCCACCAGCACTTGTAGCGCAGGGGAACAAAGCTGCAGCCCCGTTTTCACACAGCTCATGCTCCCTGTCACTTTTTGATGTGCACCAGCGCACCTGCATCCACCACACCCCCTACAGATGTCGATCCACGTCGCACTTCAGGGCACTGACAACTTCAGGGGTGCCTGTGCAGCTCTTGGGGATGTGTCCTCTCTATGATGCGTCCGCGGGGTTTTGCTAAGCTCTCTGTTCCCTCCTGGATTCGAGTGACCCTGTGTGAAATGGTGCCACTTGTGGATTCACAGCATGTCATGATGAATGTCCATTCCACGACAGCATGATCAAAATGCATCATTCCAAGGAGGCCTGCACACTTCAGTCCTGCCTACAGAAAGGTGCCAGGATTGTCTGCTGGCACAAAGACCTCTGAAATCTCTGTCACGAGCAGAGATGAGTATGCCAAAGCGCTAGGATTTTCTGAGGGAGGCAGAAATCCCATTGCTTGATTCACTTCCCATTTCACACAGGCAGCCAGAAGCTTGTAGCCTCCACAATCTCTTCTTGTTTGTTTGTTTGTTTTGGGTAACAGCAGCCAGTTTATTTCAGTGCCAACCTTCTCTCCCTGCCAGAGGCAGCAGAACACAGCCCTGAACACCCCCCACAAAGCCTGCTGCTGTCACAGGTGCCGCTGTGTTCTGCAAAGAGCTCCACCTTAGGAGGGATGTGCTGGGCTCTCACTGAAAATTCAGATACGCTTCACAGTGTGGGCAACATCCTGGGGATTTAGGTGTCAAAGTAGATGTTAGCTCTAAATTCAGGGACCTCGAGGAATTTAAACCCCCCTCACCTCCCAAACACCTGCCTTTCCAGCTGTGTGGCAAACCTATACACAAAGAATCTCATTCCTGGTCTACAAAACCTCACCCACCTTCCTCCTAGCTGGGACTGAGCTGTGGACTGCATTCAGGGCAGAAAGTTGCAATATTTGTCAAATGGAGAGGAATAAAATTGGCAGGATCAAATGGGATAAAAATAATTTGTGTTGAAATATTTCTGATTCAAGCCTGAAAGGCATGAAGGTGAGAGCTGAGAGAAAAGTCTAAATTCACTGCAGTGTCTCAAAAGAAACTGAGGAGATCAGGTTTCTGCTATTTGAAACACTCGCAGCACAAAAGTGATGCTAGAAATCCTACAGCCTGCTGGTGAGCCCTGAGGTGGGGGGTGTCTATCTCTTTTAAATGGAATCCAACTGCATCAGACTGGGATGGACACTGATTCAAATCTCATTAGGAAAAGGGATAGCTATATATAAACAAAATTGCCTTCCTTGCTTGGGTTAATTCACCGCCTGCAGTTCAGCACCCTTTTGCCAGCCGTTGCCTGGCTCTTCAGCCAACCAGCTTGGAAAATAATCTATGGAAGCCTAATTCTTGGTGTTCCTGGTTTTAGCCATCCTGCAATGCAAGAGAGCTTGCTCCTTTCTACATAATAGAGCAGGAACAAAGGAAAGGAGTCACCTATTTGGAGCTGAGCTAAGGCACTAATGATGCAGTAGGTGAGGAAAGAAGAAACACAGCGGGAGGAGGACAACTTCCCAGCCACAATGTCCTGGAAGATCATCATTCTCTTCGCTCAGTTCCCTTAAAAAACCCAATGTTATCTCTATAGAAAAGGAGGAGCTAATACAGTATTATAGTATCCCTGTTGGGGGTTCATTTTAAGGTTGTTTTGTTGTTCTCCCAGAGAGATTTGTTTCAGATATCAAAGCCACACGAGCTGCTTCTAAAGTGGATTTTGGTGATTGCAGGCAGAGTTATCCGAGCAGCTCTGGCTCATTGCAGCTCTGTGTGGATGCCTGGTTTGCTGTTCTTCCCCATGATTTCCCAGTAAATAAGAAGCCTGTCTCTATCACTTTTTGGCATGGTACTGAGATAAGCCACTGAACTCTGCTGACCCAATGTGTGCAGTCTCTCCCTGTGCACAGCAGAGGCATTCATGTCGTCATCACAGCTTGATAAAGATCGATGATGGCTGGCTCGTCTTCTGGCCAGTGTCATTGAGGGGGAAAACGCTAGAGATGGCTACATCCACAATTCCTTGGCAGAGCTCTGCATACAGCTTCCTAAGAGATGAGACAAAAAGAATCAGATGCCAGGCAGGACAAACCAGCCCCCGACCAATTTTTACACAGACATGCATCTTCTCAGCAGGATCTGCAAGACCCTGCTCCCATTACTGGTCACTCCAGGGTGGCAAACGGTAGGAGGGTGGCATCTCTTCCATCCCCTCCCTGCCTACCCCAGTAACCACCTTCTTTTTCAATGGTGCTCTCATTCCCAATATTGCTCTCTGCCAGACAGGACCACAAAACCCATTACCTAGGTTTACTGTCAGAACAGGCTTCTGAGCAGAGTCTCCACGCCCTCAGGTACCAGACTTGAGTCACTGGATGGTACATGGGGATAGACAACAGTTGAGCGCCTCCTGTACCAGCCTTCCAACTCAGGGAGTCATGATTATCGCACCAGACCCTGTTCATGTGGGGTTGTGCCCCAGAGGGAGTGCCCTGATGCATTCATGGTTTGATGAAATGCTGCACTGGGGTGCAGCTGTACACATCAGCTCATGACCAGGCACAGAGACTTCACAGGACCCTCTGGAAGAGTGGGTTGTGTTTCACCATGACACAGCTCATGCAGAGCAGGATTAGGGAGAAGAGAGACATGGTATTTAAGAAATGAGTTAACAATAGCTTCACTTTCTGCTAGAGGAAATACATGTGTAACTTATCTGAACATGCTGGCATCTGGGATGTTTTTAGAACCAAAGCTGTCTTTACTAGGATTAACAATGTCTGTCACCCTGTGCCTTTGGGGCTACATGACAGTAAGACTTTTTTCCAGCTTCTGGGAATGTTACTGCTTTCAGCAGCCAATTTTTTGTCTTTGAAATAGGAAGTGTGTGATATGGGTGCTATAAATTAGAATAAACCTGAAGAGAAGCCACAAATAGTCAAAACCTACCTCAGCTGCTTTCGATGGCTTCCAAGTGCCAATAGAGGCACAAAGCAAACAGGGCATTGCTGCAACCTAAATCCACCCAGCAACAGCCAAATTCTACCCATACAGCAACATAAGGAGGTGCAAGGCGGTATCACACCACGGCGCACATGGTGAACAGTGCATCCTGAACACAGAAAGCTCCCCAAGCCCTAGCCCTGAAAGGGCTACTGAAAATGCTGTCTGGTAGGTTTGACCTGTATTTTTTGTCTACTGTTAGTGATGATCTAATCTAATTTAACCTACATCTAATTCCATCTATATCTAATCTAATCTAATCATATTCTAATGTAGTGATGTATAGCCTGTTCTGTTTTGCTGGGCTTGTACATGATACAGATGCCCATTTAGCAAAGATTTCTAGTCTCCATAATTGTCTCAGTCATATAATACAGCACCTCCCTATGCAGAGATGTTCATGGCCACAGCTGTTTGGCCGTCCCAGCCTCTCTGTGGCTGGTGGAGACTCTGATCCAATGCCTGCAGCATCCACAGTGTGCTCTGGGCTCCTGCTGACCGCAAGTTCAGTCACTCACTTCCAGCTGCTGCCCTTAATGCTACTCATTTACCATGTGTTCAGGTAAAGACCAGCCACCAGCAGCTCCACAAAAGCGGCTGAGAAACCCAGACCCCCAAAGTGTTAATTCTGCAACATAACTTCAACCCAATAGCGTCAATATTCAAACCCATTTGTCCAAAAACTGAGGTTAGTGCCCCATCTCACACAGGAAAGAAGCTGGGGAATATCAGAGGCAGGAGCAACAAGCTTGTATCAGCTGGCTCTTAGAGCAGTGTCTGGTATGGGTTAGCCTGGAAAACTCCCCTGCCATTCACTTTTTTCCACCTTTTTCACTTGGAGCTGGGACACTGTTTTGGGTGAGGCATGTGAATGGCAGCGCTGCACGGGTATTAGGGAAACTGATTACTCACTGGGCACATGCCGGGGCCCCATTGACTTCTATCAGCCAGACCTTCAGCTCCTCATCCACCATGAAGTCAAAGCCAAAGAGCTGGAAGCTCTGGTAGTGCAGATGCTTCGTGCTGATTGCAGGCTCTATACACATAAGGCAGCTTCTGTGAAGGGAAAAACAGAAACCCAAGATTAAAAGCCCTGCAGACATACCTGTTGCCCTGCAGCTTTTGAGGGTGTGTGCATAGCACAGTTAAGTGGAGGGGGTCCCCTGTTGCCCTGGGACTGCCCCAAATTACAAGCTATATCCAACACGTCACAGTAAGCAGGTCCCTGTCAGTGAGATCATGCAACCGTCAAAACACATGTGGGGACACCCCTGAGTTAACTCCTAAAGAGCTTCAGAGGAGCATCCACCCTCACTACTGGATTAGGCAAGCTAAAAAACATGAGGTGCAGTTAGAGCCTGGAGCAGAAGGCAGAGCCACAAAGGGCTGCACCAGGTTCCCAAGGAACTGCCATTGAGAGCTTATTTGACTCCAAGTCCCTCAAAAATCATGTCACAACTTTTTGGTGTAACGGTGATGGGGTACTTGCAAAACAAATTCCGCCATGGAGGATGAATTTGTCAAGACCTGGATTGTCTGCAGCACTGTGATGTCCAAGATCTCTCTTCAGGCACTTTCCATGCCCAGGAGGTAGCTGTCTCTCTGTGAAGTGAGTAAGATGACCTATACCAATGAGATATGCTGCTGCTTCCTGATGGTGGGGGACGCAGTGAGATCCTGCAGACTTGAGTCCAGCTTCATTTCCCCTCTTACACCTTATACCTTTTTTAACCTCAGCCTCTCCTTGCCCTGTCTTTCGACCTACCCTCTTCCCTTACCAGGTGATCTCATTCCATCCTTCTCCAGCCACAGTTGGCAAAATGCAGACACACTGACACATACCCTTGAGAGAACAGCACCTACGGAGGTCCCTTTTCATTGAGTAATGACATTGTGCTGTTTATGGCTCTATCCTAAATTTATGCAATTGAAACCCTTCCCTTGTTGGTCTGTCTGCTTAGCCAGCTGTGTCCATACACATTCCCTGTCACTGAAGGGTTATATCCCCCTATGCAACAGGCAGCTGGCTACCTTATTATGTGTTTGATTTGCAGTAAGATGCTGTTCTCAAGCGTTGTGTTCAGGGCATCCATCAGATACTGGTTGAACTCCTCGAAGAACATTTCATTCCCTTCCTCATACCGCCCGTAGTTTTTGGAATATTCCTTCTGAATGCAGTGATTGGTCAAGTGGCAGGTTTTGTCCTGGAAATTAGCACTGTTATATGGTTCGGAAGAGGTCCGCAGGACACCCTCTCTGTAGAGGTAGATATTATATTGATGATCCACGAGAACCCAGCTCCTGGGGGGTGAGAGAACAAACTCTAGTCTTAGTGGCTTAAAAAGAAACAGCATGAAAATGAAAACTGTTATTATTACAAAAGCAGAAAAGGTTACCTGATGTCAAACTTACGATGCCCTGGCTCTAAAAGCAGAGGCTTCTCCAGGTATTTCTGAATCACATGCACTTGTCCCTGGTCGTCGATGAAGTCCAGGAGCTCTGCAGCCTCTGAAGAAATCAGGATCCCTTCCCCTGGCACAGAAAGACAAAGACAAAATTGGGTAGAGGATCCTCCTACCTTTGCTGGACTTTTTTCAGGGCCCAAGTCACATAACATGACATGCAAGAACCCACGGCCCCAGGGCTGGCCAGTGCCCAAGCAGTGTCACATTCACTCAATGTCAGGCAGTAAATCTGTGGAGGGATCTCCCTGTTACCACACCACAGAGTTTCTGGCTCCCCAGTAACTGGAGCTAATGCAAATGGGAACCAAGGGTACCTGAGATAACATGGCCTGCCTGGGGCTTGTCTGCAGGGGGGTGGATGTTTAGGTGCAAGGCAATGCATGGCAGACAGGGACTTTGGCAAGCAGTGAGGCAGCTGCTTGGTTTGCAGGACTTTATTTGCTTTTACAGCTGGGCTTGGTGGGGTGGGGAGCGCATGTGTTCAGCACTTGTTGAATTTTGGTTTGTTTATCTGTTTTTCAGTGGTTTGAAAACAGTTTTTAAGATTTTTTTCTTCCCCACCTCCCCTTTTTTTTTTTTCTTTGGTGAGGGAGCTTTGTGGTTTTTTTTTTTTTATCCTAGGCTTAGACTTTATCCCCCTGCCTGGCTTCTCTGGCTGCCAGAGGCAGTCACACATGCACACTTACACAGTGTTCCCCTGCTCACCGAGTTCATTTAAGTTACTATTAAAATCATTGCTGAATTAGGAGAACTGTTTCAAAATGTTCATCCATGTAGTCAGTGTTTTCCCCTGCTGTGGAAGCTCTTCATTAAAGAAGTTATATGTGCTGTTTAAACACTGCCACATTTCGCCTGAAGCTGTTGCTGTTCATTTCTTGCAAGAGTGCAGATATGAAATGACTGCTGCAGAGCAATGAAGAGAGAATATATCCCTACTGGGATCTGATAAAGGGATGACACTGTGCCACACAAGGGATAAACCAGCTCAGGTGAAATTATCTAACACTTCACTGGCACTATGTCCAGTCTTCAGGCATTTAGTTAACTGCTTGGACTAAAGCTGATGACTTAGACTTAATTTTGTGCTAAGTGTTTTGGAGGAAATGCTGAGTGAAAGGAAACAAACACTATTCAAGAGCGTATTGGGGACAGAACACAGGTTTGGAGCACAGACAGGGTTTGACAGGATCATCCCATGGAAAATCCACCTAGCTGTGACTTCTGAAGGTCACAGTCAACACAGCCCTGCAGGTAGTTTCACTGCTTCATGCTTTGCATACCAGTGAGTCACAGCTTCCCAGCCTTACTGACCCCCTACCTGTCCTAGCATCCTCCACCAAAAGGAAGCCCGTTCATCAAAGTATCTTTCTCACCCATGTTTTATGCAGGGGGCAAGATTTTTAGTCCCCTGATCACAGCAGAGCCAAGTAGAAAATTGTATTGCTACAACCACAGGCTGTGCACTGGGGGAAGGAGGGAAACATCTCTGTAAGCCAGTAAAGGCCCTGCAGTGGGAAGATCAGCAGGCACCCATTCTGCACTGACAGGCAGTGAATTAAGGGGGAGGTTAGCTTAACTGTGTACAAAGTCAGCAACCCAGCAGCAAAGCAGCTTATGTGGGGCAGCTGTCCCTTCTCTCAAAGAAAACATTAAAACCTCTAGCCACAGTTGGAAAATCTCTCAACTTTTAAGTCAGGACATCTTAAAGCTTTAATTTTCTTTTTACTCATGGGCAACTAAGCTTCCACTGGACCTGTCCCGAGTCAGGCCCTGTGCCTGAGCTGGATCTGCATTGGCAATTAACACCGACAGCTTTCTTCATCAGAAGTAATCCCTAGACATTTAAAACTTCCCTCTAGAAGATTAACATGAGGCTCTGCTTTCCACTTTAATTCTCAGCTTGAGTTCTGCAGCACACTGATGAATATGAAAGCTTACTCTGCATTAATGCAGAAAAAATGGGATCGCACTTGAGTAAAGGATGTGGTGAGTATAAACCTCCCCATCCTGCACTGAACCACAGCGATGGCCTTTTCAATTGCTCTGACTGATTCTTTGCCAGGCAATTATACCACAAACACATTCCCTCAACTGGCATAACGAAAGGACTCACCTGCCCTTCCTCCCTGATGAAAATAAGCATATTCTCTTCTGATGCTTCTTGGTAACACAGCCAAGAGAGCAAAGCAGTGAAGGAAGCCAGCCTGAAGGACAGCTTTATCATGCAGCTTCCCTGCAGCCACATCTGGCTTCCACATTCCCTGGTGATTTTTGTAAGACTGCATTAAAAATGACTCTGCAAATATGAGTAATACATGTGGGCTTGTTCCCTTTGAAAAGACCAGGTCCTTCCTCGGGCTGGGCTCTGCTGCCTCGGGCCTGCACACATGGCAAGGCAAGTTTTCCTAAAGCCATTTTGATATTCACGATGATACAGTATCATTGTGATACTGCTGTAACTGACAGACAGCACTTCATTACCAAAGCATTCCATCTATAGCTGTGTCCAGCTATCCCGTCTAATAGCTCATTATTTCTGTAAAGCGAGCAAAGCAATGACCCTGGAACAAGGAAGGACACATTATCACTTAGGTATCTATCGCCTTATTCAAATTAAAGGGACATACAGACATGACACTGCTTGTCGTTGCGCTGGTACCTTCCCCTGAGGCTTGGGTGTAATTTCAATGCACTGAGCTCATGGCTGCTCAGCCAGTCTCTCAGTGTGACCACAGGTAGGCCACTAGCACCAGGCATCTGGGTTTGGTTGAACGACAAGCAGTGCTATTTCTGGCCAACTGAAACCAGGCTTAGCTGCAACATGGAGAGCTGGGCTCCTTGCCCTTGAAGGCTGCTGTCCTGTCTGCTGCCCTCCTCCCCATATCCTGTTCTGCTCTCTGTTATCTCCTGCTCTCCACATTCCCCTCGCCTGCTCATCCCTGCTGCCTTCTCCCTGCAGCAAACTTTCCTGCATTTTGAGTTGCGCATGCAGAAAAGTGCAGGGTCTTTCACTGCCATCCATGTCCTAGGTAGCATGCGCATGTTACAATACTTGTCAGGAGCCCCATGCCGCCAAGCAGATGAAGCACCCCCTATGCTGGCTCAACTGGCATGGAGTTGGTAGGTGAAGCCCTTCATAGACAGGCTAGGCTCAGCCAAAGCCCAGGACTCTACTGATCAAGTAAAGAGTAAGGAATAACAAGAAGGTGGCTCATTTTGCTGGAGAATGAACCTTTGGCACCCGCTGAGGACTTGGCAATCCATACGTTGCCTTCTTTGCCTTCCCGCCGCCTGTTGTAAGCTGCCAAGAAGACTTCCCGCTCATCTGTCCTTGTGTTGTTTATGAGATGGCGAATTCCATTCTGTGCTGGAGCCACGGGGGTCTTCAAGTTTGTTGGGTAAATCACATACGACTCGGGGAACCATGTGCAGGACTCCGATAGTTCAGGGCTTGTCTTGATTAGCCTGGGTGAAGAGAGACAGGCTGTTAATCTCCAGAGTGTCCACACCTGCATGGACATCATTTAATAAGTAAAAATCATCATTAACTGGGTTCTTTCACTTGATGACGAAAGGCAGCTTACAGATAGCCTGTGCTAAATGATTATATTTTCCTTGGACCCTTGAAATTGGGGTATTCCTAAGGATATCACGGGAAACCCAACCTGCAGTCAAGCACCACTCTTTGAACCAGAGCTGCACACTTCCATTAAACATTTTGTAAACACTATGGATATTATGAAACAATCAGTAGAGAAGTTTCCATGTAACTAGAGGTTGTGGTACATTCCCTGCGTCATCTCTGCACAAGGGAACTGAGGAGGTGTGTTTGCTAACACGGAACAGGGCAGGAAGGATGATGTCAACAAACAGGCAAAAGGGAAGCCAGAGCAGTAACATTCTCTGTGCTGGTGCTTAGCTCTTGATCCCATCCCCACTGAGATCTGATCAGGTGTCCCAGTTGCAGACGAAGACCACTGGGAACCCACTGAAAGCAAGGACACAGCTACACGTTTCGTGTCCCAAGGTGTCTGGGACCCTCCTTGCATCATGCAGTCTCCAATCGCTCTGGCACATCTCTCCTGCCAGTAATGCCTAGAGATGCCAGCAAACTCCTGTTAGAGGAGCCCAGGCCTGTTTTATTTCAGAGTCCAGGGAGCTGCCTGACTCTCTGAATGCTCACTCTGTGCTTTGCTTAAGGCCAGAAGCAGAGGTCATGACTTGCTGACTCTCTCTGTGCATTTGCACCTCTCTGTTGAAATGGCAGTCAGCCAGCGACACCCTGGGAGCCCCAAGGAATGTCATTTGTGGTCCCTTGGGCTCATAAGTAGCTTGATGCATGGTTCACCCCACAGTTAGAAAGGTCAGCCAAGCTTCAGAAGACAAAAAACAGGTGCGTCAGCACTTTCAGCACTGCCTCTAGACCACAGGCCGCAGAGAAATCCAGCTGGGGAGTACCATGAGTACTTGTTTAAAAAATACTCTGCTAGTTCCTGACAAACACCATCACCACTGTAAAGACAGCAAGTGTGACCAGGTTCTTTGCAGGGGAAGGAGAGGCCTCGGATCAGCACGCACAGTCTGCAGGACTGCATCAGCAAGAGGCAGCACAGACACTAACGTGGAATGAAACGCTTGAAGGAGACTAAGCTCTGACGTGAAGATCCTCTAATGGCTGCAGAGTCTGCACAGGGACGAGGGTTATCTACAGTGAAGCTCATCCACATTTCCCCAGGAGACCCCGACACGGCTGTTCATGCAGAAATAACTCCCAGAGCTCTTCCTGGAGATGTCTCCAAACATTTGTTTGACCAACAAATCTGATTAGCTAAAGGCATATTAGTGTCTCATCTCTGTATGAAACAGAGAATAAAAGGTGGTTTTAATTAAATGTCTACAAGGAAAAAAGCAGATATGCATTGGGTTTTTTTTCCTTTTGATTTGGCTCTAATCTGATTCAATACACTCTATGGTTTCAAGCAGATGTAATTCAGTGAAAATGGCATTTCCCCTGAAGTTACAAAGAGGTCTTTGTGCACACAGATAGCTCTAGAGACCAGCACAGGAGTCTGAAGACAGCACATGCTATGACACTCCCAGGGCAGCTGTTCTGTGAAACACCCTCTGAACAGGTTCAACACTCAACAACAGTTACAAGAAAAATTCCTGCCAATCCCATGTAACATTTCAGTGAATTTCTTACTTCACCAGAGATGCTTTGCGGCACAGCTTGTCTGCTCCCCTGTAGTAATTCACCAGCTGCACAAGTCCGGGTTCATGGCCTAAAAAGGAGGAACAAAGAGGTCAAACTTCTCAATTAATGAAGGAAAAACATCTGCTTGGTGCAAAGGACCTGTGCAGTAGAGAAGAGAAAGGAGGCCGTCTCCTTACCCTGCATCACAGAAGCAGGCTCTAAGCTGGCACTGGCTCCTCTGGTTTCTTTCTTTTAGTTACGAAAAACCATGCATTTACCCAAGTCTGTTTTGAACCTGACACTTCCATTTTCCAAAGGAAAATAGTCATTTCCTCATTCACACTGGGAACTGGCAGCACCACCCAAAAGTATTCTCCATTTGCTGGTGGCAGTTTTTTTAAAGCCAAGATTTCAGTTACTCTTAAATGCAGTAGGAGGATGCAGGGAAGCGCACCATGATACCAGGATCATAGCTTAGGAAAGGGCCTTGCTTCTTTGTCAGATACAGCAGGATCCCCTGTCAGACCTGATATCACAAAACACTAGGAAATATTAAAAGATTTAGAGTCTTGCTTCCCTCTGACAGTCTGCAGCAAGGCCCCTTGGATAGCTGGGTTGGGCAGGGACCTCTGGGGGTCTCTGCTCCAACCTCTTGTTTGGTCAAAGTCTGAGTAGCTCTAAGGATGAAGATCCTACTGCTTCTACAGGTCCCTGTCCCAGTGCTTGACTACCGTCCTGTGTCCCCCTGACTATCCTGATGGCCCCTGCTGAAGTCACTCCAGGATGTCTATGCCTTTCTTGTATTGGCAAGTCCCAAACTGGTCCCAGTATCCAGCTGTGACCTCACAAGAGCCAAAGAGAGTGCCAAATAGATGGTTACCTCCTTACCAATACTGGACTTCACACCATAGCCTGCCTTCCTTCATCTTCTCATACTACACAAACACTTGCACTCAGCTGGAAGCTCTCTGGGGTGACAGGATGGCAGCAGCTGTCTGAAGGACAACACCATGCAGCCTCTCCCACACAACCAGTGCAGCCAAACGTGGATGTGCAAGAGCTGAGTGGAGCCTGGGGCAATACCTGGGTCACTGGTGGCAGGAACCATCAGGGGCATCAATAGGCAAAACATGATGGAAAACTGCTCTGATTTGATATGGCCTAGGACCAGGGGGATCCCCCAAGCACGGCAGTTACTTCCATCTTGACCTTCTCTCTTCAAAAAAATGCTTGTGGGAGTGATTTAGACCCTGAAGAAGGATTCAGAGTGTTAGTTATCCTCCTTGGTGTTTGCCTGGGAAAAAAAGCCCAGAGCAAACATTACCTTAAAGACCAGGCAGCTGCAAGGTCACAGAGAACGAATATCTATTTCAACCCCAAAGTCATGGCCCTGACCTGGGTCACTATTGTATTCACAGATCTTTAAATACAACACAGCTGAAAACCGTCTTGCAGAAAAGATCTATAACTTCAGACACTTCAGTGTGTAGCCAGCACTGCCAGGTACTAATTTACTGAAAGAAATAAGTAAAAGATGTCATATTTCCTTCTATTTCCAGTTTATGGATTTTGCTTGATTCCTGGAGGAATTGAGGTCCAGAAGATCCCACCACTCTGGGTGGGCTTTGCCCCACAGTGGTCAGTCCACCCTGTCACCAGTGATGGAGAAATGGGGCTGGCGGAAGGAGGACAGAGGTGGCTGAAACCCGCTTTGAAACCACCGCTGTCGGATAACTCTGACCCACTGGGAGGCACATCCTCAGTGGTTTCCTGAGCATCTCCATGGAGCAGTGGGCAGCAACGTAGAGTCGGTGGTCGGCAAGAAGGGACCACAAGGTGGGAAGGTGATGGGTTCTTAGGCATGTTGCAAGGTCTAAACCATGCATTTAGCAGGCTTAAAAATTGTCAGGGCACTGAGCAAACTGGTGATCCTCCCATCTCTGGCAGGGCATAGTCCAGCATCCTCTGCTCCATGAGGCCTCTGCAGCCTCTTCCTCCTTTCCCTCCCCTTAGCTACATTAGATACAGACTTAGATACAGACACAGCTTAAGGGCATGATCCCCCAAGAATTAGGGTATCAGTGAGAGCAATAGAAGCCCCTGCAGCTGGACAGAAGCAGCAGTGCATGCTGAGAGTCCCCTCTTCCATGCCTCTCCCACATCAAACCATCTAGCTTAGCCCCTGAGTAATGCAAATCCCTACAGTTCCGTGAATTAATGTCTGCTTCCACTGCATAGAGCTTTTAGGAAAACCAAACCAAGCCAGCTTTAGGAAGACGTACCAGAGAAGATACAGCTTTTTGGAAGATGTACCAAAATAACCATGTTATTTTTTGTTTGATTCTACTGATTTCAGGCAACCAGCTCCTGCTATAGGAGGATGGGTTAAAGAAGCCGGTGCCAAAGCATGGTCCCTACCCACGGGTTGTAGATCTGTCTTGGCTGTGAGAAATGGCTTGAATTTTCAGGCACCTGGCATGCTGAAGGGCTCGCTGAAGCCCTTCTATCACCCCAGGGCTCTTTTTGAGGATAGAAGGGGTTAGTAAGAGATGGCACAAGCCCACCATGGCTGGACGTGCTGTGCAGGCCCACTCACAGCAAAGAGCTGTACTTGTTCTGCAATAAAGCCTGATGCTCACAAGCCCTGCCTGCTGGCCACATTAAATCACAGGTCTGCTTGCTGTGCTACCGCAAGCTACAGCAGGGCTACAGTGTGCGTGAGCATCCTCCCTTCTTAAGCCTCTCCCGGTGTTTCCCTGCCTGCTGCAGACACCTCAACGCCAGGAGGTGACCAGATGGCATCACCATGTGATGGGGACTTTCCACTCAGAAACACACGTGGAGACAAGGGTGCTGGAGCTGGTGACTTGCAAATCTGAAAGAGCAGCTGGTGCTGGTTCTCAACTGTAAGAAAGGGGCTGCAAAAGCTGTCCTGCCCCAGAGCTGCTGGGGTGAGGGGGCTCCTCCTGCTCCAGTATTTCTGCAGCCAGCAGTAGTGCTGCAAAATCACCCCAGGAAGGAAGAAACCAGGCCCAAGGGCAGGGAGTGAGGCCAGGAGCATCCTGGCAGCCATTGGATGCAGACAAAGGGGACTGCAGGAGGGAAACACATGGCTCTGATGGGGTCTGCAGTGTCCTCATCCCAGACCGGCTCTGACAGGCCTGGTGACAGGAGCCAGCACAGCAGCTGGCACTGTGCACGGGGACCTGCCAGCCTTGTGGCTCGTGCCGGCTCACCCCCAGCCATGGGCAATGACAGTGCATCTCTGCTCCCCTCCGCACCCTACAACGCTGCCAGTGCCTGGCTTGGCTCTCCCTGCTCACAGGCAGTGCATGGCACTCTTCCTCCCTGCTCCTGGGCTCTTCCCCATCCAGCGGGGCAGAGGGCCGGGATAGCTGTGCCACAGGACAGGTGGTACGCATGGCAGGCAGGGGACAAGCCTGCACAGGGAAGCTCCCAGGGCCCCATGTGTTAGCAGTGGCACAGAGGGGGTCAGACAGCAGGGGAAAAGGTGTGCATCTGGGGGCGTAGGAGGTGGCCTGGCCCTACACACACACACAGACCCTCTGGAATAACCCTCACCCAGCTCCAAGTGGGGACTAGACGTGCTGCCACCCCCACCAAGCCCCTGCAGAGGCACATCCCCATCGGCCTCGGCTCTGGGGCGAGGGTTTGAGCGTGCCTCCCACCTGTCCCAAACCGTAGAAACACCCCCATACCGTGTAAGCTCAGCACCGCAAGGTCCCTGCCCTGTGCCAGGGGATGCCACTGGCACCGCAGAGCTCCCCACAAACCCACGCAATGGTGAAAACGGACCCAAGCGCATAGCTGCAGGACAAGGCAGGCAGGACGGGAGGTGGGGGCTGCACCCGGGGGACGCTGGGACCCGGAGGGTCTGCGACATACGATGGTGGTCCCCGGGTGCCCCCCCCAACGCTGTGCCACAGCGCAGCGCCCCAAGCTGGGCTGGGTGTTTGGGGTGGGGGGGGAGGGGGAAGCGCACCGGTGAAATCAACCTCCGGGAGCTTGGCAGGGGGTCTTTTGAGCCCTGGCTGGTGGCAGCAGCCCTCGGCAGGAACAGCCGGTCCCCGGGCCGGGCCGGTTTATGCCGAGAGCCGGGAAGCGGCTGCACGAAGCCCCCCCACCCCCCTCGCCGGTCCCCGCCCTTTGTTCTGAGCGACGCGGGTCCCCGTGACAGGGAGCCCGGTGAGAGGGGTGCGGGGGCACCCCCTCCCGAACGGTGCGGGGGGCTCCGCCGGGGCACGCCCTGACCGCAGGGGCGACAGGCGGCTGCGACGGGCCGCGGGGACCGCCACGCTGCGGCGGGGGTGGCCGGCGGGGCCACCGGGGCGGGGGGGGGGGGGGGGGGGGGCACAGCCGCAGACCGGCTCCCGAGCGCCGGGGGAGGACACACGGCACCCTTACCCAGCCTGCCGAAGGGGAGCCGGTTCCTCTCGCCCAGCATCAGGTTGAAGCGGGGATTGTCCCTCCGGAGGCGCCGCCACTGCCCGCTGGCCAGCAGGAGCCGGCTCACCTCGGCGTACACGCTGCTGCCCTCGTCCCGCACCACGAAGGTGTACATGGCGGCGGGGAGCGGGGGGGAGGGGGGAACACGGACACAGGACGGGACACCCCACCCTACCCTACCCCAGGCGGCCCAAGGGGCGCTCCAGACCCATGGGGCCCCGCCGCAGCCCAGGCAGTGCCCTGCGCCGCCGCCGCCGCCGCCCGCCCCGGCTCCGCATGGCCAGGGCCGCCACCCCCCCGAGCCTGCCCGGGGCGGGGGGTGGGGGGGGCCGACACGGAAGCAGAACCGTGTATCCCGTCCCCGCCCCGCCGAAGGAACGGCAGTGACGTAGCGGACACCGCCCCTGCGCCGTCCCCGCCGCCGGGCGAGGCCGCCGCCGCTGCCCCGCCCCCCCCGGCCCCGCCGCGCCCCGCCCCCCCCGGCCCCAACCCCCCCGGCCCCGCCGCGCCCCGCCGCGCCCATGCGGGTGCCAGGCTGCAGACGCAGACCTCCGAGACCCGGGGAGGGCAGGTAGCCACCCCGCGGGACCCCGGCAGGCTGGAGGCAAGCGTGGAGACCGCCGTGGAATTCGAAATGAGGGGGAAAATCAGCAGTGACCGAGGCGGGAGCTGGAGGGGCTCTGCGAGGAAGGCCCTGGGGGCCTGGCGGGCTCAACCCCGAGCCCCACGAACAGGGCCACGGCGGGGAAGTGGAGGGAAAGGCCTGTCCCGTCCCCCCCAACTCAGTGCTTGTCTGGGCGCACGTGGGTACAGTGTCCGGTTCAAGAAGGACATTGATAAACCCGAGTGATAAACTGCTGCGGAAAGGAGGGCAGCACGTGAGGAAAGGGCCGGGTTGCCTCCTCCCCTCTGTCCCCGCAGACCCTAGTTGTCCACGTCTAGGGGTGGTTTAGGAGGCATGGTGGTGTTGGGTTGACGGTTGTGTCACCGAAATCGGGAATAAACCTCGTAACACCAATGTAGTGTTAAAAAGCGGGCGTTCTTTATTCACGGCGCCGGATGCACGGGGGATCGCTCCTGCTAGCGCGCGTGCGGTCAGATCTCATTGTGCCGGTTAAGTACGTGCTCCATATGCATATTCATTAGTTTTCCGATGAAAGATATACATATTCCTCATATGCAGGTATCATTTGCACGTGCCTCTTGGTGTCTCCTGGTGGTCGTCAGGGGTCTCTGGATGAAGGATATACTCTTCCTCACTGTCCGCTAGGTAACCCTTGCTTTTGCGCAAACTCAGTTCTGAGATTACGTATGTACTATCCTTGAGGGATGGTCTGTTCTGGTTTGGTGTTTGCTCTGCGGTTCCTTATGTTTACGGTTCTGTACATCTGCTTTCCTTGAGGTCAAATATCGTAACTTTGTTTAGGCGCTTCTTATCTTGAGGCCTTTCTGACTCCCCCAAAGCAACAAGTTTTAGTCACCGTGCAGGCTGTTCCTGTTAAGGCTACCTCATTATCCTGGCTAAGTTTTGGCTCCGGCCCCCAGCATTTGTTGAGCTACACTAGTTTGCATTAGTAACACCCAACCATTTATTCCCTGAATCATTGCTACCTAAAAAATGAGGCTTTAATCCTTAAAACAGAGGTTTGGACCCTAAAAGCGAGGGTTTGGGATCTAAAAATTAGGCTTTGATCCTTAAAAGAGGGGTTCTGACAGAAACACATTGTCTATTGTTTCATTCACATTAATGATTAACTAATGACTAAAATACAGATCAAAGAATACACTAATTTGTATACTCCATGTCTCCAGACTTGATGTCCAGTTGGATAGGGCTATCCAAGGAGTATAGCGACATCCATGGTTGGTTAATTTCACCACCCTGCTTTTACAGTTGGACTTGATGATCTTAGAGGGCTTTTCCAACCTTAATGATTCTGTGATGCAGTGGGACTGGAGAGCTGCAGACCACCTCATCTCCTTAACCTATTCAAATCTTTAAACCATGCTTTTCTTGATACCTTTTTGTTTTCCTAAAGACGTGTTCTTCTCGTGCATTGTTACCTAGTTTGGTTTTTCTGTTTGTGAAAAGGTCTTTTTGTTTGTAACCATCACTTCTGTCCTTCTCGTAAACAAGTCTGCAGCAGACCAAAGACATCTGATCTCACAAATTCAGAACCTGAAAATCAGATTCCCCCCCCCCCCCCCCAATCAGGTTTGTCTTAACAAACCTATCCGTGATGAAAAGTGTGAGGTCTTGAGTTGGTTTATGTCCTGTTTTTCCTATAGACACTGTATGAAGAATGACATCAGCATTGCATACTCATGTTGGATGCTATAAATTGTGATGTATTTCCAACAAATTGAGAACATTTTGCCAAAGGAAACTCAGATGTGTGGTAGATTGGTCATGAACTGCACACAGTTGCTGTTTCCTTTTCTTCTTTCACAGCAGAAGGTGTAAGGTGATTCATGGACAGAAAAATCTGATTTAAAAAATGGCTGCTATCTCATTTTCTCCTGCTAAATTGTTCAAAATGTTTTTAATGAAATGCTTTTCACCTTGGAAGAATTATGGACAGGGACAACAATTACTGTTTCTAAGCTGGTGTAATAAAACACCGATTTTATTAATAGTCTAAGGAAAATACAGAATACTTAACTATAGGCCAAATGGATGATAACAACATGCAAATGAAAAAGAACTGTCAGGTTATTTTTTATCAGTTTTGACAGAAGGCCAAAGTGGAGGTTGTTATAATGGGACGCTATTGCATATTCTATTTGTTACTGGGATGAAATCTGGGATATTGAATTTAGTCTTTTGAAGCTAAACGTTTTTTCCTGAATATAAACCAGGAACAATCTTAAAATACCTCCCATAGAAAGAGAAAAGAGTTTTAAAGCAATGTTGTCCTAACCCTGTGTCCTGGTTTCAGCTGGGATAGAGTTAAATTTCCTTGTAGTAGCTAGTATGGGGCTATGTTTTGGATTTTGCCGGAAACAGTGGTGATAACGTGGAGATGTTGTTGCGAAGTAGCGCTTACACTGGTCAAGGACTTTTTCAGCTCCCCGTGCTCTGCTGGGTGCACAAGAAGCTGGGAGGGGGCACAGCCGGGACAGCTGACCCCAACTGACCGATGGGATATTCCATACCATATGATGCCATGCTCAGTATATAAAGCTGGGGGAAGAAGAAGGAAGGGGGGACATTGGGAGTGATGGCGTTTGTCTTCCCAAGTAACCGTTACGCGTGATGGAGCCCTGCTTTCCTGGAGATGGCTGAACACCTGCCTGCCGATGGGAAGTAGTGATTAAATTCCTTGTTTTGCTTTGCTTCCGTGCGCAGCTTTTGCTTTACCTATTAAACTGTCTTCATCTCAAATCATGAGTTGCCTCCCTTTTACTCTTCTGATTCTCTCCCCCGTCCCACCAGGGGGGAGTGAGCGAGTGGCTGCGTGGTGCTTGGTTGCTGACTGGGGCTAAACCACGACACCCTGCCACGTAGAAGTGAGCCACGGTAATTTTTTAGTGCACGCCTTGGTCTGTTAGGAAGAGCCTGTGGGTACGCTCCTGCGTGGGCAGAGTGGGAATGGGAACTGTCAACTCTCAACCCCATTAACGTGGGACCTCATCTTTCTCCCACTCTGGAGTGAAATTTTACCTTCTTTATAAAAAGTTTTCCTGGACTGGCACTTGCCAGGTTGTGACAAAGTGAATTTCACAGCTTGTCTTGTGCCCTGTCCTGGATGGCTCAGAAGACAGTGCTGCAGCGTTAGCCTGCTCAGGCTCCTCTGCCTGAGCAGAGGAAAACGTCCCTTCTAGCTCTCTGGTGGCAGGAAGCAGGTTGGCCAAAATAAGGTGAGGCTGTACTGCTCCCAGGTCAGAAACTCATGACAGCATTGCAAACATAATTTGTAATACTCGCAGGCATACAGAGAAGATGTGAAAACTCCCCACAATTACTAAATGTCAACTAGTGAGAGATACCAGGCTTGTCCAAACCCAGAAATCTCTGCTAATTTCTTCTCTTCAGCACACTGTGCGCGCTGCCTCATGGCACAAGCACCTTGGGGTATCTCCACCACCTGTTGTAGGTATGGGAATGCCCAGAAAAGGTGCCCAAACAAGTGCTCTGCACATGGCACTTTTGGAGAGATGTTATGCTTTATTATTAACGTTAGCGTGTTGCGGCTAGCTGATTATTAGCTCTGGTCTGCTGCTGATGAACCCAAGGCAGTGCACGGGGAGATGTGCTTTTCCCAGGGATTTGGCAGGTTATTTGAACCAATTTGCAAGACAGAAATAACATGTAAAATTGTCTCAGCCTTAGGGTGGTTCTGAGGAGTTTGCTTTCCTTTTGTTGGTGATGTATAAAATTTTGCCAGGCAGCTTATTTCTACTAGGAGGCGCTCTTTGACCTGGGATTGAAGGGTCTCCACCCGCTTACAGATGCATCCTCAGGCTGTTACCCTCATAGCGCTGTGTGTGGCTTAGTTTAAAACACCTCACAGCCCAGGGAATCACCTGGGACTCAGGTGCTGAGGCCATTCCCTCTTCCCAATTTAGAAAAGTGCTGTTTGTCAGGGTTCCAAATTTATAGGTAATTTGGTGGCTTATCTCTGTTGCTTGCAGAAGTAAGTGCAAGAGGCAAAGGCATTCCGTAAATTTAAGATCAATGCTTTAGACGAGTAAGCAAAATGAAGTCCAATAATGAATTATTCAGTATTCCATGCAAAAGTTTCCATAGGGAGGTGGATTTTTTTTTTTTAGCTTAAAGGATACTTATCGCATGCACACTAGATTTAAATAATCTGCAAAAGCTTTTTTCTTCTTTGTGTATGTGGGACAAATGCTTGCAGTTGCCCCATTCTCAGTGAGATTCCTGCACGTGCTTTTTGCTGGCTTTGAGCCTTAGTGAGAAAAATGTCCTGACGACTTTCAAATTCAAGAAATATTTGTAGCTACAGTTTATGCTTTATCCACCATCCAGTTAGATTTATTTGAGATCATCTGGTTTTGTATGATTCACACTCAGTATTTTTTATTGCTGCATTGCATTTCTTGTGGTGTGTAAACCAATGGACTCTAGTTTCTGGAAGGCTGGGCAGTGATCTGAAAGGTGCTGCTAGTCCAACAAGGCCAAAGACTGGAAGAGCTTAGCACAGGGTGCCTTTTTTTCCACACCCTGTTAGACCTCAGCATTCCTGCTTCTGGCCGCACTAGAGTGGGTTAGCCCCCTCCAGCTGGTTTTGTGATCTGCCTCCCTCCTCCAGTGTCCTCAGCCCTGCTGCACTTCCCTGCAGAGGGAGACCAGGAGGACAGTAAAGGCTCTTCTGTTGACAGGTCAGAGCACAGCTCAGTTTTGCAGTCCTGCATGGTGGCTG
The DNA here is from genome assembly GCF_963921805.1 of Phalacrocorax carbo. NCBI lineage: Eukaryota > Metazoa > Chordata > Aves > Suliformes > Phalacrocoracidae > Phalacrocorax > Phalacrocorax carbo. The sequence continues at coordinate 36,970,186 of NC_087515.1, read as the reverse complement.
TCCCATCGAGTTCCTCACTTCAGCAGAGACTGCAGCGGCATGCCCTCGGGAGCACTGATTTGTGGCCGCCCTTTCACTCTGGAAGAAAAGAAGGCATGTTTGGGCTGATGGACAGAAGAGCAGGAAGCCTGACAGCACCAGTCCCCACCGGGCTGCCCCTTCATCCATTGCCACCCACAGATGGGGGATTACAGGGGGCAGAGAGGGACGTCCCCCGCCTCTCTCAGCAGACTCCATGTGCAGGGCAGGATGGAGCTGACTCACTGTGCCTTCTCGATGTCCTCGATGCCCTCAGGCAGGCGCACGTTGAGCGTCTCTGGGAGCAGGAAGGCCACCAAGCCACAGCACACTGCTACGCCACAGTACGTCACCTCGGGCAGAGACCTCCACACCTCATCCAGCAGAAAAATAAGTGGGGCCAAAGCCCCGCCGAGGCGTGCCACGAAGGAGGTGTATCCCATCCCATTCTGCCTGGAAAGATAGGGCAGCATGGTGGTGCAGACCACCATGAGAAAGGGACGGGTATTTCTTTCATATCAGACCTTGGGTAAAAGTGAAGACCCTCTGCATCTTCCCCCTGTTTTTCTGTAAGGGCTGAGGCTTTTTTTACCCCATGTTTTTCCTCTGCCAGGGTTTCTCTAGGTTGCTTTTTTCCTTTCTGCGTATCTTCCTACAACGATAATATTTCCCAGAGAGCAACCATAGCTGCTGTGAGAAATAGGTTTAGGTCTATTATGAGAAAGAAGCTGCAGTTCCACAATAAAAATATCTGCTCTAAGGTTGTTTCCAGCTTAAATGTCTAAAACCCCAAGTGCGTTTTCTACCCATGCCCTAGTAAGTCCTCTGATCTGCTGAGAGCAAGCCTAAGTCCCTTCTTCTCCCATGTACTTCTAGGCAGGTGGCATGCACTAGAGATACCTGTGAGCACCTTTGGTCCTGCTGTAGCCATAAGCCCAGGAGAGCTTGGAGAGGAGGCCAAAAAAAAGACCTAGGACCTATTCCACTTACTAATTTTCAAGGGATGGGTGGCATTTCACATGGACAAGAAGGATCCCAGTACCTTCTTGTGCATATGCAGAGTAAGTACTGTAAAAGGAACCATCATTTTTGTCTTTATCTGTGAATATCTTTGAGCAAATAAAAATACAAACCAATCTGAGAAGAAAAGTCACAGATCCATGTGCCCACTTCAGTTTAAATATGCACCATTCCCCACATGCAACAGACCAGTGGAAGTTAAGGACTAAATGGCAGAGAAGGGTACTCTGGGCAGGAAGGGACAGAGGTGAAGTGAGCCACAAGGCTTGCTGTGATCTATGAGGGTTTTTTCAGACTTTCACAGAGAAACCAGTGAGGTGACTCCCTCCACCTGCCTTAGCTATATCCTAAACTATGCTGATGCTAAAGCTGGTTTTATGTCACCATTACCCAGAAGTTTCAAATAACTTTTCTTTTTAACCCCTGAAAGGCTAGTTAATCCCTGCTTTAATATCATCTGATGTCCGGAAGACTGTCAAACGTGGTAGTATGTGTCCCCTATAAAACCTGATATTTCAAATTATTATTTTAGGGGTCTTTTAACAGTTTTTGGCAGATGATCACAGGGAACTTTACTAAGGACAGATGCCTTACGGAGTTCAACATTCTTCCCACATAGAATATTCCTCACCTTTTGATACATCTCCCTATCAACACAACCTAACCACACATAACCCAGGTAAAAAAAGGGTAGCTTTCTGCTCCTTTCTTGTAAGTATGTGTAATCCCTAGGACCTGCCGCTTCTAGAGGTAAGGCATCAGTCCTGCAGTCTAGCCAACTGCACGTCCTGCTGTGCTGATGTCGAAGACCTGAGGGCAACAGCCCACCGAGGCTCCGGTTGTGCACGCAGGCATGTGGCATCTCTTACCTCAGTACCGTGGGGTAGAGCTCAGAGGTGTACAAGAAGACAGTAGTGAATGCAGCTTCTGAGAAACCTTTGCCCATAATGGCTACTGCAGAGCGCAAGGAGGTGAAGGCTAGGAGGAAAGAAAAGACATTTATGACAATGGCCAAAGAGCAGTCTCTAGGAAGAAGCTTTTTGTGGCCTCAGGTACAAGAAAGAAGGTTCAGTGCTGCTACAGACAAAACAGGGACCTTAATAGCCCTGGTGCTGCTGTTTCCGAAGTCTGGATCAGTAAGTTTGGTAACTATTAGCCCGACCAGGAGCTGAACTGGTGAAAGGATAGGTCCTGACATTTCCTGTTGGACAATGTCTATAATAAATATAGGCACTTCACCTTGCCATCTCTGGACCCTTACTAGCCACTTCACTGTGACTGGAGACCATCTGTTGCCACTAGGTATTAGGGCTAGCCCACATTAGCAACCTTGTCCCACAAATGCCCTTTAGGTGGAGGACATCTCTATGCAGAATTGCCTGTGGACAAGATCTACGGTTGTCCTTCTCTAGCACTGCACAGAATGGAAACTTCCCCTTTAGCAAGTACTGCATATAGCAGAAGAGCGTCTCACAGTTGGGAATGATGACGTTGGCTCCTATGCATAGTCCAGTCAGGATGAGTGCCCACGCCTGACTCTTCCGTCTTCCAACTCGATTCACCAGCACGTACATGATCATCTTGGCTGGGATCTCAATGATGCCAAAGACAAACTGGGAGAGGTACATGTTGAGCCCAAAGCCAGTCAGGTTCATGCTCATGCCGTAATAAGAGAAGGAAACACCAAACCTGCAAGGAAGGTGTGGAGATGGGGATTAGGGAAATCCAGCCAGGGAACTGCAGGACCAGTCCCCTGTGTGAAGTGACACTGCTTACCACACAGCCCCAGAACAGAGAGAGATCTTCCGCAGGACTGGTGTCCTGAACAAGCTGATGTAGGAGTAACTCCCTCCTGGCTTTTTGTCTGTTGCCATCCTTCTGAGGGCCTGAGAGAGGTGGAAAGAAGGAAATAGCTCAGCTGCTGTACTTCTAGGATCCAGTCATGAAACCCTAGACAGGCTGGGGCCTTTGCCCTTCCCAGCTCCACCTTGGATTTTCCATGCATTCCCATTGCAGAACAATTCTCCGGGCATATGTTGCCAGAGGCACATCTTCCTACAACTTTATAGACTGCCTACCATTTTAGACTTCTTTTTCTTCCCATGACCCCTTCTTCCCTCTTATCTACATACCCCATGTGGCAGAAAGGGTTGCAGAAAAATGGTAGATAGGTGTCAGCAGAGTCAGTGTTGGTCAGTTCCACACTATTCCCCATGTGGTTGCCTGCTGTTGTGTCAGCTCTCAGGAGCTAAGAATAAGCTGCATGCTTTATTCTTATGAATGCATTTATATAAAGTGTGATTATTTATGTATCTGTTTATATAAATACAGAATATATAAGAGTCAGGCACTGAGAAGTGAGCCCTGCCTGTAAGGAAGAAGAGAGTGCTATTCACAAAGTCTTTTAGCAATTGATTGAGGGGTAAGTACCAGGAGAGTGGTAAGTTCTGCTCACTGGCTGAGATGCAAGAGATTCACACAATTACAGGTCTGCAATGCAGCTGCACCTAAGCTAGTTGCCATAGGCTCACTGTGTAGTTAATGGAGATCTCCGGTGGAAGTGGTGGAGTCATTTCATCCTAGAGCAAACAACTGCATTTGGTCGGAAGAATTGCGTGCCAGCCTCCATCAGCTATTTGTTAGATTGCAGACTGTAAAGGAGAGTGTAGACAGTGATGATGTGGACACCTAATGTTGGGACAGATTAATTCCTCTCAGGATAGCTTTGCTTCACCATGTCCAAAAATCATCAGCAAATGCAGGGTAGGACAGTTAAAATTGATTAAGTTACGAATCACAGCAAACCTTGAGCAGAGAGTCTGGTTAAATAGTTACATATATTCTCAAATCAGTATCCTTTTCAGATAAAGCAAAGCCTTGGCCAAAGCTTTTGCATAAATACTTAAGCCCAGCCATAGAACTGCATAGGGAGCCTACAACTCTTGAAATGGGGAAAAAAAAGACCAAGGTAAAGAGGAAATATTTTTCTGGAACTTTCTGTTGGATAAAATAACTGCACAATGAGTGATCTCTTGGTTCTTTTCTCTGGTAAAGGAATTTTTTTGTGAAGCTGGACCAGGGAGCAATGATAGGATACAACTTCGGGAAAACCCTTATTACCCAAGTCATGTAGACTTGGGTTCAAGTCATGTAGACTGCGTCATTTACAGAGTGTCTGCTGGGCCGTAGTTTCTGTGTGGCTGTACTTAAAATAGTAGAGGTAATGGAGTCCGTGCAGCAGACCACATCTCCTTTGTTATATGATAATGCAGCAAATGTGGAGCTGAGGATGCGTGACATGGATGCAACAGCTCTGAAATGCTCTAGTAAATCCTCTAGCAGTTGCTTCCACCACTAGCACTGTAATGTCTCCAGAAATAAGAAAATTTCATTGATGAATGAAGATCATAGCATGCACTGTTTGCCCATTAGACTTAAGCTGTGATACCTGAGCATGTTCTGGGAAGAGGTGTTTTCCTGCAGCTGCTCTTCTTTTAAAAAGAAAGCCCGTATAATATATAAAGATGCAAAATTACTGTCATGGCCCTAAGTGTAGCAACAGGCTCTGCAACCTCCATCCCTCCCTCCTAGGGGTTTGGTTGCCTGTGCTCAAGGCATGATCTCACACGGTGCAGCTGTAATGTGGGATCAGAGGTGCATGTCAAAGTTGTGATATGCCTTTCTGGGGTCTTCCCACTTTGTTCAGGAACTGCATTTGAGCTCAGACACTCACCCCTGGTCTTTGCCCAGACTCTGCCACAGGGATGGCCATGCCCCTCACTGGTCCTGACCCTGACTTGATGCCTTGGCTTGACCTGGACATGTGTGTGATCTGGACTGTGGCCATCCGTCATTACCATCAATGGACTTGCTCTGCAGGACAGGGCACTGCCTGGCCAGCTTACTGCCTGCTGTAGCTCCAAGCTGCCAGCTCCCCTACCCTTGCCGAGCAGGCTGCTCTTGCTACTCCTGGCAGCAGACCTTTCTCTCTGCGCTGTCTGGGCACCCGCATGCTAATACATGATTTCACCAGTTCCTGTTTTATGGAAGATAGTTTTAGAGTTTACATCTGAGCAACCTAATCTAGTTGAAGTTGTCCCTGCTCATTGCAGGGGGGGGTTGGACTAGACGACCTTTAAAGGTCCCTTCCAACCCAAATCATTCTATGATTCTATGAAGAGAGCCTGCAGCATCTTGGACTAGAGGATCATCTTCTCCAGTGCCTTGTCTCCAACAGCATCCTTCAGTGGAGCCTACAGAAGTGACGGGCAAACATGTAGAGATATTCCCCTAGAAATGTCACCACCTCCATCCATTCAGGGACTTTCTGAACCAGACAGGGTGTCTGTTTAGCAACTCAGTGATCCTCTCCTACATTATCTAGTGGTTTTCTCAATCCATGTTTTTCTTTTATTTCTGTACACCCATCCCTGTATCTGGTAACTTTTGTTAATACTGCAGTATGGCAAGTAAGTTATTTTTTAAAACTTTTACCTTTATTTTTTACCCTTTTCACAGACAAATAGTAAGTCTTTTCATCCAAATTCATAGGATGAATCACAACACTGATAGAAGTCTACTTCTGCAATGCTGAGAATGTCAATATTAGATTCAAGTTACCTTGACGGCAGTCTGTTCTCTCTTTAAGTTGCATGATTTGTTATTAAAATGGATAACATAAGACATTAACATGGAAAACATCTTCCAATATGTATTGTTAGACAGATTTCCTGGCATGTGGAAGGACAACTGGGAGAGCTGAAACAGCGAGAACCCCAAGAAACTTTAAATGCACATAATTCAGTGATGGCTGGGGAGGAAGGAGGGTGAGGGAATCTGCAGGCCTACAGCATCACCTACAATTAAGACGGTGCTGAACAGTTATGGGGGCTGGGGACTTGCAGCAATACCTAATAAAAGAGAAATCCCAGCCCAAAGAGCTTACTGGTTAAAAGAATTGTACAAAATGAAAGAAAGCATTAGGAAAGGGAAGAGGATAGCTATAAGTAACAGCATGTTTCACTAGGGAAGAGCTAAGATTTTATTTCTAACTGCATACTATTCTTTGCAGGTTTTGGATGAATGACAAAGTTTTCATACTGAAAAAAGAATTTCACACTGGGAAATTCCTTAATCAGTTCTATAAGACAATGCTATTAAACCCGAGACTGCATCAGTAACATGCTGTGCAATTTGCCAGAGATTATATGTCTTTCAAACTTCAGTCTTCTGAACTAAGAAAAATCAGTTGCTACCTCAATAAGCATTGGAAACATGCTGATGCATGGTCAAGTCAATTAAGCAAACTAGAATCAGGCAGTTCTGTGTTGCCTGCTTGTTTGGGTATGGACAAGAAAAAACAAGTATTTTCCTATAAACCTTATGAATCCAGCAAAGTGTCACAACTGCAAACCTTTCTTGATCGTGGTCCCCTGGTTACAGTATGGTGTGACTTGGTGCAAGGCTGTGATAGTGGGGAAACCCTAGCTACATTTCCTAACCCTAAGAATGGTATGAGGGTGCGAGCCCATGCCTTTCCTCGTGAAACACCGCGCTCTGAAATACAGAGACATCGGCCAACGCTGAATGAAAGAGGTTATAACTTGATATTTTTACATATTGAGTCAGAGTTACTGGCTTGATTAAAGGCAAGGAAGAGTCACACTGAACTCCTGTCTGCCACAACCAGTAAATTCATAATTCTCACAGTACTAAACAACATGTTTCTGTTGTAAATCAAAAGGGCTAATCACCTCTTCAAAAGGTATTAAGAAACTGCTTTTAAAAAATGGCATGCTGGTCCAGGATAAGACAGCAGTGTGATTGCAGGAGCACTGGCTGCACACAGAGAAGCAGCTGGTCTATGACAGCAAAGCACAAGACTCCTATGCTGATGCCAGGAGTTTCCCATCTTTCTGTTTTGGTAAGAGGAAAACCAATGAACATTAAAGGAAAGATTGGTATTAAATGAACCACAAACTTCCATGCCCACTGGATTTCACAGCTGAGCTTTGTTGGTCTTGAGAAGGTCAAGACAAATCATGTAGATCAAATTAGTCAGTGGTGACAGATGTGCAGCCATCCAAGGCTTGTTGTGAGCACTGACTATGCTCTGGTGTCTCTCCAAAGGGAGAGGCCAGACCAGCTTCTGCCTGGTCCCTGAGTCCTCCCTAGAGCTGGGACATCACTTGACCTTATTGCCGTCTGCTGGGGCCACCAGTGAATCCTTAAGTAAGCATCACAGACCAAGGTTGCAACATTTGTGAGTCTGAATGCAAAAATACATTTTTAAGATATAACTCGGCACAAGATGAAGTCTCCAGATCAGCCTCATATCTTGAGCTTTGGAGTTGAAAATAGGTGGCTATTTTTTAGGGTTCTGCTTCCCCTTTATTTGTTTAGTCATCTAGCTGAGCATCTTCGCTCCATCCTTACACCTCTGGGGTCAAGCAAAAATAGATTCAAACCTGTGGGTACATGCCTGCTTTGCCCAACACCTCACCCTGCCCCATTCCTTTAAAACTGCTGGCAGAGCCATGACTGACTTGAGAGCAGAGCTTTAGCCAGGGAAAAAATTTCATTATGCCAAATGTTCTTTACATCCATATTCACCACCAGGGCACTATGGCTGACAATCTTCCAGTTTCATATGTAGGCTATATGCAGCCTTTACATTTTTGGATAGTGCTACATGCAGCATTTCAAGTGCAATATGAGAGAAAATATGCTAACTACATGCTATTAATGTGTGTCTGCTTTCTGCTAGCACTGTACCAACACTTGGCAAACACTATGGCAACCAAGAAGGCAAACACTAAGCTGCACAAATTGCTCATGCACCTGCACACCTTCCTCTCTGTTACGGGAGTGACGCCTCTGCCTTGTTTTTTCATGCTGTACTTCTCTCTCACTGCATATTTAGTCCAGTGTCCAGTGCACTGAGGCTTCCTGTCATGGCAGTAACGGATGGAAAGACACTCCACCTAATGACGGGGATTTCTGGCTTCATGGGAGCTGAGCTGATACTTTATCTTTAGGAATGGATGTAGCTGCTTTCTAGAGTAAAACGGAGCATGGCACTCTGTGGACCACAGTGCCCCACAGATCACACGGCAGGCTGAGCATTGCTTCAGGTAACAAATAGAATTAAAAGAGAGAGAGAGAAAATGGGAGAGGAAGAACGTGTGTCTGGATCTTCAGGTTCTCACCTCTGGTGAGACAGCGAAGTCTTTCCTTCCGTTCATTCTTGCACATCTAAGGACATCCCTGTGTGCTTGTTTCACTTTGCCATTGGCTATGAGCCACCGAGCAGACTCTGGGACCCACCTGGTGCAAGGAGAGAAGACAGTGTTCCTGTTGGCCCTCCGTGTTTTCCACATACATGGCCCTGGCCAAAGAGAGAGGGCCTTCTCGATGAGCCTTCAACCTCAGCTATAAGTAGCAACTGTGGTGCATGAGAATAAGAGTAATGGGATGCCCCTATTACACATATGTGCTGTTCTACTGTTAAAGGAGTATGGTCTGCTAATGTCTAGCCAAATTTTTTATCATGTGATTTTTGATCAAAGCTTGAATTTTCTGATCTGGTTGAAGTTTCAAACTCTTATCAAATAAAAATTGGCCCCAAAGTGTTCATATTTACAGATTCATGCTTTTTGGGACTCTTTAAAATTGTATGATATAAAAAATTACTATGTAGAAAGGATTTAGTGAGCTCTATACTTACTTTGTTAATTGATAAAATTGTTTGTTTTTCACAATAATTGAAGCCTTCTGCACAAGACAGTCAGCTGGGGTCTAAATCATTGCAGCTGCAGCCCCCAGTGAAGTATCCAAACTAGTCACTGAGCAACAAGGGATGCTGTACTGCTGTAGAGCTAATTAGCAACTCTGAGAGTTCTGCTTAGCAGACCTGTGTGGAGTGGGAGTCCTGTGACTTATTTTTCTGTCTGTTCCAGCAAAAGATACAGCACTTGTCATAGACTAGCATCTGCAACTCCCTCCTCCTGGACTTTTCTCTGATCTTGCATCTGGCTGCAATTCATGGCTACGTGGCCCTGTTTGGCCCGGAGTTTCCCAGGCCACAGTGCAGCCCATCTGGCTGAGAAGGTACATAGTATTTTGTGGATCTGCATAGCGGTCAGAGTTCAGAAGACATTGAAATACCCCACAGTGGCTACATTCTGCTAGAGCAGACAACACCTACCTCCTGCTACCCAAATCTGTCCCCTGAGAGAAGTAGAAAACAGAATCTGCTGTTCTCATGGAGACTTTCAGCTGAGCATCCTGTGCACTCAGTGGGAAGACTTACAACCTTGAAGTAGTATGTGGGTATGAAGTCTACTGAGGTCACAGAGTTGTCAAAAATCTCTCACTGGAGTCTCCCACTGGAAGGGTCCAAGACCAGTTCCCTGTAAGCTGTTGGTGATGAATGTGTCCTAAATCAGATTACAGAAAACCTAATGAACAACTGCTGTCACTATTCAAGCAGTAGCTGAAAAGGATGTGTAGAGCAAAAACATTTCCAGGACTGGTCTTCTGGAAAGTTTTCAACTCCTTCCCATAGGCTTATAACCCAATGGACCTTGGGAAATATAGAGTGAAAGATGGCATTTTGGACTCATTGCCACCATCTCCAGAGTATAATATTATGTCTTTTGGTTGTCTAATGTCTCAACTGAATTCTAACATTGTGTCAACAATATTTACAGAGTGCACTAAATTAGATTTTGATTCCATACTTCAGGGACTTTTAATTATCCAACAGTCACTGACCTCTTGGATGCTTGAATTTCGTTCAGACTGCAGTATAATTTGTTGGAGAACTAATCTCCATAAAAGGCATTAACATAAGAGGAAAAAAATCAGCTATCATGGAAAGTGTGGGTTCAAAGGTATCTGTGAATTTCAGCACTTTGCAGGACTCAATTTTTTATGGCTGGTTGTCCTAGAGAAAGAGCAAAACAACTCACACTAGAAAAGGCAGAAGAACACATATTTTAGTTGTGTTGGACTTGATCAGCAAAATATCAGATGTTACTCTTTGCCAGCAAAACAACACATCTTTTCGGGCCATTGATTAACAGTAGCATCGGTTTATATCCCATTTTTCATAAGTAGTATTTGAGATTTTTCTGCTAGATCTGTGCAGCTATTTAATCTACTGCTTCATGCTGATGGGCAGACATAGTAAGAAAGCAAACCATAGTTTCTAGAAGCCTCTTTGGTGGCAGCTGAAAGGCACTTTTGCATTTGGATATCACTCTTTCTGCTCAGCAATTATGCTTATAATTTTGGGGCCCATGTGCCTAACAATCAGAGATTATTCTGCTTGATTTCCAGCTAGAGCTCCCCATTGCCCTGAGAGACGCATCTGTGATTTCTGCAGTGCGGTCCAGCACCACACTGATGTCCAAGAGGAACTAAACAACCACCTGAAGGTGGAGGAGACCCAGACCCCCATTTCTGAATGTTTTCAGTGGGGCAGTTGTGGGAATACCTGCCTGCTTATTTTAACATAGGACTTTTGTCCAGCCAGGAAATGGAGCTGCTTATTCAAATTACTGTTTTGGATTGTCAAATAAGTTGATCCAATACATTTCACATTACAGTCACAGTATCAGTGAGTCAATCCTGTATTCTAGTCTGTGTTACTATGTGAAAAAAGAAGGAAAAGAGTTTCTTTGATTAAATGAACCGTCTCCCATTTTAAGACTTAAGAGTTGTGTTAAATAAGGCTACAGGAGGGAAATGGCCCATGGAAAGCAGATGTATTTGACCCATCAGGATGGTTACACAGCTGAGAAAGGCCATGGGATGTGCAGAGATAAATGCACCTGACCTAGCCTGCAGATGTCATTGGCTCATATGGAAAAATTGGTACCACAGGTATCCTCCCCAGTGAGGTGGGGTCAGAGGATGGATAAATTAGTTACATTGAGTCTACCAGGGATTAAAGCCAGCGATCTGGCCTGTGCCTGTCTCCCTTTATTGGAATCCCTTAGCTTGCCTTGAGCCATGTCTGACAGTGCTTGCAGCACCAAATCCTGCTCCTTTGTGCTGCCACCTGTCTCCCAAATGCCTGGCCTCAGCCCCAGTCCTGCCTCCTCCTTGTCCCCAAAGCCATAGTGCAAGCTTGGCTCCTGGCCTTGTCAGAGATGGAGGAGAGAAGAAACCCAGGCCACTCCAGTTGTCAGGAGCTGCCACACCTGGGCAATCAAAATGCAGGGCACAGAGTCCTGCTCCTATTTGGGTTGCTGGAGCCAGTCCTAGGGTCAGTATTGCAACATTTGCCACACTCACAGAGCGGAGGAAGCAAATCACAGCCCGCTGCAATCCCCACCAACCATTGGTCACTGCACTCACCACAGGCCGACAATGCTCAGAAGACAAGGTCCTGTTACAGCTACTAATAGCCAGTGCCATTCCCGCACCAAGTATGCTACCATGGCCAGCAGCATGTTCCCGATGCTCCAGAAGATGCTAGTCAGGATCCCAGAGAAGGTGCGATGCTGTACATCCACCCACTCCATCCCTAAAAGAGGGAGGCAGGATTCAGCTAGGACACAAAGAACTTCTCCAGGAAGGGGTCTGCAGGGCTTTTTAACAAGGGCAAAGCAAGGTAATGTCCCTGGTCATCTCCTCCAGGAGAGTTCCACTGTTCGGCTGACATCTGGCACATTTAAAACATTCATCCACAAAGCATAATCCCTTGCAAAGCTGTGAGCAACTAAAATATAGTCTTAAGAGAAGAAATACTGGACACATAGTAAGAAACAGTGCTAAAAACACCTTAGGTGACACTTTTATTTTATCCCATTTGATATTCAAATAGTCGTCTTCATCAAACAGGCAAGTTTTTTTCCCCTAGCCATCTTGCCTGCACAGTTTCCTATTTCGCTGCCCGCTTATTATTCCAGAAGAAAGAAATACACTAAGATGAATTGTCGTTTATGTGGATACTCATACACATGTAAAGCCAGAACTGATGGTGGTCTCTTTGTCTGCATGTGTGAACTAAAACCAATGTCCCTCCAATGATCTGGACATCTTGCTACAACCTCTAACAATCAGAAATGTCCCTCCCAAGCTCTACTTTGTCTTGCAGGCATCGAGCTTTATAACAATAAAAAAACATAGCAGGCTTTGGGATTTGTCAGGTCTTGTGTGGACTTTTCTAGCACTGAAGCTTGATTTTGGCTGTATCCACAAAAATCCTGGAAATTTTTGCTGCACCTGTAACTTGCTCTTAGGGACAATGAGTCTTGCCTAGTATGCCCCAACTGTATCTACAAAATCGTCTAGTGCTCTGTTGGGTACCCTGAAGTTTGGAGCTTGTTTTTATTATATAATTACCTAAATTCTTCAGCTTCAGTTTTGCCTAGCTCTGTATGATTTTTTTTTTTTCAGTTCTTTCCCCCCCACTCTTTCCAAAAATTCAGACTGGGAACTTATGAAAACCATGAGCAAACTCAAGAGTGGGGAGGTAGAAACACCCCACAAATGACACACCATCCTCCTCCTGCTGAGGACACAGCAACGCTGATGAATCTTCTTAACAGTGTGTTTGAAGGGTGAGAACTCGGTAACAGAGGAAAGGGGCAGATACTTTGGTCTATGGCTTTTTTTTTACTACTGATGATCCTTAACAGGAATTGGGTAGCATGGACTGCAAGTGTTAAAGCTGCAGTGGAAGTACTAATAAGTGATTGTTATATTCTGAGTAGACTTTTAAAGCATTAATTAGACTAACAGAAAATTGTCATTCTTGGATCCTCCCAAGAGGGACGTTCTTTTGGCTGCCTGTAGTGAAACTGCACATGTAATGATTTCCAAGCTCCTGTTCCTACTAGCTCTGCCCTGTCTGGTAGGCAAGTGCCTATCTACCCACTGCCTGTCAGAAGCCCCACTGTACAACCAGGCAGCCACAAACCCCCGCATGCTTACCCAAAGGCAATACAATAAGGGAGACGCCACTCAGGGCCACCCCAGTGAGGGTCCGCGTGATGACCAGCATGCTGTAGGAGACGGAGGCGGCGCTCAGCATCCCAAATATGACAGAGCACACAAGCGACAGCAGAAGCATGGTTTTCCGTCCGAACCTGCCATGAGCACAGGCTGGGTTACAGCGGGTGGAAACTTGTCCCAGGCATAGGGTTTGAAATGGGGCAAACCAGAGACTTGAGAAGGAAAAGGAAAGTATTGCCCACTCTGCAAAAAACAGAAGATGCAACACCCCAGAGAGGGGGAAACAGCTCTGGATATAGCCAGTGCCACAGTGGTGCAACCCCATTCAGAGGGCCAGGCTGCCCCATGAGCATCGGGCATGAGGCTCTCCAATGGAAAGAGCAGCGCTGATCAAAACAATATATTGGGCTCCCCTGTTCAACACCATCATCAAAACAGTGGTGTCAGCTTGAAATCCTACGCTGCTTCAATGGATGTCCCAATGCCTGGCTCAGTGTGTCCTCCTCCTGTGGCTCACTCAGGACCAGCCACTTGCCACTGCTCTTGAGGAGGAGAGAGACCCATGACACTTTCACCCCGATCCTTTGAAGGAAAACAAATATCCCAAAGGAAAATAAAAGGAATCCACTTGTCAGCCCACATGTGCAGATAGCCCTGATGTTCTAAGGGGTCTATGAAGCATCTGCCAGGAGGTCATTCCCCAAGGGTTTTGGAAGTTGTAGGACCATCTTACCCCGGTGCAGAGTCCTGTGTTGAGAATGTGGAGGAATACAGAAGATCAAATACACACAAATGCACATGTGTACACACACAGAGAGAAATATGCATGTATGTATTTCTACACAACCTATGAAAATCTAAAAATCAAAATGGAGCACAAGGCATCAGTCTTCTGATGAACATCAGCACTGCATGTGACGAAAGCTTAGGTACAAACTGGAGTATAAATTAACCTGTCAATAGGTAACGTTCAGTCTATAGAGACTGAAATCCTGGTCTGATTCTGGCATTAGGGCTCTCTTAGTGGCCACCTGAGAAGGATGGTGGCAAGAATGATTGCTCCAGGGGAAAACACGATGTGCCAGGACATAATGCCACAATAACATTCCTAAAAATTATCATAAATGACTTCATGCAGCAGCTAGTTAATGAGTCTACTGGAGAAAAAAACTACTTATGGCTTGGGCCCAGGCAGTTTGCTGGATCTGCTTTGAAATTCAAGCAGAGCCAGTTTGCAAAAGTCATTGTAATGCCCTTGGGTCAGAGCAGCAAACGCGCAGAAACAAACCAGAGCTGGATCCGGTTTCCAATAGGGTAACTGCCCAAGAAAGAAGGTACATTTTTAACATTAAGATTTTTCTTGAAAATACAGTAAGAAGGATATAAAACCATAAGATTCCCTGCAGGGCACAAGGCAGCTATTTATGGACCCATTACTAGACTCTCTCAGCAAACGCATGCCACCTGCTAGGAAAACCAGTGGCCAGCTGGCAGGATTGAACGGCAGGCTACAGGGATGCTGCTCTAAATAATGCTGTTAAAACTGTCTTCAAAGGGAGATGTAGGAAAGCACAACCTCTGAAAGATTAAATGTAAAAATATAATAGAAGGAGCAAAATGTAGAAGCATAAAAATCAGTAAAAAGGCCATTTTCATAAATATCCCAATCTGGAAGTCTGCCAAAGCATCATGCAGCCAATTCAGTACAAGGACAAGGTGCAAAAGGAGAGTTTGGAAAAGAGCAGATGATAGCAGGAAAAAAACCCAAACATTTTTTCATGTATTTGTTAACAGTGAAGGTGGTTGGAGGGTTTACCAGGGTTAAATTTGTCAGTAGAGATGTTCCCAAACCTAAGTGTCTGTAGAAGCTTAGAACAAACCAAACCTGAACTGTAACAAAATGCCAGGACCAGATGGTTTTTCTCCCTGGAGCACTAGAGATGAAATCTCTGCATTAGTGTTAGCACAAAGATGTGGAACCTTTTCTCTGTTAGGGAAAAGGAAGGTTGCTAGTGGGATGTCAGCTGTTAAGGTGTCTTAGGGGAGATGGGGGGCATGACACTTGAGGTTTAACAGATCTGCCAAATTTATGGGATGCACTGTCCCTGCTGCAATTACATGGGCTGCAAGACCGTCCTGATGTGACCTGTGGGCCCTGTGGCCAGGTAGCTCAGGTGGGCTGTGCAAAATAAGCTCTGCTCCAGGCTGCTCACGAGGGCACAATGGGTTGTCATGCCTTTGTTAGCTGCCACTTTAGCAGAAGGGTCCTGGTCTGGCTAATTGGAAGTCAAGCCATAAGTTGGTCATCTTCGTTAGCTTCTCCGAATTTTCTCCATTTCTTCTGTATCCTTTTGAGATGGGGAAGGAGGGTGAAGGGAAATCAAAACTGCACACAGTATTCAAGACGTGGGGCCACCATATATTTACATGTTACTGCATTGTGATATTCTCTTTAATTTTATATTCCTTTCCTAATGATTATTAATTTTCCATTTGCTTCCCCAGCCACTAATCACTGAGTGGATGTTTGCCTAGAGCTGTCTGTCATAACCCCAAAGTCTTGCTCCTGAGCTGCTGTTGTCAGCTCAGAGGCCTCAGTTTTAAATGAGAACTTAGAATTGTTGCTTGCATTATTTTAGATTAATCTACCCTGAAGTTTTGCCTTCTGATGCTCCCATCCAGTCACAGAGCTCTTTAAGTTCCTTCTGCAATTCTCCACCCTCAGATCTCATCTCTACCAGCCTGGTCACTCAGCATCACGTCCCCACTTGCTCCTTTTCCAGATAATTTGTAAATGTGCTGAAAAGCACATAAAGCCAAGCACAGGTCCCCCTCCATTGTTTGTTGTGGTTTAACCTCAGCCAGTAACTAAGCCCCACACAGCCCCTCACTCACTGCCCCCCCATTGGGATGGGGGAGAGAATTGGAAGGGTAGAAGTGAGAAAACTCATGGGTTGAGATAAAAACAGTTGACTAGGTAATGAAAAAGCTGCGTGTGGAAGCAGAGCAAAACAAGGAATTCATTCACTCCTTCCCATGGGCCGGCAGGGGTTCAGCCATCTCCAGGAAGCAGGGCTCCATCATGCGTAACTGTTACTTGGGAAGACAAATGCCATCACTCCAAATGTCCTCCCTTCCTTCTTCTTCCCCCAGCTTTATATGCTGAGCATGATGTCATATGGTGAGGAATATCCCTTGGGTCAGTTGGGGTCAGCTGTCCCAGCCATGTCCCCTCCCAGCAACTTGCGCACCCCCAGCCTACTTGCTGGTGGGGTGAGAAGCAGAAAAGGCCTTGACTCTATGTAAGCACTGCTCAGCAGTAACTAATACATTCCTGCATTATCTACGCTGTTTTCAGCACAAATCCAAAACATAGCCTCATACTAGCTACTATGATGAAAATTAACTCTATCCCAGCCAAAACCAGCATGTCACACCTGAACACTTACATCTCCCGTCTCCTTCCTGTCTTTTAATCAATTATTTAGTCATGCAGAGACTTTCCTTCTTGTCCTAAGGCAGCTCAGTTTCTTTGGAAGCCCTTGGTAAGAAAACTTTTTGAAATCCATGTAGACGGTATCTCCTCTGTTAGCACCTGTTAGCACATTCGAAGAAATCCAGCATGTTTGTAAGGCATGAATCTTTTGCAAAAACCCTGCTGATTCTTCACTAGTATATAATTTCCACATGTGCAGCCAACGACTCAATCTTTCAGAACAGTTTCTACTAATTTGCCTGGTACAGATAGATGCCTGGAACGTAGTTCCTGAGATCTTTTTCAGAAACCAGTTTAAAACTGATTTGATATACGATACCTTCCCAGCCCTCTGCTGTGGAGGTCACACAATGCAAACAGTGTTCTAGCTTTTTCATCCCAAAGGTCCTGTAGGGCTCTAGGATGACCACTCCCTGCTCCTGGCAGTTTACTGGAATATTTCTTTATGCTGCCTTCTATTAGCTGATTCCAGAGCTTCAGCCCCAACATGTTCTCCCACTGTGAGCACAAACTCATTTATGTCTCACACTACAGCCTTTTTGTTTCCAGATGCTCCTTTTATGCCTTGATCTTCTACTGGCTCTTCCCCCTCACAATCCATCTGAAAAACAAATTATTTTTCATTTTGCTCTAGCAGAGACCTTCTCTTCTGCCTTATTTTGACCTGCTCCTTTAATGAATCTGAATTCCTTTCCCTCCAACGGTGCTATAAAACTGTTTTAGACACGAAGCCAAGACACACAGTTTGAAGGTCAGCCAGGTGTCTTGGGTCCTTGTATAATATACTAATATACTCATATGCAAAGATATAGATGTAAAAATTCCTATCTTCAACACTAAGTCTCTGGGTGCTTCATACTGTGAAGCTGGTTCCCCTCTGCTATGCAGTGATTTTGTAGCCTGGGTACACTAATGCTTGTTTGCTCCCAGAGGAGGGAAATTGGGAAGCGATTTCCTGAGCAGGGAACTCAGACATTAAATAATGAATAGTGCACAGTGAATAGGGCACATCCTGATTGCGTGTCTGCACTACGTATTCTCTGGTAGGTTTCCTGGTTCTGCTGTTTGCAAAAATATTTAATTTCTTAATTGGTGCCCTTTCTAGGTTATTACTCAGATTTTTTTTCAGGTTTACATTATCACATTCTAACATTTAACTAGACAGAGCAGATTTGTTCCTGTTATCCTCATTGCCTCAGCTCTTCCTTGAGGAATGCCTCCCTGCTTCTAACAACCTCCTTTACCCTACTTTTCTAGTAATGAAACAGTCAGTTTTTACTTTTTGGAGATTTTTTTTCCAGCTATGGCATGCATTTGCCCTGAGACCCTCACTTGCATGTCCTTAACCTACTTCCATATAACCTACAAGTTGAACCTTTTAGCCTCTTGCTTTGGTTTTGGTTTAGCCAGCTTTCTCCTTTTTTAGACACTTGTCTCTTCTGAAATTGTTCTCACAGACAGTGGATACTTTCAGTGTTTGCTGTTACTGCATCAATGCTGATCACAGCATTGTGGTCATTGATGCAGTGCATCTTACTCCTAACCAAGGCCAGAGGTGCTTCTCTGGTGGGCTGCTAACTAGTTGATCCATGGAGCATTTAGCCCCTGTGTTGCTTCCCAGTATGAATTTAATCCAATTTTTGTGTGAGAGACTGGATTCTCCCTTTACGATTGTGTTTTCTCCTTTCTCTGTCCCACTGATTGCCTTTTGCAGATCACAGGTTTGTGAAGTTCCCATCATGAAGCTGAAGCCCTGGAGGAACAGCCTGAAATGCATCAAACCTGTCTGAAAAGTATCCGAATACCACGGCCCCCATCGTAACACCAATGAAGAAGAAGGTTGCAGTCGCCTGGTTCAGTCCACGTTGCTCGCACACGAGGTCCCACTGAAACACAAGGCCAAAATGAGACTTAGTGCCCCGTTGCCTTTCCACACCCCTTTCCTCCAGTGGTCAGCCATTGTGTCTCACAATTTGTATTGGTGGAATCTGGTTGAAGGGTAGAATCCTGCACTAAACTGCACATAGGACAATGCCAGAGTCCTGAAAAATGTAAAGCTGCATCTTACAAAACTCAGGGGCCTCCCCACTGTGACAGCCTTTCTGTCAACACTTGTTGGGCATCAGAAAGCGTTCCTTAGTACCACTTATGGAGAGAACCCCTTTTTCCTCTCCTGACCCCTGTGATATCTGCTCTCAACCTGCACAGGTGCATGTGTCCTAGCTCTGTCATGCTCCTGGGATTGCCCTGGTGAGATGGGTGTTTGCACGGTGCCACAATGCAGTGAGCTTAAGACGTGCCTCAGCCTTCTTTAGGGAATGTCCTGTTGATACCCAGTTACTGTTGCCCTGACCAGTTTCCTTTGAAGTTGTCTGTGTGGGGAGGAAGGAGGGCAGAGGGGGAGTTAGACCAAATAATTGCTCATCTTGTTAACTTACTGGTTTCTGACAGAGAAATTGGTCTAGACATTCTTCCTAATTAAGTTAATGGGCATCATTTTACTTCCTTGGAGGTGCAGATGTCGCTAATCATTACAGAATGCTGTGTCCAAGCTGCAGAGTTAATTTTCTATATGTGCAAACTTGGCAAAACTTAATTTAATCATCAACCCAGCCTCACAGCCTCTCTGACAAGGCCAGCCAGACCTTGAGCAACCTTTCTTGCTGCAAGAGCAAAAGACTCCAGAGAAAGCCCTGGCCCCTTGAACATGTCCCGAGGCCATTGTATCATGGGTGCAGTATGTGCTGCAGAGCCCCTCCCCTGCTTTTTCCCCCAAGGGTGCTTTTACACCTTTCTCCCTGAAAGCCTGCAGAAATCAGGTACAAACCTGGCACACATCTGACCCTCTCCTCCGTGCCTGCCAAAACCAGAGGTGGTTGGGTGGTGGAGGGGAGGCATCAGCTTTCGGTTAAGACTTGGCCCTGCTCTCACTGAGACAGTCAGCTGCTAACATTTCAAACCCAATCATGCCCCTTCTGTCTAACCAAATTGTCCCCTTCCCTAAGACAGACTGTGCTTTGGGCCATCTTTCAAAGAAGGTAGAGCATTAACACCTAGAGGTATCACTGTTAGCCTTAGCAAAGCATTTCAGAAGGCAGGTGGTTAATCTTTGATGAGCAGGGAGCTTGGGCAGGCTCAGAGTTATGGCTGGCATGCTGCATCTCAGCGGGAGGCCCTTGCAGAGCACATTTGGCTTGACAGCAAGAGACACTGGCGGTAAGAGAAGAGAGACAGCACGACCTTGGGGAGAAAAGGGGGAAGCTGGAGATCAGTGAGGAAGGGTGGCCAAGGGAATAGAAGTTACAAGGGAATAGAAGTGTTTGGAAAATCAAGAAAGCAAGTCATGGGCTCATATGAGATCCTGATAGGGTGTAATCCTATGCAAATGCCATGTGGCCTAAGCAGAGAAAATATTATATGTGTGTCTTCCCCCCCCCCCCCCAATCTCTCAGTCACCTGGAGAAATTAAGATGCTTATATCGAGAAATGTTGGTTTCTAACTATTGGTCTAAGCAAGATAATAACAACAACAACAACAACAACAACAGCAACATATTATGATGTTCGCTTCTCTGGGCTTCAGAGAGCTTCCCTGTCCCAGGAAATCTTCTCTAAACAGGTGACTTCCACTGGTTAAAATGCAAAGATTCCCCTCTGACTCTGTGCACCCAACAAACACTTCTCCATCTACTCCTCAAAACATAGCTAATTTCACTCTTGGCTAGATCATGGGCCAGGTGTTACCTCGGTGGAGATGGTGGAGGTGAACTGTGAGTGGTCATAGACCCATCCGTGCTGGCAGTGCTGGATGATGGACTTGTTTTCTGATTGCAGAGAGGAATTGAGCAGCAGGTGAAACTGAGGCTGCGAGAACATCTCACAGGACCTGAAAGTGCCGTCAGGCTCCCGGGGGATGCTGATGAGCAGGACTTCCTCCATGGTGAAGTTCACAAATGCCTCTTGGTGTGGAATTGCACAGTGATGAGAGGGGGTAGCAGCAAGAAAATTGTGCAGCAGGAAATGCATGGGAAGGTTGATTCTTGGAAGGCAGAGGATAAACAAAATCAAAATCTGGAATCTGCCAAAGCCACCAATTTCCAGCAAGAGATCCTCGAATTTCATCTTTACTCTGATGTTTGCTCATTCAAGGCAGCTATGTAACAAGGAGCAGCAACATGAGCTTGAAAAGCAGTCTCTGTCCTTGGAGCTCAACTTCCTATGGCTTTTCATACAGCCACTTTGTTGGACTTTGAGACCTTGCTGAAATGTTGTCAAAAGTCACAGTGAAACCCGCCATTTGGGGTAGAGCCAAAGAAATTCTGTGTGCACACAACACATCCATTTCAAGTGGACCCAGCACAAGGTGCCTTCTGTTTTTGGAGTCTTTTTCTCCTGTTGTGGTATTTGAGAGGGAGATCCACATTAGGAAAGGATGTTGTGGCAAGATTGCTGTGAAAGCACTGTTGTTTCTAGTGTGGGAGTACCACGTAGTGTCTCAGGTGCTGCAACGAACTCTGTCTAGTGTGAGCTGATCACCAGTCAGCCCAGCTGGATCATAAAATAGGCCCCCAGAAGAGCAGGGGTGACCCACTGTGTAGGGATGCCCAGGGGCACCAAAGCCTGGGTTTGCTTCTGTGCATCAGCTAAGTATTTTTTAGTATGGCTGTGTCAAGTCATGACCAGGGAGCAGGGAGTATGGGGAAGGTGAGAGGGTGCCCAGAATAGAAGGGAGATGAGTCTCTGGATGGATGCAAACAGGGAGGTGAGCACTCTGGGGAGAAAGGGTGGGCTGCAGGTGAGGGCCACCTGCTCACCAATTTCCTTCCAAAGGATGGAAAAAGTGAAAATGTTTCCCCGCAAGGTCCCCTTCTCCACCTGGGAAAGTGCATTCCCAGGACACATATGAGGGAGTGATGAGAGCTGCAGTGCTGGCATGCAAAGAGGCTGCGTCTGCCATGTGAGGGGCCATGACAAACTCCTGCAAGGTCACAGCCACGTGCTGGTGTCCCCTGGGGACTGATGCAACAGCCAAAGGGGTGAGTGTGCAGCCCTTGACAGGGCCACAGGTACTGCTGCCACCACTGCACAGGCCTTGTACATTGGTTCTTCCACTGCCTGCTTCAGGGAGTGGCTTCCTGGAAGAGGTGGGTCTTTAATGTGATTTTTCACTCTTATGCTCTTAACCAAGCAAATGAGCTCTTTATTCAGCTGGAGCCACTGCAGAACAGGAATGGATGGTGCATCTGAAAGGCTGAAAGGTGGCTGGTCTTCACAGGTGCATAACACACAGTTGTATATCACATAGCTGCTTTGCAAAAGGGTTGACTCCGGGGTGGTAGGAAGAAGAAAAACTGCTGAATTTTTGGAAGAGTTATAGAAACAATGCCTGGAAAATGTAGCAACTGGGGAGATGTGGCATCAGAGCTGGCACACCTTGGTCCACACAACCAGCATGGTTCAGAGAAAAGTCCCTAGTTCACAAGCCAGGAACAAAAAAAGAAAAAAATCTGACAGAAGTGGCATCTCCAGGTACCACAGGCCTGCCAAAATTGGCAGAAGGTGTGCAACCTCTTCCATGGCTGACAGAGACCTGGCTGGAGGATGACTGACACTTCAAGACAAGATAGACACAACTCCCTGCCCCACAGCTGAGCAATCTTAGGAAAAGGAATATGATTAGGGCAGTTAAACTGGAAACAGTGGGAGAAGGGACTCTACCCTGACTCTGTCCGGAGAGCTGGCAGGACCGTTTCCTGCAAGTCCCTTAACACCCTTGCCACATCTGGCTGGAAGACATGGGCACACTTCCCTTGCAGTGAGTGCTCTGGACAGGCTGGACCCATGGGGCAGCCCCTGGGGATAACACATTCCAGATGGTTGCGTCCCAACAGGTTCAGGGAGCAGTGCATCATGCAGCAAGCAGGGGCAGCACCCCACTGCCCATTCAATGGCTACAAGCCCTTTGCACGATGTAAATGAAGTAGCACAGTTACTGACAGCTTGCTATAGGTGATCTGCTGCATGTTCACACACTGTACCTCTCTCCTCACAGTCTGCCACCAACCCTGCAGTCTTGAGTGTTTGTGGATTCTGATGTGTCGTCCTGAACCTTTCTCCAAGCTGTTGTGCTGGGACATGCTCTGCTTTAAAGCAGTTCTAGTTTGGCCATCCACCTAGAAAGCAGTGGCGTTTGGTGTTGGGATGCAGGCACATCAAGAGGCTGGGTGCAGATAAAGTGCAAGTGCTGCCAGGCACTGCCAAGAGCTGCCTGCCTGCACTGCCTTGGCTGTTGACTGCCTGAGATGAAGAGGTCTGAAAAAGCTTTTTATAGGGCCTCCTGCTGTGGCTGAATGTGCAGACTGAGTGCTGCCCAGATATTAGATGCTGCAAGTGCACGAAGCACACTGAACAGGATAACACCATGGGCTCACACTTACAAGGCAAAGGATGCCATGTTGTGACCTTAGGAGATCTTTGCTCTTTTCAGCAGCGTTCCAGGTCATCCATGTTTAACTAATGTGCTGTCCCCATCTTTGGTATGAATCATTTTGGTGCTCATCCTGGGACGAGCATGAGGGAAGCATACAGGAATGAAGCAGGGACACCTCACAATGCTGTGCCTCCAGGGTTGCAGTTTACACAGATGTTGAACTAAAGGACAAATTGTTTTTTTTCACCACTGGTCTTCTAAGAGCAAGGAACAGAACCTTTCGTTGATACGCTGTTGCATATTTAAACTGCAAAGCAGCTCCAGCCTCCCCATCAGAAATGAGGTTACAGGTCATTGCTCTGCAACTCCTGGGGCTCTGCTGTTCACACTGCAATGGCTTAAAATGTACATCAGTGATTGCTGTATTTCTGTAACTCAAACGTGTTCATTTAACCAGTCACTAGATTTAGTTAATGACCACCATGTGTGCAAATGCTGTGACTGACTATGCACTACCACTTGGTTAATCAGACCCAGGACCTGGCTCAAATGACTTGGACTTGTCTGGAAGCAGTAAGAGCGGATGGACTCCTCTGCTGCTGCTTTCATGTGTAATTATAGCTGGAAAGAAGAGTTTACTCTTCAATTCACGTGTACACTTTTTTTCTGCAATCTTTATTTCTCCTGCTTGTCAGGATGCCAACATTATTGAAAGGGAAGATTATTAAATGACTCAGTCACTAATGTGCTGGCTTTTCTGTTTCCAGCACTAATTTCATAACACCTTGCATGGAGCTGTAATAGGCTGGATGGTGAAAGTAGTGAGGGAGTTGATTTGCTCCTTTAGCAATTAGAGCTGCCCCATGGGTATCTCAGCTGCTGCAGTGTAGCTGGAGATCTGATCAGTTGTTGCTTAAATGGTATTTTTCTCCTATGGGAAACCTGTAGATCCTGAAATCCTCCCTCCCCTCCGAGTCATGCCTGATTGCCATGAAAATACATGTCCATCAGACCCAATGAGCTAGACTAACCTTGCTCTCAGAGGGAAGAGGTGTCCCCACCTAACTGCTGCTCATCACAGGCTGGAATCCTGCAGGAGGGAGATGCGCCACACACAGGGAGTCTCCATTTTTTCTATTATTTGCAAAGGCTGTTTGGTCTGTGAGGTCCTACAAAGTTGGCAAAAGTCAGCTGAGGATGCTCACAGTACCACTCTAAGGTGCACCATACTGCAGCGGTGTGTCCAAATGCTCTTAGCAGGATGTGTGCGCACCAGATTTTGTAGTTCATTTGGAGAAAGCAGAGGAGCAGCCAACAAAGAAGTCCTGGGGCTCCTGAAGATCTTTGTTTGGTGTTAGAAGAAAATGACTTTATGCCATTCTGACTTGGTGCCACTTTAACAAGGCTCCTGTACTTTCCATTACTTGCTTGGCCTTGTGTGCAGCCATTTTACTTGGTTACACAAAGAAATGACAACTATTTTTTAAATTAACTGGTTCTGGCCTAAGTTTCTTTTCTTGCCTATCAGAAATATGAACATTGATCCTGCTTTAATGTGAAATGATGTGAGCCACTTCCACATCTTCTGCCATGTGAGATCATGGGTCCACAGCCAGTGCTCACACCCTGTCTGCTCCCTAGCCAGACCCCGCAGACCTGTCTTGTGCCCCTTCCTACGGTCATCTTATGGAACTATTTTCTTTACATTTTCATCTCACCAGTGCTGTTGGGAAACTGCAGCCGGGCAGAGATTCAGCCCAACTTATTAGGCTGCGTTTTACTGAGGGAAGGACAAACCCAAACTACTCCTTTAGCCAGGGAAAGAAAGACACAGCAGGAATGGGAAGTCCAGGCAGGATTTCTGGGGTGAGATACTGTCCTATTAAATCACTGTCACTTGCCGAGGCTAATCCTCTGTGAAGTAAAACGTTGTCAGGGAGCTCAAGACACACACCCACTGGTTCAGGGAGCAGCACAAGCAGGGGATGAGCTGGGAGCTGGGGGGGACTCCAGCACTGGCCATACCCTCCCCAACAGGGCACAGTCCCATGGGGCCTCAGCATGGCTGGCAGAGCCCAGGACGTGGTCCATCAACAGCCCCAGACACAGCGAGGGAAAGAACCAGGACCAGGGTCCCCCCAGGGAGCCTGGTCTGGAGCAGGAGACAGGATAGGAGACAAGGCTACAAGGCAGGTCCAAGGTCCCTGCAGCAGCCGGGGCAGGACACATGGACACATCTAGTTCAGCTCAGACAGGGATGGGAGACCCAGGCCTGAGCTTAAATGAGGTCCTGGGCCATAAGCAGAAGGTGCATGGGTGGCAGGTGCAGGGCAGATAAAACCCATTAGTGCCCTTGAGGCCCTGACATGCTGTATCTTAAATGAAGTTTTACATCCAAAAGTCATGCAATGCTGCCTGGGGAGCTTGGGGCAGGATTTAGCGCTGGCTGGAACACTTTCTAGAAAGCTTGTGCAGACAATAAAGGAGTGGGAGTAAAAGAACACACAGTCACACACTTTCTTCCGCTGAAAAAGGAGATGGGGAGACTGGATGCTGAGAGTGATTTGTAGGTAATTACTGAGTGCGTGAAGCGAGGTCTAACACTCGCCCTGTCGGTATTTCTCTGCCCACGTGGCTGTGTGCTCATCACAACCCAGCAGCTCCACAGCTCCGTCCTGCTCTCCCTCCTGCTTCCAGGCCATTCCCAACAGGTTCCTCCCCAAAAGGACTAAGGAAAAGCTGCAGAGTGTCCAGGGGAGCTGCTTTCACCAGCACCAGACCTCCAGCATTGGAACTGCTCCACCTTCCTGGACCGATCACCTTCTTCCACCAATTACCTTCCTTCCACCAACTTTCTCATTTAAACCTAAGCATCCCCTGGCTCCTATCTCTGGTGAGCAAGACTTCAGTTTTGGTTTTTCTGCCCTGTGTTTGAGTAGGGATCCTCTGCACTTTGCAGTTTCAGCAATACAGGAACTGACTTAAGCTTCAACCCCTTGAATCAATAAGAAACTCACCCAATACTCCACCTCCAACATTACCAAGAAGCCTGGGAAAGAGTGTAGAAACAGGGTATTTATCTAGACTTACTTTCCAGATGGTCTTCTTGCCTCCAACCTGCTCCTTGTTTGAGGATGCATTTTTTGTGCCCTATTGCTCCTATTAGATGCATTGTCCCAAACTGGATGCTTACTGACAGCTTGCAATTTGCATCTATGGTTTGGGTTAAAATTCCAAAATAGTTTTGGTTTTAGGTAATTTTTTATGCCTGCAGACAGGTTGTATTGTCCTGTATGTAACTGCTGAGGGTAATGTCATGTGATATCATGTATGTAATTGCTGACATGCCATTCATGTCTTTATATTGGTTCATCCCAGTACACAAATTTCTGAAGTTCCTCAATTCGTCTCTTTTTGCACCGCATCTTCTGAGCCATGCATTAAAACTTTACACCCCCTGTCAGTCTGCCTGTCCATCTGTCCTGCACATGGCATTGAGAGTATGTCAGAGAATGTGGCTATAGGGAGCTCTCTGGTGCAAGCCACTCTGTGGCCCTTCCTTGGTAATGCTGGCTGTTCCAAAATGCTCTTCCTGCCCTCACGAGCTCGGTGTCCGCCTGCTCACAAGGCATCCCCTTAAGCAGTCGCTGGGGTTGCAGAGGTGGCGGCGAAGCAGGGAAGATTGTCAGCTGCCTGCACCATGCCCAGCCTGTCTGTTGCAGGCGTGCTCACCAACAGGCAGCTCTTGCTGGACTCCTTCCTGTCAACAGCCTTACCTGAGTGGAGAGTTGTTGCCTTGGGTCTGCACCTCATGCAGCTGGGATATCTTTTTTTTTTTTGCTATTTGTTGCTGAAATTAGAGCTTGGTGGCCTCTTGATACCAAAGAAAAACTTGCCTCGGCCTCATCAGTCCATGCATTTACAGGACTCATGGTGATGGATCTGGGTCTGCAGCGATGGCTCCGTTTCAGTCAGCGTTCCCCCCAGGCAGCTGTGGGACGGGCCCTGGCAGGTTGGCTTGTTTGGTTTGCTTTCAGTGTAGGATGAACTCCTCAGCCGCTGTTGTGCTCTGCATCTCCACCCCAGCCTCAGAGGCTGGGAGTCACACGTGCAGCCTCCCCCTAGTCCACTGAGCAACCTGGTGGGACCCCAGCGCTGACCCTGCTCTGAGCAGGGGCTTGGACTAGAGACCTCTCAAGGTCTCTTCCAGCTTGAATTATCCTATGAGCCTATGAACATTATACCACAAGGTATTGGACTAGTTTAGCCTGTTATTTTAAACCTGAGGCTTTACCTCATTGTCTTTTAAATATGAATTAGTGCATTTAAACAGCTGGACTCATTTGCATTATTTTCTTTCTCTTTGAGCTTTTTTGTAAGTAATGAAACCTGTGTAGATGCAGTAAGTGTCTGTCAGTCTCTAGGTGCCAACCAGACACATTTTAGCAGCTTCCTTCAAGCGACAGGCTTGAAGGACCCTTTCTCATGTTAGTGGTCCTTGGGTCTAGTTAACTCCAGAGCTCCGTTTAGAGTCCATTGCAGCTACCCTCTGACATTTGAGGGTAGATGAAGGCAAGGCCAGGAATAACAAGCAGGAGCTGCAGTTCCTTGCAGTGCAGGCTTCCCCTACAGTGCTGAGGCACTTCTGTGGCTTGCCTTGTCTGCACTGGGGCTTTTCTTGTCTTGAAATATCTCAAGGTGGCTGCATCAGGTCTGCAGAAGAAAGATCTCTGTGCCCAAAAGCCTCTTTGGTTTTTCCAGCTGTATCAGTTGGTGCAAGAAAAAATATCACCTCCTCCTACAAACCTGTCTTTTCATATTTCCTGAAACTGCTTCAGTAAGAGCAGCTGGTTTAGTTTCTTTCTCCACTTGCTTTTTCATTTGACAAAGGCAGAGCACTGAGAGCCAAGACTGTACCCAGCACCTTGCATCTGACAAACACACCTTCCACAGGACCTCTCATTTCACCACCAAGGGGAGAGTAATGAAACCTCTCCTGCTAACAGCTAGTCCATGAGGTTCTCAAATACTTAATTTCCCAGCTGATGCTGCTCAGCTTTAATTTTCATCTGCCTGTTCCTGACACGGACTTTAAGGAGCTTCTTATATCCCAGTGTTTCTTTCTATGGATTTAGATTCTGCACTAGAGTCAACTGTGCTTTCTTGTGGCTATAGGAGAAAGAATAAAACCTGCCATCACAAGAACATCTTTCCAAGGGAGCACTTATTTTTTATTATTTTCTTCACTCTCACTAATTTTTAGCAGCTCTTTAAAGCTGAGAGGAGCTGACAGTGTTCTCCTGTCAGATTGGTGTAATCAAAGGAGACTAAGCTTTCTGCTGCTCCTCGTTGCTCCATAATTGGATTGCTATGGGCTACTTTATCCCAGCTTGGTTTAGTTGTGTCCTGGGGCTCAGGGGGTTTGGCAGCTCTCACCTGTGAACTATGCAGCTCAATGTATAAATGTGGACATAGTGTGTTGTGGGATGTTTAGTCAAATGCTGTATATGATTAGCTATGCAATGTAAAAAAAAAAGAGGCCACCATGTTTGCCTAACAAAGCCAACTTCCAGAAAATCACATTGACTGGTACAAATAATATTCTAACCCTGCAGGGTTTTTATCATCTGAAATCTCAGACAAAGCACTCATTTGGTGTGTGAGGCCATGATGATGTGAGTTGAGATATTTTAACATGTACTCAAAAGCTTCAGAAAGGTATTTCAGTCCCAACCACAGTCATGAAATTAGGACAAAGTGAATTTGAATTTCGTGTCCTCCCCATCTCCTCTTGCTGCTGCCTTGGGCATATTAATGCATCATAAACACCATTTTAACCAGTGATTTTAACCACATTTAGATTATTTTTAATACCTAACAATCTTCACTGGCTAGTGGCCACACTTATTCCTGCCTGGGCCTCTTTTTTTGTTGTTCTTTTTTATTTATTCATGGAGCTGAATATAATTTTACTATTTGTTCCCTGCAAAATCCAATTCTTTTGACTCTGCTTGCTTTATTTCTGCACCACTTGATCTCTGCAATCCGTATCAGTGGCTGATGGACTTGATTTCTCACTTTTTGTAGCAATGAGTAAATCTGCTTTATTTATTGGATTGCGTTTACCGTGTCTTTTATGATACGTGTTAATGAAACGGGAATCGTGGCACAACTGCCAAGACACGTGCTGTCAGCCTCATTCTCACTCCTTATGCCTTAGGGGTCACCAAGTGGGACTCTATGGGGAGAGAGTTTCCTGGGAGCATTGTTTGTAAGAGCAGCTGAGCCTGCCTGGGGGTGACCTGTGCTGGCTCGTGGGCAGGGAGGGAGAGTCCCTGTCAGCTGGAGCCTGAAGCATCAGCAGAGATCAGTGAGCAGACACCAGCCATGCTCCTGGATCCAAGAGGACACCTAAAGAGACATTTTCACAGGACTTGGGTGTACTGTAGATAGTTGGCTGCAAGCCAGGGAGCGCTTTGAAAATACTGGTGACAGCGACAATGAAAAGAAAGACCTCACCACACAGTGAGCTGGATGGAAAGCTGTTTATAAACACTTTAACTGTTATGCTTCCTTATCTGGCAGCTCTCAGTTTCCTTCTTTTAGTTCCTTTTCGAGGTGCAATGATGTTCTAGATGTGCAAAGTCCTTTTCATGTTGGCCTGGTGACCTGAGGGAAAAGGCACCAAGAGATCCACTTCAAAGCACTCAAGTCCTTTGCATCATGTTCAGATATAATCATCTAGGGAGCTTTGCCTGGGGTGATTTCTCTCTTATCTCCAAATATTAACTCCTGATAGTTTTTGTTCCTCTACTACATGTGATTCCATCCTTAAGTTCTTCAGCTCTAAATCCCTTCAAACTCACCAATGCTAAGAACTCACTGTGTTCTTAGAATTAAAACCTGTCTTTTGACATATAGTCTGAATTGTAAAAATCTTGGGACAGAATCACAACAACTGGTCTAAATCTAGCACATGAAATAGCAGTGCCTCTTCCTGCAGGAAATTATCACCTCCATGCTATCACAGCTACCAGCTGTTACATCCAAGAATATTTGGGTCCTACTCCTACTCCAGCAGGATTTGTGAATTTCTCCCAAGCATTCTTCTTTCTTACCACTACTTCCTCCCAAATCCTTGGATAATGGCCAAATGGTCAATATTTGAACTTTGCCTGATTGTGTCCTTTCCTGTACTGTGTGCCATCCCTTGATTTCCATCCCTCTGAAACTCTAGACCGGTTAGCTGTAAATACATGTAAGACAAGAAGGGGAACTTTACACAGCTGAGCAGAGAAATCCAGTCTGTGAAGCTCCATGTGAAATATGCTAGTCTGGATCACATTAACAGGATCACGTGCATAGAGATGCAGGCACAGCTACACACAAGGTGATCTGAATCAGACACAAGGTGGCTCAAAGGAAATTCAACAGATGGTTGTAGCAAGATTCATGTCCCATTCCATGGGGACAGGATGTATAAATGCCTTTGTGTTTACTGGTGTATTAGCTCTGATTTTTGCTAGCTCAACTCAAACCCGTCAGCCCAGGGTTCAGGCTTCTGGGAGCCAAGGACCAGATTTGATGCCAAACCCTGGTTTGAGTTTAATGAGAATATCTCTAGGTTGTGGGCAAGACCATTGTGAGAGAGTCCATGAGCTAAAGAAATGCCAGAGAGGAAAACTAAAAAGACAAGCAAAAGTAAAATTGTTAAGATCGTGACACTGAGCAGCACAAGGGCTCACAGACAAAACCCTCAAAAAAACCCAGTAGAGAAACTGAGACGGCAACTGAGCAACAGGAGAATGACCCTGCGTCAGGGCACCACGGAAGCTGACACCCATTTGCCACCAGACAGACATCTGCTGTGTACCTGCAAGGTGGCCGTGAGTTTATGAGTGTTTGGCCAACTGACACGTTTGAGCCCTGCACTGCCTGCATCAGGCTACAAAGGACAGCTCTCTGCTTGCAAGCTGTGTCTAATCCTGCCTGCAGAGTGCTCAGTAAAGGTGCCCAAGTGAAGGTGGTGAAGGGGTATGAACTTACCAGTTGATAAAAATGGTCCTTCATAGCTGCCCTGTTCCCTCTTCCACCACCCCTTCCCAAACCTAGGTAAGAAACTGTACTACACATGCCTGGATGTGGTCAGTGCACAATAGCCACTAGGCAACTTGCACATGGTGAGACGAGTGTTGTAGGAGCTGTCCTCAGCTTAAGTATCAGACTGTCAGAGCGTGTTAAATGTCAAACTGTGCCAAGTTACTGGTTTGCTTCTGCTCCACTTCCAGCATATTAACGTGAAGGTCCGACTGCAGCACCAGCTGGCCGGTCTCAGCACAGAGGGGCCAATGAAATATTGTAACGATCCCAGTGGTGCCCAAATTGGGAAGACCATTTAAAGCAGAAGAGCAAGAATCCAGTTGTGTAAAACACTGGCCCTGGCCAGCTCTGGAGTTTGGTGAAGATCCCCCAGGCAGGTCCCAGATGGACTGCATGGACCAGCCAGGTGTGGGTCCTGCAAACCACTGCACAAATGTTACTTAGCTGTGGCATCTAGGCTTTTACCCTAAAAGCACCTTTTTTTTTTGTTAAAAAAGTGGGCTTTGCTCTCTGACAGATGCTGTTTTGGAAGCGGATAGCTAAGCCTGCTGCCTGCAGTGTGGTTGTGAACAAGATTCATGGTGAAGGAACGTCTTTATGATGCAGAAACGCTTGCAGAAATACCAACAGCCCTGCTCTGGTGCATTCTTCCAAGCTGTTCCTCTGACCTTGCGTGCTTGCTTGAGTCACAAGCCACAAGAGAAGAGCCAGCATTACCACTGTGGCATAGGAAAAGGCTACCAGAAAATCAAACAGCTCTGAGCTTTTGCATTCCTGTTTACACGCACAAGGCAGGAGCTGCATTGTTGATGCTCATATTGAAACAAGGGAATGCTCCTGGTCCTTCCCAGCATGTGTTTTGGGGTTGGTTGCAGCCAAATGAGTCGTCGTGATATGGGAAAAAATAATGCACCTTGTGGGGAGTTTTTATGGCAACCTGGGGCACAGCTCTGCAGGAGGTTTCAGAGGAGGAACAGGGGCCACAGCTGCCACACAGCTGGAATTAAACCCAAGCATAATCGTAGACAAGGCCCCTTGCCAGCAGTTCAGGTGGTGTTTCTGCTTCACATGTGGCAACACCAATAAATGGGAGAAGACACCAATGAAAAGTAGACAGGCTTTTAATGGCATGATCAAGAATCCCCTTTTAATAACAAAGCTAATGACAACTGTGTCTGATATGAACAAGAAATGGCATAATTTATTTTTTTTAAAGATGTGATCTGAAGTTATGACAAATGCCATGTGGATCTGTACACAGACAGGGCCTCTGTGATGCATGCCAGATTTTATGGCCAAGAAATTTGCCATGCAGTTGAACCGGATTGTGGTTCCTCAGTCGGAGTCATACATTCTGTTTGCAGTGTGTAAACATTCTCCAGCTGCTTTCCTAAAGAATGCAAAGAAGATACGTAGAGAGATTTAGCCTTGGGACGCAGTCGCATTTCCAGGTAGGCAGTACCAAGGAGCAGAAGTCCTGTCTCCAGGCCAAAAGACTTCGCTGTCAGACTGTGCCAGAGGCGAAAGAAAACAATGTCGGTGCGCCAGATACAATGTCTGAGTGTAGAGTCACGTGCTATTGTGTTAAAAGGAGATATACAAAATTATCCACGTTTCCAGCTCCAATTCCTGTCTGGAGAAGAAGCAGCCCAGGTCCCATCGCACAGCAGTGTCGCCGACACTGGTTTTCACATGCACTTTTACACCTGGACTCCTCGCCTAAACCCCCACGTCCTGCAGAGCTCATCACACCATCCATAGGCGATGGTCCGAGAGCCTGTGCCTTGCACCCCAGCAGCCATTTACCCAAGTGCTGAGTGAATGTCAGCCCCTGCCTCCCCAGCGACCCTGTGTCAGACCTCCTTGCACTCAGGGCAGAGGCAATATGAGGCAAGCCAGAGGCAGAGCAGCTACTGGCAAGCCCCATGCTGATACCAGCCCAGCAGTACCCTTGCCAAAGCAGAGATCTCACCCCTGCAGCCCCCTCTGGTTTAGGAGCTAAGAGCAGGAGGAGTTCTCACCTTGGTCCCTACCAGGAACCCACCTCCGGATTTGCTGTGGTAGCTCCCTTCCTCCTTTTAGCACAGAGGGCATCAAGCATACTTCAAACCTGCTTTCCAGACACTTGCAGTTCCAGAAATAAATGGCATAATGTTCCTCCTTATAACCCAGAGCACCATTCTGCATGGCGCAGGGCCTGCTGCATAGGTTGGCGGCCAAGTCTGCCTCAAGCTTTGCAGAAATCCAGGAGGGCTTCAAGCCCCCAGCCAGAGAGGGACTGACCTGCAGGGAATACACAGTAACTTTGAAGACAAGATTTTCTAGAAGAGGTATATTAGGAATGAGGGGACAGGAGAGTTATGGCATACAAATCACTGTCATTTCAAGGGACCCTGGATGTGCTTAGGATCATGGCTCACCACAGCCTGCAACCAGGGCTATTCTCTGGCCTCACAGAGATACAAACCCCGATGCTCATGAAGATGCTGCCAACCTGTCTTGACGTCAGCTGGCTCTGCTGTTACTACGGTCCCAGCCCCTTGGAGTGCAGCAACAGGCTGAGGAAGAGCAAAACAACCATTCAGGGTTCTGCAGAGGACCTCGGGAGCCCATTGGCACCCACTCAGTATCAGTGGCACAGGCACACACCACAAGAGGGGAGGGCCCTGAACAGGAGCTCAAGCTATCTCCCTCACGTGCACATGTCGGAGTAGCTGGCAAACAGATGGAATCAAAAGTGGTTGCAAACTCCCAAGTGGTCCCTGTGTGCTTTGTGAAACCAGCCTAGCACTGCTGGAGCAGGGGCATGTTTCAGTTAAGCCAGAAGAAATTAATTTGAAACCAAACTCATGTCCACAATGGGGCTTTTACTGTGTTCACAAAGTTAATTTAACTGCAGTTGATTGATGTGTGGGGCAAGGCCTTAGGTGGGCATTGGTGTCTGCACACAGGGAATAGTGGTGGGATCATGCCATGGGTCAGTAAACTATACAGGGAAGAAAGAAGTGTACTAAGGGACCATCGCACTGCTACTGGAGCCAGTCAGGCTATCAGTAGATACTTAGCCATCTTCTTACAGAGGATCTACACTGAGAAAATACCTCTTCATTGGAAAGGAGAAATATCAAAGATTTCCTTGCCCCAACACAACTTGCTTTGGAATGACGCATTTCACTAGCAAACAAACCATGCTTGTGTTCGTCACGGGCAGCCATGTGAACAGGGACTCTCCAGACCCCGATCCATGCCACACAAAGATGTGCAGCAGTCCACCAGCTATTACAGCTCTGATGGCAAGCACGACGGCTGCCAACTGTCCAAGCTGGGGTGTTTTGCCCCTGGTTCATGCTCGGGTGAATGGAGCCTCACAGCTCACAGGCGCTTTGGTAGAGCGGTACCCTGTTCCTCCATCTGCATCCACTGCACACAGCAGTCAGTCCTGCACACATCAGAAGTCACATAGCAGCAGGGCACTTCTTTGAAGGTAGCAGGATCCTTTTCAACCTTTAGCCACTATATATAATGGGCACTACTTATATTATATTGTTATAATTTTATATATATTATAATATTCTTTACTTAGAAGGGGCAAGCAAAATTCTCCTGCCTCTCACAGATTCCAAGCACAACTGACTCAGAGAGGTCTGCTATGGAAACACCTTTTGCACTAAGACAAGCAAAAGCATTGTGCTGCCAACCAGACGAGTAAGTTAAGCAGCTCCAGCCATGTGTTCCAGCCCTTCCGTGGCATTAGTCTGACTGGTGTCATCGGTCCTTTTGCTTTCTGCTACGAGCAGAAACCTGTCGTCACACTGGCTTAGCACTGAGAACTGTGTTTCAGATTTGCCACTTGGCACATCACCCCCATATCCCTGTTTCTTTGCAAATATCTCCTGGCCAGACAGTAGCCATTGACTCATTTTTACAGCCCGAGTGCCATCTTCTCAGTTGGCAAATAAGGAAGCAGGTGGAACTTCACAGACCTCAGCAAAGTGAAGAAGCTCAGCAAAGTATTTGCTTCATCTCATGATACCAGGCAGTCCCAAAGACACTTAGGCTCCCAACACACACAGGACACCACAATGCTCCCCTGAAAAAGTCCCGTCTGTTCCTACCACCCATGCACATGCATGCACAGACACAGGCATGGTGGCAGCCTGTCCCAGGAGTGCCCCCAAAATACACAGAGGCACAACTATCTGCAGCTGGCCAGGACAGACCCTGCAGCAAAGACACCAATGCGGACATGTATTCTGATGGATACATGGGGATATATGGGGACACATAGTGTCAGGCTGTTCCCAGAAATTCCTGCAAACGTAGGAAAGCACTAGGAAGCCTACTTCTCCTCCCCTGGCCCCAGTTTTCCTTTATTCTTCCTAGCCATTTCCTCTGTTCTGTTCAGCTCAGTCCTCATTCCAATCTTCTCTTCTTTGCAGTGAAGCAAGGACGCAACCACACACCAAGCTGTTTGAGCAGCCGTGTATGTCCTTGAGGCTTGACAGAGCTTGCACACAATGTTTCATGGCAGAGAACAGCAGGGTCTTCCCTCTCCTGCCTTTCTGGGATGTGGCAGCCCACCATGTCCTGCAATGTCAGACTGGATCATCTGGCATCCCTCAACCACCTAACCTCTCCCTAACGTCACAGGCCTCATCCCCTCCTGTCCCCAAACATGATCTCCCATTTGCTCCAACTATGGCAGGTGCCCTTCCAGCTTCCCTGCAGGATAGAGGAAGAAGAGAGGATGAGAGGACCCAGAGGAGTTGTTGACCCTTTTGCAGATCTGTGTCACAGTAGCACTAAAGAGCATCACTGTTGGTTCACCTACATGCCAGAAAACCCCTCCAGAGAGACATGCAAGAAGAATGGGAACTTCTGCAATCAGGGTATACACCTCTGCAGATGGAGCTATGCTGAGCACGCCTGTGGCCCTGGGGTCACACTCACCATGGCAATTGAAGGGCAGAACCTTGAAAATCAGAGACAGGGAGGAGAACCAGAGCAGCACCCACATGGCAGGGGCTTTCCCGAGTCCCTCTGCTGACACCTGAAAGAGGGATCAAGGCATCATCTTCTGCAGCACATGGGCTGCTAACAGGGGGCTTACGAGTATGCCTGGGCCAGGCAGCACCTTGTGACTGGCTCTGCTGGCAAAATGCAGCTCTGAGGACCACCTCTTGTTAGCAAATTCTTGATATCCACTTGGCTGGAAGAGCCCAGCACTGAATCTCCTGTAAAAATAACTTCAGTGAAAGCATGAAAGAGGCAATGTGACATTCAACCAAGATCACAGCATCACTTGCCACTGGGAAGGGGAGCAGGCCCAGAGACCCAAACCTGTGGGATACATGGGGACAGTCAAGCCTTGCAGGAACAACCCTTAGAAACCTTTCAGTGACAGCGCCTGGCAGCTCCTGTGCAGGCTGTCTGGGGAGAAAGCATTGCTGCAGTCAGCCAACTTCCACTGCCATCGCACCTGATGGTGCAGCCCACTCTCATCCAAAATGACTAGGGGAGCACTGTGCTGGTGAGGCACTCTCCTGCTCTGCTCCACGCCAGGGACAGCTGGGAACTGGGGCTGTGCCGGGGCAGGGAGGCTGGTAGCACAACCACAAGGAGAGACAACTCATGCCAGTCCCAGAACTCTGTGGACCCAGCTGCACCCTCAGCCCAGCCCTGTCAAACAACACTGGGAATGGCTGTTATTTTCTGTGCAGGAAATCTTTCACTGGCTTTCTGAAACCTCCAGGACCTCTCTGGTGGTTCTCCAACATGTGATAGCTTTGGCATGTGTCTGGCAGGGCCAGGAATCTACTGCACCACAGCGATGATATCTTGGTGTTGCCAGCATCTTGCCTGCTACTTTTGATTGGGTTATGGTAGGAAGACCTCTTAGAAGACAGGTTTCTCAGAAAATCTTTTAATAAGAAAAAAGTCCCCACATTCCTGTGAAAGTTCTCACTGGACAGTTGCTTCATGACTAAAAGCCTGCCTGATTTCTTCATCTGCCATTCTTGGCTACTCTGTCTTCCCTGCTTTCATGTGCCAGACAGAAGATCTCTGCCCTGGAGCTTCCTTCCTGACATGGGTATAGCTGGGCCATGGAAAACTCTCCTTTAAACTTTCTCTTGAACAACTACATTGATTGTGCTTTATTGGCCTCCCATGATAAGGCAGGTTTGCCAACCCTGTTAACAGTCCTGTAGCTCTTTTCCCAAGCTCTTTCAATGTCATTTTTGGCAAGTGCATCTAAGACCTGGATGGAGCATCTGGTAAAGGCTTCATGACAAAAGTCTTACCGTCTGAGCATTCTAAAATGAATAGTCCCCCAACAAATTAATAGGACTGCCATTACAGTTTATATTTCTGGAAAGAATCTGTGTTTGGGTTTATTCTGTTTCTAGTTTCTAAACATGCAGGGCATATTTAGGTTGTAGTTTGACCCACACTTCAAACTCACACGAAGTTATAGTGCCACTAGAAGTGGTCACATTCTCTGTCCTCTCCTTCCCCCACTTCTGTTGTGTGACCAAATGCTGGACCAGATGGATGAACTGAACCAGATGAAAACCAAACCAGCAAACCAGAGCACTTGGTGTCGTGCAGGATCAGCATTTCCAGACACTTCACCAAATAGCTGCACCAGTGTAAAGGGGTGGGATGGTGCAACGAAGCAGCTGGAACTTGGAGGAACCACTGTTTTTGGTGACAACATTGGCTCAGTCCCTCAAACCACAACCTGACCTTGGAGTTCCCAATGCTTCTCTGCAAAGATGAGAGCATGTTCTTAGACTAGAAGCTGCGCTTCTTACTCTACCAGGGTGAACAATGTCAATGGAAAACAGCAAAAACTTTGAGCTAGGTGAAATAAATTCTTAGCATTGGCAACACTGAGACTGTCATATAAAGAGGTAATTCCTGTCACCTATTTCTAGAAATTTCCCTGTTCAGATGTCCAAGGAGTACCCTGTGCTCCCAGCCAACCCATCACAGCTCTCATGCTCCTTTCCAGAACAATTCCTGTAGATGTGAACAACTTCAGAGTTCTTCGGACTCAATGGCCATCAGTGTGACTGTTTGTACCTATGTTCAAATGAATCAAGGTTATTACCATCCAGATTCCTCTGTCAAGCTTTGTTGTCTGCAAATAGTAAATATTTGCAGCTAGTTGCAGCTGCAGGAATGGATGTAAAGAGCAGCTGTATTTTTGTTCTGCCTCATGCAAAGCCTCTTTTAGGCATGACAATGGCATGAAGACCAAAGTATTTGGGTCTGGAGTGTTTTCCCCTGTGAGGTGCGGGGAAAATTTTGTGACTACTTCAAGATCTCATCAAGCTCAGACAGGTATCAGTCCTCCTGGCTTTCATTTTTAAACCTTCCTTATTAGTCTGGGAGCTAAAAAGTTGGTTGATTTAGTTCTAGCTGAGTGCTAAGCTTCTGCTCTGATAATATTACTTGAAGAGCACAGCCCTTGCTTTTATGTTCATGTTGTTAGTTCTCACGCAATGTGTGGAAGAGCTGAGTACGGAGAAAGAGAAAGACATAAACCCAACCTCCACAACTCAACCCACTGTACTGTCGGATAGAAATGCACAAGGTACCCACGGCGTACCAGCAAACCTCTCCTTGCAAAGCAGCAGCTTTTGAGTATACTACAGGATAATAATTTCCCACCCTGCCGTGTAGGGGAACTTTCAACCACAGTGCCATAATTCACAAACACCAAGAGCATGACAATAAAGCACAAGGAATTTAGGTGCAAGGGGCACCCAAGCTAAAGGCATCCAGTGACTATTCACATCTTCAGGATGGAGCTGTGTTTGGTGGACTACAGGTCTGTGGCACCAACAACACTCAGGTTGAGAGGAACCACCCATGTTGGGAGATGTGGTCTCCAAAGATCACAGTTTGGTATTTCAGACAGAAGTGGCTGCAGTGTGCTCCCTTCTACATCAATTAGCAAGCATTCTTGATTTCCCAGCAAGCTGCTAATACATCCCTACTTCCATCTAAATACCCACCACACAGGCATCTGCTGAAACAGCAGCAGTGTTGCTGAGCAGCAATGCCAGACGGCCTCTGTGGGACACACTGGAGCAGGTAGGAGCATCCAGCAAGATCTGTCTATCTCCCATTCCCACCTGCAGAGGCATCTCTGGAAACGACAGAAAAGACGCCCCCCCACCCCCCCCCCCCACCCCTGCTCTTATTTCAGCACACAAGGACATATCCATGCCTCTTGGCTAAGCTGGTGACAATCCCTTGCTAATACAGGTGGCAGGAGGCAAGCCAACACTCAGGTAAATGGTGGTGGCCAAGGCTGGTGTTTTCCCAGCAAGGAGAGAGGACGGAGCTGCCTGCAGGACAGGAGCCTTCCTCTCCAGCAGACCTGGCTCTTGTCACCTCTGCTCCTCTTTCCAAAGCCAGGGTCGGTGTTGGCGACTGGTATTGCTAACAGTGAGAGGGGAATGCCTGGGGAGGGAGGAGGGTCAGGCACTAGGCAGGCTGCCTGGGTCACTGCTTGGTGCTGTGCGTTAGCAAGCGTGAGCTGCGGGCTGGAAGTCTCCCTTGAAGAAGGCTCCGTGGCTCAGAGGCTCTCAGGCCTGTGGGAGCTGATCGCGACAGTGTGGGGTGAGTGTGAGTGAAGCATTGAAGTACAGCTACTGCTATACACTCGTGGGTCCAGCATGGAAGGCTGTGCTGCAGCATCTCAAGTGTATACTATATGCAGAAGTTACCCAGTCTGTTGGGCTGGCAGAAGAAGGTCATTATCTGGCAGCTGCCTTACTTTCCAGGGACACCTGCTTTCCTTTGGTTGCTGGACTCTGAGTCTGGGTTTTTCCTCTTTGTCGTTTTTTGGCCACACCAGGAGAGGGCAGGGAATCTCCTGTCGGCCCCAGGGCCTGAGCTGGGGGCTGAGGTCGGGGAGAAGGAGGAACTCGCTGAAGAGCAGTCCCTGGCTTATGCTGTCGGCAGGGAGAAGGACTTTCCCTCCGAGGTGGCAGCTGGCTTCTGGGGGAAGCACTGGGGTTTCTTGAAGGAAGGACAGGGCTCCGAGGGGATGCACAGCTGGACCTCCGTGAGTTGCTCCGTGGAGGAAGAGAAGTGGAGCTGGGTGAAGGAGGAAGTCGACTTTGTATCTGCATTGTTCGGCACTCATTTGGGACACTTCCAGCTGGTCTCTGTGCCTGAAGCCTGCAGAGGAAGAGAAGAGGGAGGTTGAAAGGGA
This sequence comes from Phalacrocorax carbo, assembly GCF_963921805.1. Lineage (NCBI taxonomy): Eukaryota > Metazoa > Chordata > Aves > Suliformes > Phalacrocoracidae > Phalacrocorax > Phalacrocorax carbo. Next base: position 36,929,923 of record NC_087515.1, on the reverse strand, counting down.
ATTTCTGCAAGGGGCCCTGGGCTCCTGGTAGGTTTGATTAATGTTGCTGGGCAGTTACAAGCAGTCTCCAGCACCAGGATGACAGGAGCTACACTGTGAACAAGATGGGGCACTGGTTTGAACACCATCTTGTAACTCTCGATGCTGTTAACTAGTAAGTGTTTGCTCTGATCCTCCAGCACCCTCTAGGACAATGCGCAGGCATGGTTTGGCCAATAGTACATATCTGTGATATATTAATATCACAGATATATATTAAGAATATCTGTTCTTAACAGCAGACTGCAGCATAGATGCAGCAACCTCTTTCAAGGCAGGATATATGGGAACATGGTCATGAGCCGGATTGCACCAGTTGGCCTGTGCTGGAGGATAAACGTTGGAGACGGATGCCTTTCTGTTCACCCCACGTCTCTGAAAGAGCAGAATTTGCTGGACCTGTGACAGAGCCACAGCAGCAGCTCTGCTTGTGCGCTGGACCTCCAGCCCCAAGGCCAGGCAGAAAAGCCAAACACTGGTGAATTCAGAAGGTACACCTCCACTTACATCTCTGTGCTTATTTGATAGAGAGCCAGGTACCTCCAAAAAAAAATCAAGGCACAGAGATGTGTAGGGAATTCAGACCACATGGAAGTGGCCGATGCTGTTCCAGGTCACTGCCAAAGCCCATGCGTGTGCACCTCCCTCTCTCCGTATCTTTGCATGCTGGCCATCTTCTGAGGCAATTGCAACTGGCAATGTTGCAGCCCATGCAGCTCAAATCACAATAGCCAGGCCGGGTCTCCCTACAGAGTCACAGCTGTGCTGAGCATGCTGCAAAACTGAGAGCTCAAACTGGAGGGATCTGCAATTAGCAGGATCAGACAAAATGAAAGAGTTTGTGGAAGGGAAGAAGGCCTCAAACGCAGGGCAAGTGAAGAGGGGCTTGGCCCTTTGGCCAGACTGAGCCAAAGAAGGCAGAGAGGTGGGAATTTCACACACTGGTAGGCTGACATGACTGTAGGAAACAGGGATGGACTATGCATTCAAGCCAAATTAAAGGTAAAGCAGTGGGAGGCGAGCAAAGCCCTGGCTGCACCTCCTTAACAAGTCCAACATTTTGTATTCCTCACCATTTTGGTCTTACCTGTAGGCAACAGCTGCATCCTGCGGGGAGCTACATAGCACTGCCATTGTGATGGCCATGGAGCTCTCAGACTTTGCCGCCTCTAGTGGTGTTTTCACTGGCGTGATGGGCCGAGGAATTCTGCTCTTTGTGCTTATGGGTCTCTCTTCTTTCCCCAGGAGGGCAGCCTTCTCCTTCCCTGCCTTCCTTGGAATGGAGTCATCAGAGTCGTGGGTGTCCTCCTCAGAAGCAGTGGCTGACAGGGTTTCTGAGGCCCGCCGCCTCTCGTCGCTGGAGGACGCTGAGGAGGAGGCCCCTGAGGCCAGCCGAAGGAGGCGATTTTGCCTCTTCTCCATCACTAAGCGAGCCAAGTCAGGTTGCTTTGCCCTCTTATAAAGCCTCTCTTTGGCTGAGAGTGAAGTTGAAAGGTCTGAGCCAGTGTCCTCCTCAGAGAACAAAATGGGTATCCGACTTCTATACCTGGAGCCCAGAGGTCTCCTGGGGCCCTGCTGTGGTGTGTTGAGGAGGGTCTCTGCTCGCTTAAGGTGTTCTGCCACCGATGTTGACTTCTCAAGGTCAGGCTCCCTTGTAACCATCTTGCCAGGCTCTTCCAAATCCAGTGAGAGCACCACTTTGTTGGAGAGCTCTGGCTTGTCCTCGGGAGGCTTTGCTACACCATTGGGAATGGCCAGCTGCTCCCCCACTGTCTCTGAGGTGGTTTCAATGTGATTAGCTGAAAGTGCGCAGCTCTCCGTCTCTGCCCCTTCTAGCCCTGAATGTATGCTTCCATTTTCTACCAGCACCAGGTTGTCCTCCAGCTCTTCTTCGATAATGACCTCCTCAAACTGCCCCGGAGGGCAGTATTCCTCATGCCTCATCAGCTGGCCGCTGGAAGACATGACATTTAAGTGGGTCTTTTCAGCAATATGAACAAATGTGCGCTCAACTTTGGTAAAGGGCGAGGAAGCTGTAGCCACTGCCACAGGAGGCTTTGGTTCAGATTTAAGGACTGAAGACAGGGTCCCTGGCTCGGATACATCCAGCTGGCTACCCATAGGCTGTGGCCGCTCGCTCTGAGGTGTCAGTGCAGCAAGAGTGCCCAGATCAACTTCTGGAGCCAAGTCTGTGGTCACCGGAGACTTTTTCAGATCACCTGGTGAAAACAGCACTAGTGTTTTTGAGCCTTCCTCCAGCTCCAGGTCACCATCAGCAGTGGACGCTCGACCCTTGGATCCCTTCTGGTCATCAGCCAGAAGCGTGGATGGTGCGCACTCCTGGCTGCGCTCTGTGCTTTTTTGACTCAGGTCGCTACTGGAACCACTGTGCATGTCAATCTCATCTCCTTCCTCCTCCGCCTCCTCCTCCTCGTCTTCCTCCTCCTCGTCTTCTTCCTCATCTTCTTCCTCCTCCTCTTTTCCATTCATTTCCAGATAAGGTTCCAGAGGTTTGCAAGGAGCAGTCAAGACAATATTCGAGAAATCAACTTTCTTTATCCGCTGGGATACCTTAGGCTTTTCCCAGTAGTCTGACACATCTTTCCTGAAGTCTTGATAAGGCAAACTTAAAGGCACCGCCTTGGGCAGACCATTCATTTCAAACGACTTCAGCATATATGCCTGCAAGAAGACAGATGTGACAGAAGGGTTAGTATTCAGACATAGCAGTGACACAGAAGTCATCAGGATCAACAGCAGTGGGAAGCAGCAGTGGAAAGCATTTAGTCCATCAGGCTTCCAAAATACATGCTTGAGCAGTGATCACTCGATCATTTGGTTAGTACAAACCTTAGAAAGGAGCGATTCACAGATACTTATCAATGAAGGCAAAAAACACACGTGCCAAAGGAGTTCCTTTGTTATCAGTCTTTAACCTGGACCTTGAAGAGCTGTTTGCAGGCAATTCCTCAGGATTTTTTCATGTATGCCAATCTTCTTCAGTATTTATCTATTTATTTCAGTATTTATGCATTTACACATTCAATCCTTCCTTACCGGAACCATTCAGCAATTCTTTTTTATTCCCAGGCCACAGTGAACTCAAGGGGTCCCTCTGGGCTAGATAAATTTCCTGATCACTTTCCAGGACCATCCCCCATTGTCCCTGGGCCAGTAATCCTTGCATAAGAATACACTAACCCTTGGAGTGCTCCTGTGTTCCCCTGCTGTGCTATTCCTCCCTCCCTCCTGCTCCCTCTCTCCAACAGCTCCTAAGTCTGTCTTCTACAGGCTTTTCCTTTCACTAAGATGATCAGCAAGTAAGTAAGGAAAGCTGACGTATAAGGTATTATTACACTCTGGGGCGTCCAACCATTAAAAGCAATGGGAGGACAGGACAGTTGGTGGAGGCAGTGTTTCTCGAGCAGCAGTCTGAGATGGGGTGACTGCCTGTAAGGTGCCAGGAGTAGGCTGTGAAATGATTGCAAATAATACTAACAGAAAAGCAGCAGCTCTCACACACATGCACACACTTGACCAAACAAGCAAAAAAGAGCTAAATAAATAGGAAACGCCCATCAAAGTTTGGCATAACTAACAATTTGTTGTAAATGAAAACTGTAGCAGCACCACCGTGCAAAATGGATTTAAAAAAAAAAAACATTTAGGTCACCCTTCTATTAAGAGGGCTGGAAAATGAACCTCCCCATAAACTCAACCAGTCAATAATGCATCACATGCTACACTTGAAAAGTCCTAATCATGAACAGAAGGGCTCCAAACATCTGCGTTTTCAAGCGGCATTTGACAAGCAGCATTTCAAGCAGTGTCAGAGGATATTTAAGCTACTTGACTAAACAAGCACCCGTTCAACTATGTGGGCCACAGAGCTGGCAACAGCTAGCTGCCAACATTCACCTGGCTGTGGGAACAGATCTTTTTGTCTCGGGGGGGTGGTGGTGGGGGGGTGGTGGGGAAGCCCTCAATATCTTTTCAGTCCGACGACACAATTTCAAGTTGTGCTGAAAATCTGTATGTTATTTTGTGCAGAGCAACAGTCCTATTAGTATGCCTGAAAAATCTAAGACCTTTATGCTCACATATAACAGGGACATTTCAAATAGATTGGTGGGTGGCATCAAGCTGTTATGCATGGTGATAAGTTGTTATCTGTTTAATAGTTCTTTTTGTATCTTATAAATTAAAACACACGCTGGTTTTGGCAATGCCTCTGGAGTCCAAATATTCTCTTCTTTCATTAAAGCTGAAGCCTGGCCCTGAAGATGGCCCTGTATGAGCCTGATTTGGGCTCTCACTGACCCACTATGTACAGTGCCTTTTGTATCAGGATGACAGATGTGGAACTTGGACTGGTAAGAGGGACTTATCATGCTTTGCAAAGGAAATTACCCACTTGGCTTCCTCCCTCAGGCATTTCTTGCAAATTAGTCCATTCAAGCAGCCTAAGAGTGGATTCTGCCTGTTGGCTGGATTTGTATCCCATCCCCAACAACAGTTCACCTGCTGCTCTATTTCACCCCGTTTTCTAGATGCTGTGGTTGATGGTACAGTTGGAGGGTTGCTGGTTTCTCATTGCATATGTACACCCTCAAATCTCCTCTCAGCTCCGAGGAGCTTGTGTTATCTCATCTGCTTTCTGCTTCAAGGAGAACTGAATCCAGTGCTGCAGTGCACATCCTTTGTAGGATGGGCATGATTTCCATGCCTTGCAATCTGTCCCACTAGCAGCCCTGTCTCCAGCAACCTCTCTTTCCTCAACAGTTCTTTCCCTTGCAAGACATCAGAAATTCTTCTGAGATGAGATTGCACTAAGCAATAAGGTATGATGTGGAGCTGGACAGCATGATGTTGCTGTAATAAAAATAATGGTTCTTTCCTTCTGCTCTGGTCCCCCTTTGCTGTCATTGAGTTGTGCTGTAGATACCTTTCCAACCTCCAAGCACTTCCATTTCTGGCTGTACAAATTCCTTGCAGTATTTAGCAAATGGACTGCCTTTCTGGCTGTCATTTCATTTTCCCCATGTGTTTTCTATTTCCCTGCATGGACACTGCACCCTAAGCACAACAATGATTGCTTGGCTTCTTCCTACCTCTGGGAGACTTGGACTGCTTAACCTCTTGCATGCAGTACCCCAAAATTGCAAGATTGCATTCCTTAAAGCAACCTGAGACTGTGGTTGTTTTGCCCCTGTAAATGCACCGTGGAGAAAGTCTGCAAGCAGGCAACCTGCTGAACAAGGTGTTCCCAGTTTGAACCCCTCACCAAAGAAGCGTGTGTCCTCTTTTGACTGTCATCATGTGTCTTTTGTACTACAGCACACTCAGCTGATCTAGGACTATTCCGCAAAGGCTGGAGAAGAACTTTTCTGCTCTGCTGTACCAATGGGGAGGAACTGTGGGAAGATGCCAGAAGATCTGGCTTAGCCTGTATCTCAAAATTGTAGAATAACAAAGGTGTAAGGAATCTCTTGGGGTCTCTGCTCCAACCACCCCTCAAAGCAGGACCAACTTAGAGCTGGCTGCTCCAGACCCTGTCCAGCTGAGTTTTGAGATTCTCCAATGATGGAGATTCCACAGCCTCTTTGGGACCCTGACCTAGTGTTTGAGGCTCTTCACGGTGAAAATATTTTTCTTTATGCCTAATTCTTATATCTACATTTTCCTTTCATGCAGCTTGTGTCTATCACATCTTATCCTTTCACTGTACATCTCTGAGAAGAGTCTGGCATCACCCTTCCATCAAGTATTTCAAGGAAGATATAAGATCCCATCCCAATCCTTCTCTTTTTAAGGTGGAAAAAACCCAGCTCTTTCAGCCTCTCCTCATGTCAGATGTTTCTAGTTCCTAATCATCTTGGTGGCCCTCTGCCAGGCTCACTCCACTATGGGCAGGAGCTATGCTGTGAGCTGAGACAGCCATCCCCATTTTAAAAACCTACAAAGACAGTGAGCAGAGCTACACTGGAGCTGGCTGAATATGTGTCAAAAGGACTTCCTTTACCACCAGCAAGGTATCTTGTTTATCTGATCTCTGTTTGTGTTCCTCACTTTCTCAGAAGACACACTGCCTGTTCTTGGACAGTGAACCATTTTTTCCCACCTGCTTGGGCTCAGATCTTCACTCCTGACTCTCTTTTGACTTGTCAGTCAATTGTCCAGGAATGCGTATGGCAGTATATGTGTCTCAGTGGGTTCCCCATGCATTTCACCTCTTTAACACTCTGTCTCTCCAAAAAACCTGACTGTATTTAAATTCAATTTGGCTAGTAGGTACTGTGGGTAACAATATGTATTTGGAAGGCAATAAATACCCCTGCTTTGCACAGAGGGCAGAGGTAGAATATAGAGAAGGAGAGTCAGGAGAGAAAAAGATCTACCTGCTCATATTTGGCAGAAGCAGAAACCAGCCCCTTCAAGTCCATCACTGCCCCTGTGCTCATGAACAGCTAAGTGGAGTCTGGGGGTCTGTCTTTGCTGTAAACTGGTGGGGTTTCAGATTAGCAGGATCATTGGCACCAGGACATCCTCGGAGGAGACTCACCCAGTATGTGCAGTATTAAAGTTCCTACCTCCCAGTGATGCTGCAAATACTGCAAAAATCTGCAAAGATGCAGTCTCCGCTTTGCTACAGCACATTTACAACCACACACTAGAAGTTCCCACATCCCCTTGTAGGCAGGAATGTACCCAGATATGTTCCTCTGAGACAGCAGCACGGAGCAGACTCATGCTGGTGGATTCAGGAGCAGTACTGGCATCCAGTTCATTAACGTGCTCATACATGTCCTGCCCCATGCCAAGTCATGCACATGCTGCTCAGGCGCCTACAGCAATGAAGAGTGATGACAGTACCTGCTCTGCCTGTATGGCTTTCTGGTGATCTCATGACTTATGAAGGCAAAGAGAAGAGACCCCATAGCTTGCCTGTGCCTATGCCCCCGCAGCAGAGCAGTCTGTGGCATGGCACAGAGCAGGTCCAGTGTCCACCATAAAAGCCTGCTCTACCAAGCAGCTCTGCACCAGCACAGGTGAAAGGGAACAGTCTCCCACATGAGCCTAATCAATTTTCCCTTACACTGGAGAATATGGGATTTTCTTTCCTCTCCCATCTCTTAGTTTTAAACATTTTAAATGCAATCATTTGTGAAAAAGAAACCCAACCAAAAAAACACCAGGTACAGGAAAAAAAAAAATCACAATATTTTCCTAATATAAAACCAGGAAATGCTGCATCTTTCCTATCTACTGTTCTGCTTCAGACCATGCTCTAAAACATGTCTCAGGCCGTGGTTACCACTACGGCATCAGTGTGCTCTTCTGCAATGTTTGAGAGACGTACACATCTGCCACATACCAACAGCCATACAGAGGCAAACCAAAACACACTTTGAGGTGTTCATCATGGAGCAGATGGGCTTTGGACTCTCCTAGAGGCAGATTCAGAAGAATCCTGACCCTCCATACAATTCCCAGGAGAAAAAAGGGACTCACACACTGCACAACCCTTTAAGTCAGAGACCACAGCCTAATGCGAGCTCTTCCTCCCAGACTGTCACCTGCCTGCACAAACTGCTCTCTGCCTTTGAGGAGTTGGCATCTTGTGTTTCTCCTGCAAGGGTGAAAGTTTCCACCACCCTTTCCACAGGTACCAGAGCCTTTGCATGTACCTACTGCCTGCAGCCTCCCTCTCCAGCCACTTCCAGAAAAACACTGAATTAGTAACTGTGCACTTCACACCAAAGCAGACAGGGTCTATCACCATGTTTCCTCCTCCAGCCTGATCCCAGACAGACCAACAGCAATTGGGGTTGAACCATATGCCACTCTACAGCAGAGACTGCTTTCAAATGTGATTCACAATGAAAGGCAAGCATGGCTGGATCCCCTGAGCAGTCTAGGCAGGAATACATTACTTGCAGGACAGCCAAAATTTTGCGTCCATCTCCCTGGGGTCTTTGGGGGGAGGTGGCTGGAAGTTTACCAGATGGTCTTAAACACTTTGTCAAATGTCTGATGGAAGACAGCCACCCACCCATGCTATGCACACTGTGCTGCCAGCCAGGGGAAGATGCCCAGTGTAAGAAACCAAGAGGGACGTGATAAACTGTTTCTGCTGTGTTCGTAGGTGTTGAATTGTACTAGCTTAAGTTTAGTCAGTTTTGCTCCTGGCAACCATCAAGGCAGAGGTCTAAAAAGTTACATAAGTTGGGGCTGGTTGTAACCTGCTGCTGTGACATGATTGGATTCAAGTCAGTGAAATTGGTAGTAGCCTAAATTTACGTAAATGGCACTCGCAGTGTGGCCTTCCCAAAGTACATGAAACACATCTCCAACAGTCACAGAACTTTGCTTCTATTCCCAGCTCTGTCTTAACTGCAAGTTTTCAGTGATCATATCAGTAAACTATAATTAAACTCTCACTGTTCTACAAGAGCTCCTTCATCTCCCTGCCTGGTGTTCCCATGTACCCAAGGATGAACAGGGGACACCTTCCTGGAGCTGAAAAGCAAAGGGTGTAGAAAAACAAAGCAAGAAAGCAAACAAAAAACCCAGCCATCACCAAGGTGCTGCCTTTGATTCTTTAATAAGGTTTTGGTAGTATACAAGCTTTTTCTTTCTTTTTTTTTTTTTCCGATTGTCTGGATTAACATACATGGATTTAAAAAAGGCACAAAATCCATTGCACAGCTTCTGTTTTGTTTGTTTTTGATGACATTGCCTGTTCATTGTGGTTTCAAGTGTAGGATTTTACAGTACTCTGCAGCATTTACAGCATGGTCTACATACAGGTAATCAATGCATGCTTTTATACAGGAGACAGAATTCAAATTCTCTCTCAGTATTTCTATATACACAATAATACAGTGTTTTTCTTCTGAAAAAAGCTTTAAATTGGTCTTGCATGCTTGGTGTGCCAGAAGAATTAGTGCAAGCATATATTACAGTGTTATTGCAGTACAAAAAGTGGTTGACCTTAGGCTCTAAAGGGATTAGATATAGGAAGAATAAAAAGACTCAAGGAAAACAAGTTTTGGATCCCTTTAGTCAACTATGTCCTTCCAAATGGTTCCCTACTCAGTACTGCCTTTAAAGCTACAGCAGGCTGCTTCCCCTCCGTCTCCCTGCTGCCCTCCCCCTGAGACGAACTTCCACAGCTTCTTCAAACCTTTTGTCCCTGGCAATCGATGAGGACTTCTGGCAGCTTGAGGAAGCCCTTCTGCTGTGCCTCTTAATGCCAGAGACCTGCTTGAAGGGGGCTTTCCTGAGATCCACTGCTTCAAGCAAACTAAAGTCCCAGCAGATGAAGTTTCTCAAGCAAACCAGGAAGCACAACAGGTTACCTACGGCTTTTGTCTCCTCTCAGTAGAAATGACTACAGAAACCGACATTCACCTCCTACTTGAATAGCAGTTGGTTAAATATGGTTTGGACTCTCTCCTGTTTAGCAGCAACAGAAGTCTAACAGGTGACACAAGGTAATGCAAAGGAAGGATATGCTGGTCCCTGAGATTCTTCATGGGAGCTGGAAAGTCCGAGAAGCAGAAATCAAGTTCCCAGCATGACACTAATTGTTCCATTGGGAATGGGAAGAGGCCTTAGTCCTGAGAGATGCAGATGGCACACAGACAGCAAGAGCCGTAGTCCAGTCTTCCCTGTAACAGCTTTGATTTGGATACTATCAGGACCTTAGCATATCCTGGAAGTGACATTATCCTCTGCCAACATAGACTAAGCTTGTTTGGGACTGGGACATCTGGCAGGATTGACAACAGTGAGTGGGAAAAAATTAGAATCTGAGTTTCTGAAGCAGCTCTTTCTTCAAACCAGCATCAGATGAGGTAAAAGTAGCAGGGGTCCTACAGCTGCCATGCTTGCTTGAAGGATCTCTGCGTTCCAAGAATCAGCACCATAAATGTCAGAGAGATGTTCTTCCTTCCAGCGTCTTACCATCAGAAGCTCCACAGCCTTTCTCTTAGTTTTGTTTTTTTACCAAGGTGAATAGGACAGTCCAGTCCTATGCTGGATAAGTGCTCTGCTCCTCCCTATTTGTGCTTTCATATGTTGTTAGGTTTGTGCCAGTTTTCCTAGCATCTTGGATGGAAGCAATAGCTCTGTAAAGGTGGTACGCCTGCCACTTAGCTTCCCACCTCTGCACCCACCAGTGTCTCCAGCAAGAGTCAACGCAGAGCTCCCTGTCTGAGCAGACACGGGGACCACCTCATTTTTATCACTCAGAAAAGACTCAGGAAACAGCAAGCAAAGTGGAAGGAAATGATAATCCAAAAATTGTTCTAGTCCCTAATTGTAAAGGCAACTTAATAGCAGCAAGAAAGAAGAAGCAGGAGATTCTGAAAGCTAAATATCTTCCTTAGTCATAAAAATAACCAGATGTCAGCAGTGCTGAATAAGAACCTGATCTGGCTTTTTTTTAGGAAGGACCAAGCTGAAGGGGCAAGAGCCCCACGGAAATCCTCCTTATCCGACTTGTTCAGAGGAAATTTGCGGTTACTGTGTTTCATGTTGCCAGATCAGTTAATTGCACTCATAATTAAACTGAGAAACTTGTTGGAATTGTTGGAGGAAGCACTGGGGATTCTTACGAGGCAAGTGCACTAGATGAGGTAACCGACTTGAAACACTTTGCATATGAAAAAATAAAACCTCCAAACATAAAGCAATTTTCTTTTCAAACACTAGAAGACATGCAAGTGAATGTAAAATGGGGATTGCTTCCAATCCCCAGGTTACATGGTTAGCAGCTTGTTTAAAATGTACATTCATTGTAACATCTTTTTTTTTCAATGGCAGGTGTAATACAAAGGAGTTGCAATACATCAAGTAATACTTAGAAACAATTCCCAGAAATTAAGCTTTGCGCTGTCCCATAGAACTGCAAATGCAGGTCTGTGTTTTATAGTGACCGAAACACATGGTATAAAAATGCAACAAAAAGGAAGGTAGTACCACAATGATCAGCCTTTACACATTTTATTTAATGTTTTAACATTACCCAAAATAGGTGGTTGCATACTAATAAATTATGTCCCAAGTGGCAGCACTGTTCCTATCGCCAGAACTCTCTGCCACCAGCTGATGGCGAATGGAGGGATATGTATGCTACAAGACACTGAATTAAGAAAACTGGACTGGGCCAGGTTGTCGAAAACAGATCTGCAACATGAAAAGGAGGCCAGGTGTGCCATCTGAACCAGGCCACACAAGGATACTTTCTGTAACTGATTAAGAATTATTCTTTGCAACAGCTTTTTGAGCACTTGGATGTGTGCAAAGTGGCCCATCACTGGCACAGAAACGCTTCTGTAAGGCATGACCATGCTTGGCCATTCACAATCCACATGTGGGTCATGAACACATATAAACATACATACAATCAGAAATGGAAGCTCCAGCAAAAAGCATCCTGACACCACCCTGGGGACACGAGTGAAATCAGGAAGCACATCTGGCTTACTTTGGTCAGTCTCTCCAGAAACTGTCATCTCCTCCAGTCACTCTGGGGAGGGCTAGGACTAGAAGGGAAGCAGGTCAAGAAGAAAAGCACCTCATGTTGTCCAGCTCAGAAATATCTGGGGCAATTTATTCACTAAGAACACTAACAGGAGTTTAGGGATTTGCAAATCATCCATGATTTTCAAGGCTTCAGACCTTGTCTGCTAGGAAATGCAATTTTATTTTCTTCAGCTAGCCTCTTGAAGCCCATCTGTTACTGCCAAGCAGAGCTAGACAAATATAATGATAGATATCTCCAAATAGTTCGTTCCCATTAGTCACTAAATGAAAAACAGAAAAGGAAAAATAAAAATAAAAGCTTCTCTTTTGAATAGAATGGGATAAAAGAGCCCTTTCTTATTCAGTGTGGAAGTCGCAAAATGGTCTCAGCTCCAGGTAAAGTTCTGAGTGTGGTGTGGATAAATCTCCACCGACAACCATTAATAAAATGTGACATTCATCTAACTCAGCAGTTAGGTCATTGACGCAGTATTATCTGCCTGTAATATGGATGTGACTGGATACCACAGAGACTCCATGTAGCATAAGAGATGCTAGAGCCACTGGACAAACATGGTGGGTATCTGTCACCAATCCCTCCAGATGACCAGTAAAAAATCTCCTTATATTTTCAAGAATAATCTTGTCCACTGCCAAGCACTTAAAAGTTCCACATACACACATCATGGAAGATTAACTGATGGAGGCGTGAGAGGGAAGGACATTAGAAAACAGGAAAAGGACTGAACACGTCTTTCCATGCTTTCTGATCTTCATCTCACACTCCACCCTATTGCTGAGCTATTTTACAACGCAGGACTAAACTAGCAATGGTTATATTTTCCTGCCTTAATTTATTTACATAGGATCACAGCACCAGATTCAAATAGTGCATTTTTATATGAGAAAGCAAGTGAAGTTCCTAGTGATTTGCAAAGAAATGCCTCAATGATATTTGTTATATTTGGTATATAGGTCCCACCCACTGCCCTGACAATATCCAGATCATGAAATAACATTCTGCCTCCTGAAATTCTCTCTGTGCAATCAAACTCTCATGTCTGGCTTCATTCTGACATGTTCTGAAAAGGCTTTATTTGCTGCTGACTTCCTCTGGCAGTCCCCCACGCCAAACAGCAGGGAAGTTACTCACAGGAAAAATAAAGCACTTGGGGATCTTTTGGGTTAAGAAGCCACAGGAAGGTATGAGTACTATGACTATTAGTGTTAGTTCTGAATAAACTTTGGGAAGGTTAAACTGAGATGTTTTCCCCAGTTTCCCATGCAACTGCTGAAAGCTTCTACTACAAAATTACCAAGTCTTCCAGAAGAGGCCGTATACCCTGGGGCAGTGTAGCCAGTGATAAAGATGGTACCACAGCCTGGTGATGCTAGTGAAACAAAAGACACATGAGGTAGTTAAACACTCCAAAGGGAACCCTTTGGAAGAAATGTTTGAAACATGGAGCAGAGAAATGTCCCAAACAACATTTGTTTTGTTTCTCATCTCAAAGTGCTCACAGCCTAGAGGAGTTGGAAAAGAAGGCGTGTGTTAACTGGCTTTAGAGTCACCGTTGGAAAAGAAATGCAGCCCAGCTGCTGAAGAGTCAGCTCAACCTCTCTGCCTTGTGAGTAGGCTAGGGAAGCTGCTGAGGACACCTTTGCTTGTTATCGCAGATCAGTTTGAAACAATAGGCCTCTTTCCAGAAGTCCTATATGCAAAAAAAAAAAAAAAAAAATTTACAAAAATTGATTTTTTTTCACTTCAAAAAGGAAAAAAGATTGTTGACTTGTTCTTAAAGGCATGCTGCCTTCTCATGTAACACCCAGGTTTGACTGCCGCAGAAGCAGCTGGGGAGAGCTAGCTGCCAAATGGGATCGCATAAGAAACATGGAGCTTGTTTAAAACAACAAGATACTTTGATGGCCTAATGCCACTGGCACAGGCTAGATGAGGAAAGAACTGTCATTATATGTGCCAAAGTGAAGAACACCAATCATCAAGGAAAAAATCTACCACTCTGTGGTACCTCCAGATAAGACAGGCCACGAGAGGAAACAGCAGCGAGTTAAAAGTTTAGAATTAATTAACAAAGTGTCAGCTCTGTTGCGCTTAAAATTGCCCTGTCTTGGCTGTTTGAAATACACTATTTATTTCTGTTTTTATATGGATCCCACCCCAACTCCCAGGCTGGAGAATGGGGATGGCCACTTTTGCCAGCCCAGAAAATGTTCCGTTGGAAGACCTTGTACTATTTGCAACCGGAGTTGAGACATTTTCTCACTCACAAAGACCAGGCACCAATTTAAATGGAACTTTGAGACAAGCTCACAATAGAAGTGGTGTTTAACCAGCTATTTACGTAGTTTGCAATCACAGATGGTAGCTGTGTCTTAAGGGAAAGAGCTTTGCCAGCTCTCTAAATTTAGCTGCTCATGTACACAATAATTTTGGGGAGTCTGCTAAGTCCTAAGGATTCCAGGATTTGAAACTCTTGAAACTGTTCTGAAAATGGAGGGTATCTTCCACTATCATTGAAATCAAACTGCCTTTAAACAATATGATCACTGTTCCTCACACAGACTCCATGCAGAGCTGAGACTGCTCCAAGTGCCAAAATGTGCCATTTTTCACTGTTTCCTCCAAGGAAATTAGAGGGAGGGAAGGCAAGAGGCTGATCAAAGAGCTACAGGGACTGTACAGTGCAACATCAGATATGCAACGTGTAGAAAACTGATGCAGGAGGCAAGCCTCGCATATTCTTGGGAACAGCAAAGGCAGGAGGTAGTGCAGGTACCCAAGGACGAAATCAGGATGCGAGGGATGACATATCATCAATGGCAATGAAGGTAAACCACGGGGGAAGGTGAATGTGCGGAGTGGGACATGCATGGCAACCAGGGTGGAGCACAAAGAGTTTTGTCATATGTAGAAGAGGTTGGATAGGCGTAGGGGAACAGAGGCACCTAGATCTAAGAGAGCTTCTCAAGCAGCGAGGTGAAGATGAGGGAGTTCTGCTTCCTCATCACATTGTACGTGAAGCTTACCAACAGCTCAGCGCTACAGCTGACTGCTGCTGTTCTTGCATCCAGATTTGGATCTAAACATAAGCTAATTGGGTGGCAGCTGAGCAGCAATATCTGCTTATGGAGCAATGGATGAGATCCCAGAGAAGAACATCAGCCAGCCGCCTTTTCTCAATCCAGTCTGGAGGCCAGCTGTCCAAGTACAGCTTCTTCATCCTGGGCTGGTGAGGTGGTAACTGCCAACATCCTTTATAGCTCAGGTGGTGCCTGCTGCCTCCCAGCACTGGAAGGGAGAAGGTGCGCTCAAACTTTCACCCTCAGCTGAGTACCTAGTAACTGACAGGCAGCTAGAGCAGCTTCCTATACACTCCCCAAAAGTCATTTGGACACAGGATTTGAGAAGTGGGCTGATCTGCCTCTGTCCTTGGGGACCCTTAAAGAATCATCACGTGAACTACAGGAAAAGAGCTGAAGGAAAGGTCTTGGAGTCAACATCTGTCATGCAGAAAGGAAAGCATCAGTCCAGGTGGGAAGTCTCTAGGAATCACAAAGACACTTAGCCCAACAAATACAACTTTGAACCAGTTTGTCCCTTTCAAAGCAACAGTCTTGCAGCAGCCTTGACCACCGCAATGTCCAGGTTCAGATCCACAACAAAGAGAAGGAGTGGAAGAGCAAATGATACCTTTCATCATGAAGAGGTAGCACAGGGATGGGGTTATATCACCCATATGGCTGTCTTACAGGGCATTTCTATCTTACATTCTGTCATCACTGTAACAAAAGAGACTTTAAACAGTGAAAGAGGTGATGCAACATAACTCTTCCACTTACCTGCCCTTCAACACTGGCAAAAAATATGGGAATTGCAGACAAAGTCAGGTTCACACCAGGGACTTTGTCAACAAGGGAGTATGAACAGGATACTCCTCATACAGATGCACTGGCATCTGCAAAACTGCACTTTTGTCAGTATAGCTTATTTTCAGCCAACCCCCTCCCACTAAAACTTTCTCCACTGAAAGTGAATGTGTGCTGGCATAACTACATTTACCCAATTCATGCCAGCTTAACCCAAGCATTTACAGTAACATTTTCACAGAAATTACATCTCCTTAGCTCCTTCCTATGGGAAGGAGGCTGGGGAGAGAGCGATAAATTGGAAACATCTCCCATTCTGCATAGAAAGTAAAAGGAGCCAAGAGACGAAGATATAAAAAGATGACTTTTGTATGTATATACAATTGATGTGCATTTGCTCACTGAAGTAGAGCATGAGATCCTAGCAACAGCTACCTGTCCTTCTGATGCTAACAATCTCTGTATCGTAAAGGAGTAGCAAATGCTCATTTCAGTCCTCATTTTGGATTCTGAGGAGAACAAGTGCTATGTACAACGGGAAGTAAAACCAAGAACATCTCTTTCAGGACACAAACCCTGTCCTTGGACCCTTCTGATGAACACAATTTGCCTAAGAGTCTGATGCTGAAAGGGAATTTTATTTCACAAATATTGATTTACATTGACTTACCCCAGCTGAAGAATTTAAGGAAACTTATGAAACATAAAAGGAAAAATAACTAGGGCAACTAACTTTTCAGCCCATAGCCCCATGACCACTTTTCTTACCAACAGCCCTCCATCAGTTGTTTTTTTCCTTGCTGACCCTGGCTTGCCAGTGCTGTCAGTTGTGCAAATGGACAGGGAACCAAAGCAGGAAATGAAACAAAGCTGGAAACAACCTTCCTTCTCCCCGTGCAGGTCCATGCAGCCACATGAACACCGGCACTGGCACAGGGGAAAGGGCTGGATGAGATGGGGTGTGGGTAGGAGGGTACCTCTTAGAGAACCGACACTTCTGTTCCCCTAACTTGACACAAAAGTGCAGCGTTCTATGGGAAATGGCTGTTTGCCACTTCATTTGAGCTTTCTAGTTGTTGGGGTTTTTTTTTGACAACATATTTGGACATATTTACATTTATAATTGCAGTCATTGTAAATGAAACACAATAAATAAATGCAATATAAATGTAATCTACAGAGCTTTTTTAGAATTGCACTGTAACTAGTTTTAATATTAATTTATTACATTTCCATATATATAAAGAGAGCTATTTTCACATTTAATTTGCCAACTGTTCCTCAACAATATGTGAATTCCATAGTAATTATTACAGCATTAGATTAAGATGTTAGAAAATCTGAAAATTTACTATTTTTAATACTCTTTGCATACTACTGTAACATCAGGATTCCAGCCATTAGCACCAATTAATTTGTTCAGAATTAAATTGTAAAAGCCATATTGATCATAAGATAAAACTTCTCATAAAACCCAGGCAACAGCAACATGTCCAATTATTCTGGTAGAAAACCCAAATTTGATGGTTTAACAGGATTGGTTTAGAAATCGATACCCCACCTTACAGAATCTGAACATTGAAGAACTCAGTGTCCATTAATAATCTATTTCAGTGGTTTACCACCCACCTATGTCTTTAAAATGAGCATCTTACTTCTAGTTTGACCTTTGTTACTTTACCTTCCAGCACCTAGACCCATATCTTTGCCTGGCAGATTAAAAACCTGTCTTGCTCTCTTCAGGCAGGTGGTACTAACAGCAATCGTGTCACTTTTTTGTTTTGTCTTTATTGACAGATGGCATTTCTTCAAGCTCATTCTACAAGGCACGTTTTACAGAATCAAACAATTCTTGTATCACTCTTCCTTTTTCAGGTTTTGAAAATCTTTTAAAAAAATTTCCATTCAAGACTTGGATATGATGCCTGGTAATGCTCTCACCAGTACAAAAGATCTCTCATCTGCTCACATCTTCATTCTCCTCCTGATACATCAAAGAAGAATATTTTTTTTTTGCTATAGCAGCATAATGAGAACTTACATGCAGCTAATTATTTCCCCTAACTCCCACCTCATTTTGGGAGACAGCACCTCCCAGGGCAGTTTCTCCCTCTCTGTGCATGTGACCTATATCCTTTGTACTCGAAACATGACCTTGTCCCTGGCTGAATGCAATGATTAGTTTGAATGCAAGCAACTTATCAAGAGATCCAGACCTTTTTGCAGAGCTGGCCCGCCAGTATTATTTTATCAAGCTATCCATCCTTCTGTCACTGCAAACTTTCTCCTCAGGGATTTCTTTTTTCTTCTTGACAGCAACTAAAGGCATGGAATAGTGCTGAGCTAAGGGCAGGAGATCAGGAGTCCTAATAAGAAACATCCTCACTTTTAAGACATACCGACATATAAACATATTTTGTTTGGTTAGTTGCTTTTCAATTTATTAATAATTTTAACTAGAAGAAAGTCTTACTGAAGTCTATATAAATCAACCTTCTTTATCAATCAGACTTTTGAACTTAGAAGAAGAAGAGTATATAGTTTACTTGGCAAGAACAGTTCTATATACAACCATGATGAGTAGCATTAGATAGATTACTGCCCTTTAGATTTTATGTGTGGAGCTACTTAACGGCTCATCGTTGGTTTTTTCTGAAACAGGCACGTTAGAGTTTATAAACACACAGTTATCCTGTTTGTTCCCTTTTCTGGTGAAACTAAAAATTGTTTTTTAAAAAAAGAACAATAGAAACTTTCATTCCTAAAATTGACCTTGAAATGTGAACATCAGTGTTTTGGAGACTCTGAATAAAAATTATTAAGAGTTGATTTTATATCTACTTCTTTCAGAAATTCCATTTTTTCTGCAATCTGCTGTTCTTTTAAAGTCTCTACTGAACATGGAAAAAAATAACATCATAGCAGAGTCTACTTAAAGAAATCATCCTTTCTCATGTCACTGAGAAAAGCAAAGCCTTGATCTTTCTGGTTTCTGTGCTTGACAAGAGAAGAACTGCCAAATAGGATTAGGCTACTGGTTAATTCAGTTCAAGTATTTCCGGTAATGCCCAGTGCCTTTTTTTTAAAAAAAAACCTGATCAACAAATTGCAGATAAAAATTTTGGCAGAGCAGTAGTGTCCTGTTCACTCATGTTCTTGGGGCAAATCAAAAGAAATTGATGTCACTGATTCAAGAATGACTGTGGGAAGAGAGGCTGGTCACACCTACACTGAGC